>NC_137943.1:3555763-3998763 GCF_963969265.1 Rhamphochromis sp. 'chilingali' | reverse complement strand
GTGAGTATGTGCCCAGGAGCTGCTGCTGCTGAAGCTTGGCTGTGTTTGGTCTTTGGTAGTGCAATTAGCTTAAAGATTAAGTAATGCTCAATATCCAAATGCTGAAAACATTTCTTGTTTATTGCCTGTGCGTCAGTGAGCAGAAACATCAGACTACAGCATTAAACAGCTGTCTTGTGGTGAAATGTTTACATCAAGGCCTGTACACTGTTGCATTTCAGAATTATAGACCATTTGACTGAAGCATTCCAAAGACAACTAAGAAGGTATAATGCAGCGCACACACTATTTAGCACCACAGGATTGTGCTGACCTTAAATTAAAACGTGGATTATGGTGTCCTAAAACTACACACATTTAATCACACAGAAATAGAAGGCCCTGCCTTGCAGAGCTTAGAAAGCTGAAAAAGAAGTTATTTGCCATGCATAGCAGGAACTTGGTTTGCAAAAACTCAAAGGTGTAATATATTTCTTTAGCTGTCAGAGGCATGGAAGACTTCAGAGCCTTACAGTGGATTTGTGTACGTTTCAATTTCCTTCTTGGTGAAACATGCTTTTGGGTTCTGCACACCCTCCAAGTTTCTTTATCTTATGATTTGTTCACCCGAGGCGTTCCCCAGCTTACGATGGGTACACAGCTTTCACTTTGAGATAGGAAATTTGCACCAGCAAACTATATAATGTTAATCATTTCCCTGTGGCTTTTTCAATATGGCTCTGCAAAGGCAGACAGACAGGAGTGTATGAATAAACTCATATAAACTAGAGTTGGGCAACATGTTAACATTTTCCAGCTGTAGTCCCCACGCCCTATGTGCCATTTTCAGCATATGGACTTTAGATATGGGCATATGGGATTATAGAAGAACTGGTTCTAAAAAAGGAAGTGTGATCAGATGAAGAAGGCCGCTTGTTCTCATGAACAAACATTGTGTGAATGACAGATGCTACTAAATGGCCAGCCATAACCACATGTCAGCAATTTGTAGTCTAGTTCTTAAATACAATTTATGAATTTCATCACCAACAGGAAAGAAGGAAAAAAAATAAAAATTTGATCATGTTGCATAATGCATAAGGCCTTCTCCAACTTTCAATTCTTATGAGTTATTAATCTTTAATTTGTGCTTCACAGATTATTTAAAATTTAAAAAATTAAATAAACTAGCAAAAACTTACCCTATGGCAGGCCTGTGGCACTTTAATGCATGACACATACCATCCATCCATCCATCCATCTTCATCCGCTTTATCCGAGGCCAGGTCGCGGGGGCAGCAGCCTAAGCAAAGAGGCCCAGACCTCCCTCTCCCCAGCCACCTCCTCCAGCTTATCCGGGGGAATACCAAGGCGTTCCCAGGCCAGCCGAGAGATATAATCTCTCCAGCGTGTCCTGGGTCTGCCCCGGGACCTCCTCCCGGTGGGACATGCCTGGAACACCTCACCCAGGAGGCATCCTTGTCAGATGCCCGAACCACCTCAGCTGACTCCTTTCGATGTGGAGCAGCAGCTGCTCTACTCTGAGCACCTCCCGGATGGCCGAACTTCTCACCCTATCTCTAAGGGAGAGGCCAGCCACCCTTCGGAGGAAGCTCATTTCTGCCGCTTGTATCTGCGATCTCGTTCTTTCGGTCACTACCCACAGCTCGTGGCCATAGGTGAGGGTAGGGACGTAGATCGACCGGTAAATTGAGAGCTTCGCTTTTACACTCAGCTCCCTCTTCACCACGACGGACCGGTGCAGCGTCCGCATTACTGCAGCTGCAGCCCCAATCCGTCTGTCGATCTCCGGCTCCCTTCTCCCATCACTCGCGAACAAGACCCCGAGATACTTGAACTCCTCCACTTGGGGCAGGAACTCATGCCCAACCCGGAGTGGGCACTCCACCCTTTTCCGGCTGAGAACCATGGCCTCAGATTTGGAGGTGCTGATCCTCATTCCCGCTGCTTCACACTCGGCTGCGAACCGTTCCAGTGCGAGCATAACACATATATGTTCATTTATCTTGTTATTCTGAATAGCTTGATTATACCACCAGTTATAGTCAGATACCAAAAATTGGTTGTTTATAAATACTTGTTGTATGATATGTATCAAGTATATGATATATACATGTAACAATCATATTTGTAGATATATATTTAGTCTTTTTTGCAAGTTACATAGACACCTGCTCAGTTTTGAAGACTAACAAAACCTAACCTGCAAGTCTTTGTGGAATACAGTGGGGAAAAAAAGTATTTAGTCAGCCACTGATTGTGCAAGTTCCCCCACTTAAAATGACGACAGAGGTCAGTAATTTGCACCAGAGGTACACTTCAACTGTGAGAGACAGAATGTGAAAAAAAATCCATGAATTCACATGGTAGGATTTGTAAAGAATTTATTCGTAAATTAGGGTGGCAAATAAGTATTTGGTCACCTCAAACATGGAAAATCTCTGGCTCTCACAGACCTGTAACGTCTTCTGTAAGACGCTTTTCTGTCCCCCACTCGTTACCTGTATGAATGGCACCTGTTTGAACTCATCATCTGTATAAAAGACACCTGTCCACAGCCTCAAACAGTCAGACTCCAAACTCCGCCATGGCCAAGACCAAAGAGCTCTCGAAGGACACCAGGAAAAGTATTGTAGACCTGCACCAGACTGGGAAGAGTGAATCTACAATAGGCAAGCAGCTTGGTGTGAAAAAATCAACTGTGGGAGCAATCATCAGAAAATGGAAGACATACAAGACCACTGATAATCTCCCTCGATCTGGGGCTCCACGCAAGATCTCATCCCGTGGGGTCAAAATGATCATGAGAACGGTGAGCAAAGATCCCAGAACCACACGGGGGGACCTGGTGAATGACCTGCAGAGAGCTGGGACCAAAGTAACAAAGGTCACCATCAGTAACACACTACAACGGCAGGGAATCAAATCCCGCAGTGCCAGACGTGTTCCGCTGCTGAAGCCAGTGCATGTCCAGGCCCGTCTGAAGTTTGCCAGAGAGCACATGGATGATACAGCAGAGGATTGGGAGAATGTCATGTGGTCAGATGAAACCAAAGTAGAACTTTTTGGTATAAACTCAACTCGTCGTGTTTGGAGGAAGAAGAATACTGAGTTGCATCCCAAGAACACCATACCTACTGTGAAGCATGGGGGTGGAAACATCATGCTATGGGGCTGTTTTTCTGCCAAGGGGACAGGACGACTGATCCGTGTTAAGGACAGAATGAATGGGGCCATGTATCGTGAGATTTTGAGCCAAAACCTCCTTCCATCAGTGAGAACTTTGAAGATGAAACGAGGCTGGGTCTTCCAACATGACAATGATCCAAAACACACCGCCCGGGCAACAAAGGAGTGGCTCCGTAAGAAGCATTTGAAAGTCCTGGAGTGGCCTAGCCAGTCTCCAGACCTCAACCCCATAGAAAATCTGTGGCGGGAGTTGAAAGTCCGTGTTGCTCGGCGACAGCCCCAAAACATCACTGCTCTCGAGAAGATCTGCATGGAGGAATGGGCCAAAATACCAGCTACTGTGTGTGCAAACCTGGTAAAGACCTATAGTAAACGTTTGACCTCTGTTATTGCCAACAAAGGTTATGTTACAAAGTATTGAGTTGTATTTTTGTTATTGACCAAATACTTATTTTCCACCCTGATTTACGAATAAATTCTTTACAAATCCTACCATGTGGATTCATGGATTTTTTTTTCACATTCTGTCTCTCACAGTTGAAGTGTACCTCTGGTGCAAATTACTGACCTCTGTCATCATTTTAGGTGGGGGAACTTGCACAATCGGTGGCTGACTAAATACTTTTTTGCCCCACTGTACACTAGTGTTGGCATGGTCTGTGATAATACGCTTAACCTGTATTTTAAAAAGAGATATTTAAATGGTAAATGGACTTGTTCTTATATGAACACTCACAGCCCCTTAAACAACATGTCAACATTTTTCTAAACCTAAATGTTTTGTGAATGCAAACTAACATTCACACTGAACGTATCAGAGAGTAGGTTTGGATAGAAACTGAAATCATCATTTTAAAATCACGTTTTGTATTTACGCTGGTTATCTTTGTCTATTATTAAAATTGATATGATGATCTGAAACATGTGCCAAATACACATGTGACAAAAAGCTAAGAAATCAGGAAGGGAGCAAATGCTTTTTCATGGCATTGTACATATTCTGTACATAAACATTTAGGAAAGCACAAACCTTCCCATCAACTGTTCCTTTGATTCCATACTAATTATTCATTCTTCCTAAGCGGTTAGAGTTTCTCTTATATAATGTTTAAATGTTCAATAAAAATGTGTTGCTAAAGAAGAACTTTGTAACTGTCCTGACCAGTAAAGAGTGTGTCATTGCCATAAAACTGCTTTCCTCCTGAGGTCCACAGAGCTGTTGAAAAGACTCTGGAGGTCCCTTTATATGCATGTAAACCTGCGTCAAAAAGTTCACCAAATTACAAAGTACAGAATGTTTTCCTTCATCATGTGGTTGGACATGACCGGGGCATGCGTGAGTACTCCTCGCTGGCTGTTCCTTCAGCCCCAGGTACTTCACTCCGTTCTCATGCTCCTTCTTCCTGATATTGTTCTCATCATTCCACATCTATCACAACTGTGATCCTCTGCTTCTTGTAAGCCAGTACTGTGTGTGTTTGGTTGGCTTGCAGCTGCTTGTCTGTCCCACAGGAGCTCAGGACCCTTGGTGTGTGGGGCCTGTTCTTATGCTGTGCGGTCCTTTTGGTAGGATTACTTAATGTCAGCCAGTCCCTCTGTCTGTCGATTGTACATCCCATGCAGGGGCTTGATTGTAGATGATAGATCCACTGTTCCTCATCAACATCTGTCTTCAGCTGCCTGAGGGATTCTTGGAGCAGTTCATCTCAGAGGGTCATCTTACTGGTGTGTTTGCAGATGTTCCATGCTTGATCATGGATTGTGGCTCTAGTAGTCACTATTTGTCGCCCTCCCTCTTTCCCTCGTTCAGAATTTTTCGTGTCTTGACATCAGTGACATCCATTTCCTCCTTTGGTGAGCTTATTATTCCAGTTGTGTATCAGTAGTGGACCAGTAGTGTGTGTGCATTGAAAGCTGTTTTTTCCTGGAGTTATTTGGTGGGGGTGACCTCTGCATTTTTATCATGGTCCCCGGTGTCCTGTGTAATACCCAGGTACTTGTGGCTTTCCTGTATATCTGCTTTTCTGCCTTTGTACAACTCTTACTCTTCAATCCAGGTCAACTTAACTCTTTTTGCAACCATTTAGCCACAATTATTGAGTCCGAATGACATCCTGACATTCTTGCTTTAAATTCTGGTGAGGTGGATCACTGAGTTGACATCTCAGTCATTCCTGGCATACAACTTGTGGAAGCTGTCTTCCAGATTCAGGTCTTAATGAATGTTATTAGCACAATACTAGACTTATATAGTGCAAAACCTTCCAGTACCCATATGTGGGGTATTAAGTCGTAGGGTTTCTTATTGTTAATCCAGGCGGTGCTGGTCTGGTCTGGAATCCTGGTCGCACTGCTCTATCAACCAGGAGCTGGTGCTTTGACGCTCCAGTGTTATTTCCATTTGATTTGACTGATTTCTATCAGCTTTATATTTCTCATGTTTTGTGTTCAGTACAGTGGAAGTCTGTATATTGTAAGGTGCCCACATGTGTTGGCCAATTGTAACAAGCAAACAATGTTTATAGGAGGTGTGGCGGAGGTGTGGTCCCGGGCGCGGCTGCAGGGGAGGAGTGGTGCAGTGGGCTCAACGGGGCGGTGCTGGAGATGCCGGTGAGAACAGCTGATGGCGATTTGGACTGATAATGGTTTCCTTCCCTTTTTATAGTGAGACGGAGAGGAGCGGAGGGAGAGGGAAATCAGCTGGGACCGACTGTGTTCATATCATAACCTGGGAAAACGATAAATAAATGTGGAAGCTGGTGATAAAGACCTGTGTGTGTGTGTGTCTCCTCCGTGCGAGTGTCACGACTCACTCGATATAGCCTATCTTTTGATAAAATGGCTTCAGGGCTTCACCACGTGACCATCAATCTCAATCACCTGGTCAAAGGCTGAGCGTAGGGTGTCATCACGAGACTGCTCCAGTGGGAAATCACCCGTGGGGGAAACCTCCGGAGCTGGCGGGGCTTCCCATGAAGGACCCGCCGTCTCCCCCTCCCCGGAGTCAGTGTCGGACGACCCCGCGTCACCGCTGAGCGCCGCGCAGACACTACATGCTACTAACGGTCGTGATTGCATCCCCGCATACTGTCCCAACAGATGATGAAACCCCGGCCAATTCGTGTCCAGAATTAGGGGATGCGACAGGCGCGGGCTAACCGCAGCCGTTACTCTATGCGTTTTGCCCTTATACTTTAATAACAGCGGCACTATGGAATACCTGTGAACATCACCATGAACACACTTCACCTCCACCCAGTCTGCCTCCAGCAAAGCCCCGGGGCGACAGCGACACCGACAGCGGCGGCGGCGGGGCGGCTGCTCCAACCAGCCACTTCAGAACCAGAGTCTGCCGGTCCGCCCGCTCCTGCAGCGCAGCCAGGTGAGCCCACTGGGCCGCCGCTTGGTCTTGGCTCATCTTCGCCATCTCCGCCAGCATCTGCGCCAGAAACTGCAAAGGCTGGGCGGGCAGCGCAGCCTGTGGGTCGGACATCCCCACGCCGGCTGGACACTGGGTTTCGGCACCACTTGTGAAATGCACTATACACAGGTACACACACACACACAGGTCTTTATCACCAGCTTCCACATTTATTTATCGTTTTCCCAGGTTATGATATGAACACAGTCGGTCCCAGCTGATTTCCCTCTCCCTCCGCTCATCTCCGTCTCACTATAAAAAGGGAAGGAAACCATTATCAGTCCAAATCGCCATCAGCTGTTCTCACCGGCATCTCCAGCACTGCCCCGTTGAGCCCACTGCACCACTCCTCCCCTGCAGCCGCGCCTGGGACCACACCTCCGCCACAGGAGGTGACTCTGAACTGCAGTGAACTGATGTCCTCAGTTTCTCTAATGGCAGTGAAACGGAGTGGCTCGTAAAGTAGCTTCATCATGCTGTTTCAATTTTTTATCATGAGCCTACACAATCTGTGACAGTTTATGCAAACTGATAAAACACTGCAGCCTTTTTAATAAAAGATACTGTATTTGTTTCCATACTCCAGAAAAACAAAACACCTAAGATTTGCATTGCAAGTCTCAGTGTGTAAAATAAATAAATAAACATATAAATGAACAAGGTAACATGGAGATTACGGGAGTTTGAAAACTCTCAAATGCAGTATGTACAAACCAGTGTTTTGATTGGCCCCAAAATGAAACGCTTACACTGCAAGTTGAGACAATAACAAGACACCCAGATTCCCTTAACGCTTTTATAGCTTCTTATCTCTTTTTTACTCAGCCATGCAAGCTCATAATCCTCATACTCGTTTGTGTTTACATCGATTATCAATTGTGGGCGTAATCGTGGTAAACAAATGAAACGTCCTTTAATCCAGAATAAGTCTAGAGAAAAAGTCTAGAGCTTTATTTCTGTCAGTGTTTCTTCTTACGGAGTTTCAAACCCTACCAAGTATTTGTCGCACTTATGAGCTCTCACTATTTGCATTGCTGGTTCATTTCTATTGTCTGTGAACATTAAAAAAATTACTGCAGGTAACTGCAGAACTGTATACCATCATTTTAATTGCTCTTTATTTTACTAGGATAACATTAGAAATCTAAAAGGATGCTGTTAAAGTGGAATGAGAATTCACAATGGCTGTTAAAAATATAGTCATCTGAGATCCATGGAACAAAGTGGTCTACAGACGGGGTCTAGAGCAGGGATGTCAAACTCATTTTACATCATGAGCCACATACAATTCACCAGTGAATTTCCCCTCTGTGTCAGTGAAAAGAAATTTAACTGCACATTGAATCCTCCATGTATCTTCATAAAAGAAGATAAAAGTACTATTTCAACATCATGTCTCATCAAATACTTCGATAGTAAATGAAAGAAATCTGTCAGTACGACTCTTTGGGACTAAATTGTTAGTAATAAATGTGTAAAATTACTGAAAAAGTAGCTCGCTGCCCAAAGTTTGTGATTTCTTTTTTTCTTACTTTGTTTTGTTTTGGGTTTTTGCCCAGTGTGGGGACCAATTTTTAAAAATCGAAATTTCGATTGTATACAGTAAAAAATTAGAAACGTTTTCTGTAATTTAAGTGTTCATCTATTACTTAGATAATAATAACGTATACTTTATTAATCCCGTAGGAAATTAGTCCTCTGCATTTAACCCATTCACTCAGCGAAGCAGTGTGCAGCCACCAATCCAGCGTCAGGGGAGCAGTATTTAGAGACAGTACCTTGCTCAGGGGTACCTCAGGGTAGCCGTTCGGTGGACTTGAACCCCCAACCATCCAATCACGGGGTATACACTCTACCTACTGAACTCTCTCTGATGTAGTATATATGAGGTTTTTATCAGTAGGAAATGCCCGTCTTCACACTTTCCATTGTCCAGTGGGCAGGATTAGAGTTTTGGTGTGCTGATTCTGGCCCACAGGCCGTATGTTTGACACCCCTGGTCTTTAGACTTATAGGGGCTCAAGCACTGGATACAGTCCATCCATCCATTACATTACCACTCTTCTGCTTATCCAGTTAAGGGTTGCGGGGGCGGGCCTGGAGCCTATCCCTGCTGCCATAGGGCAAGAGGGTGTCATACACCAATCTGTTGCAGGGCTAACACAGAGAAATGTTCAGTCTATTTTACATAGGACATGAAGCTATGTTTTTTTAAACAGCAGAAAGCAAAATGCCCGTGAAATCTGCAATACAAAAGACCGTGGGGGGGGTTTGAGTACCATAAATTATTTCATATCATTTCATTTCTATTGATATTTCAACTTTCATACAGCGTTTACTAATGCAGCAATAGAAAAACTTATAGAATAAGACTGCACAGTGCTGACTACAGATACAGACTGATAAGGAATCTAAGGATTCACAGTGGTCTCTGAGGCTGCACAGAACCTTGGGGTTTAATGATAAATAGGAATACATGTTGACAGCGATCTGGGGGTGCAAAATGATCTGAAATCTAGTGAAGATCTCTGATATTTGTAGTCGCACAACATTCTAGGGTCTTGCGGTGGAAAATGTCTGTTGGGGTAGTTTCTGTTAATACAAAAAGCCGGCAGTGATCCTAACCATAGGATCTCCAGCGATGTAGTATCCGGGGCTGCACATTTACACTGTGAATTCTCTTACAGTACAAAAAAAGGGCAATCAACAACCCTTTTAATTCAAAGTGACAGATTATGGACTTCAGTGCACAAGTATTTGTGACAATGTATAGCTATAATTAAGGTAAAATTACAATGCAGTCGACAGCAGGAGCTGCACACATGCATCCTGAGGTTTAGAAATGTGTTTGGCACAATGGGAGCAAGCTAAAACTATCACCAAAGTCTGTGTACAGAGCTTGGGCTTTCTTTAGTGACAGTCATTTTCTTTTTGTTGATCTAGTTCAGTTGTTTTAGGGGGCTTACTATTAATGAAGGTTTAATGCATTTTTCTAAATATTTCCTGTGGGCTAACTTTGCCCTCTTTTAAGATAAGTCTAAACACCGTGGTGGGTTGAAGGCACGTCCCTGAACATGAGGTATTTGGCTATGATGGACTTTTCCATGAATCTGTGGCTCATCGGTAGAAGGTTAAATGAGCATCTGCTGGTCTCAAAACATATGGCCATTAGGCTGTGTGAATGCCAGTGCAGGGTGGCAGGTGGAGGCCATTACTATTTATCTAACAGGACCTCATAACACATCCTGTCCACAGAATTCATAAAAAGCTTTTGAACAAGCGGTCCTGATTGAATCCACTTTCAGACAGGAAAGGTGTTAGTGTTTCCATATAGATTGGTTTTAGTACTAGAGAACCTACCTTCTGATTCCAATCTCACTTTGATTTAAAGATCCATGTGCATCCATTTCTCGCATGAATGTCTCATCAAACAGAAAGGAAGGCATCTTTAATGCAAGAGGACTGATATCTAACACCCTGCCTTTAAAGAAGGTGTTATACACACATGTTCAAAGCAGGCCTGGGCAGGGCAGCAGTCAGGTTGTGATTACACTTACAAAGATGCATCTATATACGCAGAGCATATGCATGCACGGTGACAGTACAAATGATGTATAGATCCGCTTCTAATCTGCATATGATTTCTGTCCTCCATTCACCAACCCTGTTGTCACTGTTTTTGTTAGATTTACAAACCTGCTCTCTCCTGATGTGCCATATGTGCTAACAGATGTTATCGTCTTGGCCCAGAGGAGGAAGACAGACGACCTGTCTTCACAACTAAAGCTGAGAAATTGTTTGGATTTTTTTGCTCTCCACCTTTTCTGTTGGTGGAGAAGCTCTCACATTTGCATTCTGCACCAGCCTTTTTGCTCCAGCTGCCTGCACCATAACAATGGCTTACTCTCCCTCACTGTCAGGAGGCTTGTTTTTAGGGAGGGAAAGAACAATTCAAGTTTTTGTAGGTAAACTGACTGTCGGCTGAAGGTCCTTACTGAAAGGATACGCCTTCACTCCAGAAGTACACAGAAAGCTGAGCTCGCCACACATTGTGGAATTGAATATTGCTCCAGGCAGCTATGACAGAATTATTTTTTATGGATCAAATTATCAACAAACATAAGAAAGAACTTCTCCGAGTGGAGCTAGCTATATTAATATGCCACAAACTTCCAACTTTTTTTTCCTGGACACTATGCCAACATTGCAATTATACCACAGGATGCTTTATTTACAAGACCATCACGTTTAATTAACGTGCCTACAATTCAACAGCCCAAGCACCCCTTAAGAAAAGAAGTGCCGCTTTGCTTAATTACCGCAGAAATGAAATTTTAATAAAGCTAACAGAAGAACTCGACACACAATCAGGAAGCCATTAAGTAGATGAAGGTAATCCTGCAGGACTGAAGTAAAATTAGAACTCAGCTGCGAAACAGAAAGTCAGGCAACAACAAGGCCAAGCGCTCTGAAAATGACATTTGATTAAAGCCCACTAAGATGTGCTGAACAGACAAAAGGGGGGAAAAAACTTTTTTCTTTTTTTAATGAAGGAAGTCTTTAGATAAGGGAAATATAAATCCATCTACTGTACATAGTTATCTTCAGATCTAAGAACTACAAGCTCATTTCCTCTAATAAAGCCTGGCAACAAGAAGTTCATATTAAAGGTTATCTTCAACACAATAACAGCACCACTGCTTTTTTTTTTACCTTTTTGAAAATAAAACACATCAAAATCAGGCGATAACGCGAAGACTGACGTGATGTGGTTAAAAATGGCTGTGCGCTTTCCGTTTGCTCAGTGACGACTACACCTGAACGCCGGCCAGGACTCGGACAAATTACAATTTATATGTGCAATATGATGACTAGCAGATGTAATTGGTGTGGATGTGGCGTGAGTTTAGCTTGGGCTGTCACTGTAAAACAAGCTTTCTCACACAGGAAAAAGCTTGCAGCATGGTAATCAGCGTTTTGGATTCGAGTCATGCTCTGGCCCTCAAGATAGCATTCATACAAAAGAAGAGCTATCAGGGCAGTGTAAAGCTGGGCCACCACGATGCAAACAAAATGCATGATCACTTTGTTTTTTCTTAGTATAAATTCTATACTGCTGGTGCATGTAGCTCGTTAAGAAAAATCACAAAAGCAAATGGAAATGAGGCTGATTGCTCAAGGCGCTGTGCCACTGTTGTCTCTCAGCTCTGCCAGAAACTCATTGTGAGTCATCACATGTGAATGTATGGCTCTGTAATCACTGTTGAGGCTCAGGTATTGTTAGTACGACAAAGTGAGTTATTCTGAATTGTTCCATTTTTTATGGTTTATAACACACATGTCAGGAATGAAACACCTTAATTAGGAGACTGAATGTCAAACATTTAACAAGGATTAGCTGCGTGTACTTTTTGCCAGTCATAGGTGATACTCTAACAATAGGTTCAGCCCAACTTACAGCAGTTCTATTAGAAGCCAGATTTTTCTCTCATAGATTTGAATTGATCATTAAAATAGAGTTTTTTCTTCAACAAAACTCATCTCCTTTACCTGAGGTATGAAAAAGTATTTAATATTATGTATGTTGAAGCAATGTATGTTATTGTGACCACTGTTATTCAAGCTGAGGCCTAATGTGAGATTTTCACATTGACGTTTAGTGAGTTTGAATTCCAGTTAAATCATATTTGAAAAATACTTTAATGAAATGGCATCTTTAAATTCTTATTATAATGTAGTTCATGTTGAATTGGGATTAAAAACACAACTAAACACTGTTTTGCTGGAATTGTTGTGCTCAGCAGACAGGCTCACAGACTGTATCTAACTCAAGTTCAGCTTTTGTGTAAACCTAACATAACGTCTGGGGAAAAACACATCCATGCATAAATGAGCTTATGCATTAGCTGTCCTACACAATGGAGATGCAGCTGAACCAGGTATCACAACAGTGCTTGCTGTGAAATAGCAGGAACTAGCTATAAGCGGAGGGCAGCCAGGCCTTCGAATACTAGCTAATGCTAATATTCTTTTGTTAGCTCTCCAGGCTCAGTTCCTTGCCACCTAACATGAGGTTGTTGTGGTGGAGGAGTACCTGGAGACCCACACTGGCAACACTCTAAACTGAAACACAGACAAAGAGGCTGGCTATAAGAAGAGGCTGGGCAGGCAGTGTGTGTATGCAGTATGTTTTCTATCAGTCTGTTCAGGCAAGTGCACTGTACTTTGCTGTGGTCTGCTGAGGGAGCAGCGTCAGAGCTGGTGACACCAACAGACCCTGTGATTAACTGCAAACTGGACACAGCTGTTGTGGAGTGGAGGTCACTGAAGAAACGGCTGCACGTCATGGGTAATCCTGACCACCCTCTGCACCAAATATATCTTAACTCCTCTCATCTTGCCTTAGATTCTCAGATACATCGTGTGCTATCAGATTCTGTTCACAATAAAGAAGAGGATGGATTTCAATGACAGCCCAGGAGGGCTGGAACACTAAATTTGTCATCTGAATCTGCCCCTTTTATATCTGTAATAAATAATATATTTCACAGTTTGGATTTTTAGAATGGGAAACATATTCTTTAGAATAAAGTAGCTAATGTTTGATGCGTCTGCTGTTCTCTCCTAATGAGGATAAAAAGCCAGCAGCCTGTCTGAATTCAGATTATCTAACAACCTATTTGTCAAACTGGTCCTGTACCAACTGTTATTTGCTTGCAATAATGAAATTATTAGAACCTTACTGTGGCTGGAGCAGCTTACTTGGTGTGTCCAGTAAAACGTCCAAGGCCGGCGTATTCAACTGTATAAACCATAAACCAGTAGTTCAAAGTTTGAGTGGGAATCAATGTAGCGGCACACAGTACCAGTGAGAGTGACAGGGAATTATTGAGGAAAATTCAAACCAGAGTGTAAATTGGACCCAGACCAGCATAAAAAGGATTGTGTTAGTGTTATTGACAGTGTTTCAAGAGGTATTAAAATTTTCCACTGAAGTTCATAAAACAGCAGAGTAAGGTCAAAATACTGTTTGGAGTGCATCCTTGTTTCTATTAAAAGTTGGGTTGCTGTAATAATCTGCGAGTCATTTTAAACTATCACTGAGCTGAAAATACTGCAAAGACAACAAATTAAATGGCTTTCTTGGGGCATTTGGTTTCTCCAGTTTAATGCCAGCAATGTTCTTTTTAACACATCAGAGAGCAGCTGAAGCTTGTTTCTTGGCACATGGGGCTTTGATTTCACAACATGCTACACCTCATGCTCCTCCTGAAATTGTGACCCCGGATAGAATCAGACCAGGAACCGTTCAATTCCGAAGCTAATGTGCAAACCACCACACTGTGGAGCTACACCTAGTGTGTCTAAAACAGTGTTGCAAACCAGACTTATCAATTACACTCCCTTAAGACAGCATCCTCTTCAACTGGACACTGTACCCCACCAGACTGCAAAAACTATGAAGGAGTGATTCAGGAATATGATAAAGAGACCAGTGTGTTGCTTTTTTTTAAAAATCTATCTATAAGGATCCACTGGATATTTGCTCAAAGACCCCACTTTGCAACTCTAAGGACTGACTGGATGTGCTGCCACCACAGGACACCTCCAAAGTGCCTCGCCCATTCCCCAGTGGGTGAGAGCTGCATGAGAGTCGCCTCAGTGTATGCAGATAGTTTGACAGCATTATCAAAATAGAATGATGCCAAAACTGACAATAGAACTGAAGCAATGCACACAAACAATGAGAACTCATTTGTAATCTGAAGATGATATGTCAATGTAATGAGTAATATATTCACAGTTTAGTAAGGTAAGTGCAACCACATACCTCACACACAATTAGTGAGTAAGGTAACTGTTTGGGGTTTCATTTTGTACTATAAAACATGCTTTTTTGTAATACAGGACCCACAAGACTAGATTAGAGAAAGAAAGAGAGATATTTGTTAGAGAACAACATAAAAACCTGACCAAAACTTGAACTTAAGGTGCATGCTGATACTTCAAACATCCATCCACCCATCCATCTTCATCCGCTTTATCCGAGGCCGGGTCGCGGGGGCAGCAGCCTAAGGAAAGAGGCCCAGACCTCCCTCTCCCCAGCCACCTCTTCCAGCTTATCCGGGGGAATACCAAGGCGTTCCCAGGCCATACCTCAAAAAATCTAAGTCTAAAGCAAACAGGACCAAACTTGGAAGTCTTTAGCAGCTTGCAGGGCTCTTCAACTCTGGAAGGCCAGACCAGTTTTGACTTTGGCCTTATTTCTAAGTCAGAAGTCTTTTCAACTGAAAAATTGTGTAAGAGGAGAGTAAGCAGCACCTCCAGCTGAATGTTCCTGAGTTTATCTGTACATGATAGTCTCTTAATAAACAGGGCAAACAGCTTCAATTGCAGGGACTAACAACAAACATGCTAACATCCACTGGCAACCCAACTGGCTGCAACAGAGAAGTACTGACTGCAGCACATGAAGGAAGTGTGAAGCCACTCATTCACTTTATCTTTCCATAGCCAATAGTTATTTGGTGTTTTTATTACTGTTTAAAACGTTCAAGAAAAAAAAATGTTCAAGAAATAATTAATAATCATTTTGATATCAACTATAAATGCTCCATCTTTTTTAAGTTGTAACAATCCCCCGTGTATTTTGCATAAAGCCCTCAGATAAGAGTTGCACATTTTCTAATGCTACAGCCTTTCTGAAGAAGTCTTGAAAAATAAGAGTTTGACGTGTGTGATCCAGAAAAGCGGGGTGACAGAGTTGCTTGTGTTGGATGCAGATAAACATCGCTCTGTAAATAGCCTCAGTGTTATAAAGAAACTAAGGCCCAACGACTTCATGAGGAACACAAACCTGTATAGCTCAAAAAGAGGGAAAGTCTGAGGCATTTGTGGTCATGGACTCGAATTCTAATAGCATTGTTCAGTGCTGAAGGGAGTTTTTAGCCCTTATCACTATAAAAGGAGAAATTATTTCTTGAGCAAGATTTTGACCTGTAGCAGGTCAGAAATGCTCTTCGAAGTAAGATCTCCATAAGAGTTCATTTACAGTACTTATGGGTACATATACTGGAGAAAATGCTGGTTTGGGTATTCCAGTTGTCAAGCTACTTGAAGAGTCAGGGTTTTTCTAGCTCAGAATGGGACTTTGGGTGGTGATCATACACTGACCACACAGTGACCATATCAACATACACACACAATATGACACAAATACAGTTCTCCAGAAACACATTCATTTTCTAACTATTTGTGACTAAGACTTTAATGGATTAAGCATGAATTCTAAATGATAAAGCACAGTGTTGTTTTATTATTAATATAATAAAAGGACATTTAGTACTGAGTTTGAGATCCCAGGGGAGAATGTAGTTAAGCAGGCTAAGACAGGCTGAGAGAGCGTCTCCAAGTCCTGCTTAAATCTCTTGAAGCCACCAGCACAGCATGAATTTAAACAGTACCAGAGATCCTGTACATGCTAGCTTTATCACAGATCATTCCGATCATGTCGAAACAATGCATCTTAGTGAGAGAAGAGCTAACAGCTGGAAGTCAAATACTTCATATCTAAGTTTATGTAATTCTTGCTTAGCAGATTCCTTCAAATATGTTTTGAATATTCAACATATAATAATGTGTGGGAATTTGAATAGCTATGTTTTATTCTTGCTGCTTATTATTTTCGCTCTGGTGATCTTATTTGGTGCTGGCTAAAACCTTTAATGGAGGGCTGTAATTTTCTCATCTCAGGAAAACACTGACAGCAGAAAAACAGAGAGAGCAATTCACTCATACACACAATGAGAGTCACTTGATTGGTTTAGTTGCGGGATATTGGGGGAAATCTTTTGAAACCAGTACTGTTCTCATGTGGGAATTCATTTAAGAGAGTCGCATGATAAAGCAGAAACAATTTAAGTAGCATGCTTAATATCAAGAATAGTGTTGAGTCTGGTCACTCAGTTCTTGTAGTCTTTCACCTATAGGTTACATTTCTGTCAGTCTAGTCTCTTTCTGATGAGGAGGACACAACTCTTTTGCTGAAAAGGAACAGTGAGATCCTGCCTTAGGATTAGAGAAAAGAGTCAGGCCTATCCTTGGAACCTCCACAGAGGTGAAGGAGAGAAACTCAAGCACGGACCCTGAGGCCATCTACAGACCTGGAAAAAAGATAATAGAGAGATTTAGTCTAACAAGAAATCCACAACATGCCTTCCTAGTTGTTCAGGTTCAGTACCTACAGCCAAAATTAACAGAGCATTATCATTCCCAACGCGTAACATACTGACAATTTGTCCAGGCCCGAGGGTGTCTCACGGTGACGCAAAAGGTACCTTTCCGCATCCTTATAAAACACTCTGGGTTCTCAATATAGTCCAATATAAACCCGCTTGCGCTAGTAAGAGACGCTTAGAGCAGAGGCTCAAGCCGTCCATTCCAACACAAACACGTCAAAGCTTCACTATAAATCAACAATAAAATAGCTTCATGTTGTGGCCATCACAGTGTATATGTGTGTTTTGTTAACCAGTGCATAATTACTGGCAGTAAAGAGACAAATGTGTACCAGAATAACTAGCAAAGCAGGAGCCCAGAGTTTACATACAAGTAAGGAAGCTCAACTCAAGAATAAATTTCTTACAAATTGTGTTTCTGTCAACATCTTATTGACTTACTTACTTACTCACTGCTAGGCAGTTTGATCCCTTTGATCTTCTGACTGGAAAGTAGAGTTTAATTTAAACCTGCATGTACACTTTCAGCCTACACAGAATCTGGTCAAAGCAGGTGATATTACTGAAACCTGAACCAGATGGCAGAAAGTTAAGTAACAGGCTCTAAAACAGGTAGCAACCTATTCTAGAGTCTACAATAAGACAGATGTGGGAGCAAACACTGTAAACAGTCGTAACCTCGTCCTGTGGCTGTCACGGTCTGGCTGGCAGACCGTGGGGATGTGAGAAATGAGGACCCAAAATGCAGGACTTGGCGCTGAAGGCAGTGCGTTTATTTACAGTGGTGACAATCCCAACAATAATAAAGCCCCCGTGCGATCCCAACTCCCGTTCCGTGTCTTCTCCTTTATCCCGTGCTCCGTGCTCTGTCTCCGTTCCCTGTGTACTGTCCGTGTGCTGCCTCCTGGTCGCCACAATTCCTCCTGAGAAACACGCATACAAAAGGCAGTCGTGAGTACAAAACCTAACGGCAGACTTGCACTAACCTTGCACGATAAACTAAGACTGACGGGAAGTCACTCAACGATCCAGCGTCGAGGAGCTCTCAGCCACACTGTTTTGAAGCTCCTCTGACGAGGCTTGATCGGCGCCAGGTGTGTGTGGATTCCTGGGTGGAACCGGTCAGCTGGCAGGGCCACACCCACCAGGCCTAAAAGTGTCTGCCACGACCGCACCCTCACACACCCATAAACACCTGACAGTACACCAACACGGAAAACAGGACAGCAGACACAACCATAATAACAATAACCACAATAATAATGATAATAACTACAATAGTAGTCCAGACTGCTCACGGACCCCGAATCCCTGGAACTGGGTCCGTGACAGTGGCACTTTAAGATGGTTAGCTCAGAATTTTGCTTCATGAGCATGTATCTGTAGATTAAACCTACCTTATTGAATCTAAGCATCTGCTGCTGGTGTGATAATTCAATTCAGTTCAATTCTATTTATACAGCACCAAATCACAACAACAGTTGCCTCAAGGTGTTTTGTACTGTAAGGTAGATCCAACAATAACACATACCCCCTATGAGCAGCACTATGGCGACAGTGGGAAGGAAAAACTCCCTTTTAACAGGAAGAAACCTCCAGCAGAACCAGGCTCAGGGAGGGGCGGGGCCATCTGCCATGAGTGGGGGTTGGGGTAAGAGAAGGAAGACAGGATAAAAGACGTGCTGTGGAAGAGAGCCAGAGATAAATAACAAGTATGATTCAATGCAGAAAGGTCTATGAACACATAGTGAATGACAAAAGCGACTGAAGAAGAAATACTCAATGCATCATGGGAATCCCCGGCAGCCTATTGCAGTATAACTAAGGGAGGATTCAGGGTCACCTGGTCCAGCCCTAACTATATGCTTTAGCAAAAAGGAAAGTTTTAAGCCTAATCTTGAAAGTAGAGATAGTGTCTGTCTCCTGAATCCAAACTGGAAACTGACTCCACAGAAGAGGGGCCTGAAAACTGAAGGCTCTGCCTCCCATTCTACTTTGAAATACTCTAGGAACAACAAGTAAGCCTGCAGTGTGAGAGCGAAGTGCTCTAATAGGGTGATATGGTACTACAAGGTCATTAAGATAAGATGGGGCCTGATTATTTAAGACCTTGTACAGTGGGGCAAAAAAGTATTTAGTCAGCCACCGATTGTGCAAGTTCCCCCACCTAAAATGATGACAGAGGTCAGTAATTTGCACCAGAGGTACACTTCAACTGTGAGAGACAGAATGTGAAAAAAAATCCATGAATTCACATGGTAGGATTTGTAAAGAATTTATTCGTAAATCAGGGTGGAAAATAAGTATTTGGTCAATAACAAAAATACAACTCAATACTTTGTAACATAACCTTTGTTGGCAATAACAGAGGTCAAACGTTTACTATAGGTCTTTACCAGGTTTGCACACACAGTAGCTGGTATTTTGGCCCATTCCTCCATGCAGATCTTCTCGAGAGCAGTGATGTTTTGGGGCTGTCGCCGAGCAACACGGACTTTCAACTCCCGCCACAGATTTTCTATGGGGTTGAGGTCTGGAGACTGGCTAGGCCACTCCAGGACATTCAAATGCTTCTTACGGAGCCACTCCTTTGTTGCCCGGGTGGTGTGTTTTGGATCATTGTCATGTTGGAAGACCCAGCCTCGTTTCATCTTCAAAGTTCTCACTGATGGAAGGAGGTTTTGGCTCAAAATCTCACGATACATGGCCCCATTCATTCTGTCCTTAACACGGATCAGTCGTCCTATCCCCTTGGCAGAAAAACAGCCCCATAGCATGATGTTTCCACCCCCATGCTTCACAGTAGGTATGGTGTTCTTGGGATGCAACTCAGTATTCTTCTTCCTCCAAACACGACGAGTTGAGTTTATACCAAAAAGTTCTACTTTGGTTTCATCTGACCACATGACATTCTCCCAATCCTCTGCTGTATCATCCATGTGCTCTCTGGCAAACTTCAGACGGGCCTGGACATGCACTGGCTTCAGCAGCGGAACACGTCTGGCACTGCGGGATTTGATTCCCTGCCGTTGTAGTGTGTTACTGATGGTGACCTTTGTTACTTTGGTCCCAGCTCTCTGCAGGTCATTCACCAGGTCCCCCCGTGTGGTTCTGGGATCTTTGCTCACCGTTCTCATGATCATTTTGACCCCACGGGATGAGATCTTGCGTGGAGCCCCAGATCGAGGGAGATTATCAGTGGTCTTGTATGTCTTCCATTTTCTGATGATTGCTCCCACAGTTGATTTTTTTCACACCAAGCTGCTTGCCTATTGTAGATTCACTCTTCCCAGTCTGGTGCAGGTCTACAATACTTTTCCTGGTGTCCTTCGAGAGCTCTTTGGTCTTGGCCATGGCGGAGTTTGGAGTCTTAACTGTTTGAGGCTGTGGACAGGTGTCTTTTATACAGATGATGAGTTCAAACAGGTGCCATTCATACAGGTAACGAGTGGGGGACAGAAAAGCTTCTTACAGAAGACGTTACAGGTCTGTGAGAGCCAGAGATTTTCCTTGTTTGAGGTGACCAAATACTTATTTTCCACCCTAATTTACGAATAAATTCTTTACAAATCCTACCATGTGGATTCATGGATTTTTTTTTCACATTCTGTCTCTCACAGTTGAAGTGTACCTCTGGTGCAAATTACTGACCTCTGTCATCATTTTAAGTGGGGGAACTTGCACAATCGGTGGCTGACTAAATACTTTTTTGCCCCACTGTATGTGAGGAGCAGGATTTTGAATTCTGGATTTAACAGGAAGCCAAAACAGGAGAAATATGCTCTCTCTTTCTAGTCCCTGTCAGGACTCTTGCTGCAGCATTTTAGATTAAGGTTTAAGGCTTTTTAGGGAGTTTTTAGGACATCCTGATAATAATGAATTACAATAGTCCAGCCTAGAAGTAATAAATACATGAACTAGTTTTACAGCGTCACTCTGAGGACAGGATATTTCTAATTTTAGAGATTTGGCGCAAATGAAAGAAAGCATTCCTACATACTGCTTATGGTCAACAGTATCGAACGCTGCACTGAGGTCTAGCAGGACAAGCACAGAGATGAGTCCAGTCAGAGGCCATAAGAAGATCATTTGTAACCTTCACTAAAGCTGTTTCTGTGCTGTGATGATCTCTGAAACCTGACTGAAACTACTCTTTGAAGAATTCTTGAGATGAAAGGAAAGTTGAAGATTGGCTTAAAATTAGCTAAGACCGGCGGGTCTAGAGATGCTTTTTAAGCAACAGTTTAACTACTGCCAGCTTGCAGGCCTGTGGTACATAGCCCATTATTAGAGATAGGTTGATCAGGTTGATAATGTGGGGAATCATTTTGTCTTGAACACTATCACCTCTATGCTGCAGTCTGAGGGTTGATACTGGCATGTGCATCCCTTGATGGCAGTGTGTCACCTTCTAATGGCTGCAGTCAGCAAGATTTGACAAAGTAAAAGTTATCTCACGAGCACAGTATACATCTGTGACCTTTGTTGACCATGATGTGCAGATCTGAATTCATAAGTACACGTACTGAGTATACCATAATCTCACGTAAGTCGCAAAGTCAAGCTCAGTCAATCTCTGCAGATTAGCCCAGATCAGCTGATACCAACATATCCTGTTAGCTTCTAGAGGACCTTGTATTAGCTGGTTTAACCCACATCTGCAAGCCGCTTTACAACCAATCTCCATCCATACCTCCTCCTTCCATTTTGTTTCTGACTTCATACTTGTCTTTGATGCCTGCTCTGTGCTACGTGTCACTATATCTACTCCTGAATATTTTATTCCTGAATAAGTCTACTAGCATCTTAACTATAGATAAATTGACTTGATCAGTCTAATTGCTCTTTCTTGTATCACTCCTTTTCCTTAACTCAGCTTTAACGCCCTAATTCTAATTATTCCCTAATAGTCTACCTTTTTCCCTCCTATCTGTGACTCTGAGCAGTTGCACATCATGTGAGAGCAAAAGGAGTGAGCAGACAGACATAAGCTAGCACCTCCCAAGAGTCACAGCCAGTAAATATTAGGTTAATTGCTCAAGCACATTAGCACTTGTTCCTCATGGTTGTCATTGACTTCCATTAGCATCAATTAAGATTAGCTCTCCTTTAATTCAACAAGATGAGGGTAGACTGAGTTATGTTGCTGAGAGGGAATCGAGCTTGGTTTCCTGTCACTCGCCCGAGTGAAGGACTTGTGAACTAGGGAGGCAGTTCTGGAAAAAAACAAAACATCAAGGACACAATGTGAAGTTGTGAAGCTCTCAGTGCTCTTTAATAATATGACTTCATCATATGTGGCATGTCTTATTACAGTGTAATACATCACTCTCACTCCTGATGGTTATGAGTAAATGGACAGAGTTACATAATCCTGAGGTCCTTAGCACAAATTCATAGGACACGTTGCCATGTTAAAACATTTTGCTGTAGGCATTTCTGTCTTCTTTGCGTGTCCATGGTGCAAATATAGGCGAAATATAACTAGATTGAATCTCAGTGCAGAATAGGCTGTGGATGTCATTTTAGAATGCCAGTTTTTAGCTAACAGAATGAAAATGGGATTTTGTACTTTAAAAGTACTGTGCAAAAGTCTTGAGCCACCTCTCATTTCTTTGTATTTTACTTTCAAGGAACCAGAATTTATTTATTTATCCTTTTTTTTTTGGTTTTGTTTTATTAGATGGTCTTGTGCAATACTTTTCCACAATTTGTGAGGGTGCTCCAAAGTTTTTCTTTGGACATTCAATAGCAACAGATCTCATGACTGAGTCAACAAAATGTATAGAAGAGGAAAGGAGAGAGGTACATAAGTGAGTGTATACAGCCATTTGTAAAACATGGTAGAGATTTGGGGATGGTTGGGAGGTTGCATTCCAGCTAGTGGTCCTGGGGATCTTGTCAAAATTGACAGATTGGTGAATGCAGAAAAGTAACATTAAATTTGAAGCCACCGTGCAAGGCCACCTGCAAAGGAGCTGATTGGCAGCAGCTTCATATTTCAGCATGACAGTGATCCCAATAATAACGTGTGTAGTAAACGTGTGCACAGTGTAGTAAAAGCATACTTGAAAAACACAGAATGGAACACTGTTGTTGCTGGATTGGCCTCACCAGATCTTTGACCTCAACATTATTAAAAGCGTGTGAGGTCACCTTGACAGAGAATGGAGAAAAAGCCAGCCAACATCCAAAGAAGAGCTTTTGAATGTCCTTTAGGAAGCCTGGAAAACTATTCCTGAAGCCATATTTACATAGATTACAAGAAATTGCAAGAAAGCTTAAGAATTTAAGCTGCATTGAATAATCATAGTTATACAATTCTACAAAAAGAGACAGAGAGAGAGAGAGAGAGAGAGCAGGGTGGCTTAAGACTTTTGCACTGTACCATATAACTCAGTTATACAGTTGGCTTTGCAGAGGCTTTGGCATGTCATCTGGTTTGTGATCTAAATGGTTTCATCCTGGGGCAAGTGAACTGCTCAATTTTTAAATAATAAAGCAACTACAATTTAATAATAATAATAATAATGGATTGGATTTATATAGTGCTTTTCAAGGCACCCAAAGCGCTTTACAATACCACTATTCATTCACTCTCACATTCATACACTGGTGGAGGCAGCTACAGTTGTAGCCACAATACCCTAATATCTCCAGCATACTACAGAATCTTGTCATTTAGAAACTAAATAACTATCTGGATTGAGTATTGTTAATATTCTTTGTTACACAGTTGTATATGAAACCAGTATTTCCACTGATTCATGGGATATTTTGTGATTTCTAAGGGTTATTAATAAAAACCATGTAGCAACATGTCCTCATTGTAGAAAACATGTAAAAATCCCAAATAAAGTGGTCTCCAGTGCTTTGCTTATGGTTTCATGAAGTTTCATTTCATGAAAGTAGACGAGTCATGGCTCTTTTGTCATAAGCATAATTGGACTTGACATTTCATCACTCTGAGGGTTATTATTTCATCTTACTCTGCTATTAAAAACAGAAAAGTAAATTAGGGTTCTGGGGTTTGACATCGTGGGACACAGTCATGAACATATGTGATTCTCTCACAATGGGAAATTTCACACCATTTCGAATGAGTGCCCTGATCTTGATTGGTCTAAACTGGTGACATGCAGTCTTCTGTTATGTCAGGAATACTTTAATCAATGTTGGCTTTCTTTTTCTAAATCAAGTTTCCTTGAGGGTGACTTCAAGCCTTTAACTTCAGGCTATTGGGACGCCTGACAAAACAGAACTGGCACATGTCATCATGAGCATTTGTATTAGGTTTAGATCTAACGAGTAAAACGACTCTTGTGTTGTCCAAAAAAAAACAACCCAAGGCCTCTATTATAAAAGAGACTTAAGATCAGATTTGATCTTAAAATATCCATCATCTCAACTGGGGTACTGAAACAGGACATGAAACACTAAACATATGAAGGCTAATGGACATCATGGAGCCCTGCTTTCAAAAGCTGACGGATGTAACTCTGTCTGTGAAACTGGGTTTAAATAAGAGCTTAAGTTAAAGTTTTAAAAACATGTTTAGTGCCGTCTTCTGTCAGTATGGAATGTGACACTATGTGGTTGGTTGATTGCAGCTAATAGACTTATATTAGTTTATGTTAGCTAACTAGTTTCAGAAACAGTAACTCAGGGGAATATGAGGACACTAAAAATCAGTTTAAGGGGATCACTTCTGTGCTGGCCTCGTCTGCAACAATGAGTTTTATGTTAAGAAATTAGGGGTGGGTTTTGATAATTGATTTTCCGATTAAAATCAATTTTAACTTGAATATATTGATATGGATTCATTAAACCCTGAACCGATTTTTTAATATATTAATGTTTCTTTGCCAGAAATGCCAGAATCTCAGGTTAAACCTCACAAAACTATTTCAACAACCACCAAACAGCTAAAACAGTAAATGAGAGCAGGTAAACGGATTCTGCACAAAGACATAAACACAAAGCGCGGACCCGACGCATCAAAATCTGTGAGATGTCGCCTTTCTCACCTGACGGCACGTTGACAGAGACGCCGTCGGGGCTGAAAGCCGACAGCTCACAGATCCTGAAGCTGCAGGTTTTGTCACTCTCCAACCAAAATTGACTGAACCAGCAGCGAAAGAAGATCAAAACTACAGTTCACATTTCTCTTCACATAAACATCGTCATGAATTGAGTTTTGCTTCCACCACGATAAAATCACACTTCCTGCCCAGCTGTCTTTCTCTCTCAATGTACTTCAAGAAGAGCTTCCTCGCTCAAATCTCTGTTTTCTGCATCATTCGCTTGTTTCTTACACACCAGTCTACCGTTGTGTTGAGTCAGCCGCTGTTTTCTTTGTTTGTTTGTTTTTAAATGACTTCCGACAAGAAAGCCTCATTTCTGCTGTTCAATACTGAAGAAATTTAAACTTTTTAAAATTATGCCAAATTGCAAAACGCTTAGCTGTGTGTCTAATAAAACCTCCGTAACTTTGCTCTGCTTCACTTTAGCAGCACTAGGTAATGTTCATATGTTGATTCATGGTTTTCTTCAGTTTTTGTTCTACTGCAGAATATTTTTAAGGTTATCTGCTATAAAAAACCAGGCCAAAAAAATCTCCTTCATGTTTTTCTGTATTTTATCCTCAGTTACTTTGACACAAAGGCTGCTGTGATGTTTACACCTCTGATGAAGTCTCACAAGTGTCAGTACTGAAAAATGACCAGAATTATAATATTTCTAACTGTCTGAGTCAAAATTAAATCGAAATGAATCGAATTGCGGATTGAATCGAATCGGGACCTCATAAGATGAGATAACTCTTTCTTGTCATTGCAGAGTCATACATAGTACACTAGTACAATGAAATTGGAAAACTGTCCCACGTCAGCACTACGTACAACATGATACATCACAACACAACACCAGGGCTCTCAAAATCGCTAGCCCGACGTCCCGGGGCTAGCGATTTTTCCAGTCGGGCTACCAAAATCTATCTCTGCCCTGCCCGTCGGCCTATTGTAGGAAGGAAAAATATATGTCAATGCTTTTGCATTCTTTCGGAAATGTAGCTGGGTAATTATGTCATTGGCATCGGTGAGCCACTGTCAATATGTGACATATTGAAATCGCGTTTGAATTTGCGCTTGTTTTTTGCTTTCACTTTGCAATCGCGCGAACTGTGTATAGAGAGCGACAGCACTGATCTGTGAGTGATGATAATTTGTGCACCAATTCCTCTGACATCGTCTTATTAATCGTTAGCTTACTATGCAAACATGACAAGTGAAATCTCCCGCAGCTTAAACATGTGAGAGGTTGATCGCGCAGAGAATCGCTGAGCGTTGTGTGTGTGTGTGTGTGTGTGTGTGTGTGTGTGTGTGTGTGTGTGTGTGTGTGTGTGTGTAAAAGCAGCAGGATATATATTTCAGTTCTGCTGAGCCAAATAAGACAGGTCAGGGTGAAGAAGTGACAGCCAAAGAAAAGTTTACCACAAAACGGAAAAGTTATGACAAATCAGACTATAAGGCAAAAAGAAAGTGCAGCTTTATGGTTTCATGGACAAAAGAATTTCTGTGGCTGCAATATGACGAGCTAAATAACCAGGGCTGCACATAAGTGGTCCGCAGGTGCGCATTCACTGTCAAAATAAAAAACGCGCACAAGATAAGAAGTTGCAACGCGTGTTTGCGTACATAAGATTTTCTGGAGGAGGACTGACATTTATTTAGAACTCTTAAAGATGTCGAAGAAGCTCCTTTAAGCAATTACTTTGGTCTTCCTTCACCTCCAAAGAAATGTCAGGAGTCCGAACCACAAAAGAAGCATGTATTCTTGGAAAAGTGGTTGCAGGAGGTGAGCTGGCTTCAAACAAATGATGAACGCACAGAGATGTGGTGCAGAATGTGCCGTGAAAATCCCACTCTAGCGGATTTGAGTTGATGATTGTAATTTTTATACAATGTTGTAATTTGTGTTTCAACAATTTTTTCATTAATGTTTTGTTTCCGTTACAATATTATACTTTAATGTATAATATTGCAACGGAAACAAAACAGGAAACAAAACATCAATCAAAAAATTGCTCTCTTTTTTATTCAGGCTACTTAAATTTATTTTGGGCTACCAAAAACTGAAGAGTCCCTGCCCGAAGGGCTACCAGGGATTTTGAAATTTTGCGAGCCCCGAACACAGTAACTTAATCAGAATTGAATCGATTCTAGAAATCTGTGATGATACCCAGCCCTATAAGAAATCAAGGATATACGATCCACTTTCACTGTCTGTCTCTTTAGCAATAGGTGGCTCCCCGTTGTTTGATTAGCTGCACTGAAACGTGAAGATCCACCTGTTAGCCGTAATGTTTGGGTTTTAGAGCACATAAATGAGGACTGTTTGAGTCAGGTGACCGCTGGTTCACTGGACACCTGACAAGCTGGAGTCAGAACGACATAAAGAATGTTTCACTTCTTTGCTTTGTTAAACTCCTGAGTTTCTTTAGCTAGATTTGAGCAGACAGTATGTCTCTGAACAACTCATTTGGCAGCTTCTGTCTTGTGTCACATTACCAATAAATGCTAGCATCCCGGTGCCACTGGCAGCCATGCACACACAAACCATCACACTACCTCCGCCATGTTTTACAGATGATGTGGTGTGCTTTGGATCATATCCATACTTTTTTCTTGCCATCATTCTGGTAGAGATTGATCTTAGTTTCATCTGTCCAAAGAATGTTTATCCAAAACTGTCCTGGCGTTTTTTTAGATGTTTTCCTCATATAACTTTAATTGGAATATGTTTCAGTAAAGGGGTTAAAAAACAACTTGTGTCAGTGTCCAAATATATATGGAAACCTCATTATTTGACAATAAACCTACAGCAAACTGCAGTTGAATGATGAAATTGCAGAATCAGATTAAATTTAGAAAATTCATATCTACTACTTATATGACATAGCCTTTGGACACCAAGGTAGCTAAACCCCAGCAGTGTGCTTATACCACCTAATTTAGTCAGAGGAAGCTGAAATTCTCTTGTTGCAATAGGATCTAGGAATACCATGAAATGACTCCCATTTTGATTTTTTTCTTTCATCAGACAGCTCTCCGTATTAGTATTTCACGTGTCTTCTGTTTTGTTTATCATAATGACTTTGCTGATTAGCACTGTTAACCAATCTGCAATTAGCATTTGCAGATGTATTGTAATTGAACATGTGCCAGCCTAAAATTACCTTTGAGATACCTTCAGCTTCAAACACTCAAAGCACAGCAAATATTTTGTTTGCAGAATGAGGGAATTAAAGCATCATTTAACAGCAGTTATGCTCTGTCTTCTCTTTGCTCACATCTTCTTTCACAATCTGCTAAACCCACAGAGGGACACCACACATCTTTTCTGCAGTTCCCAAATTAGACTTGACCCTTGGGGTAAGCCAGAATGTGTCACTGAGAGTTCCACATGTCTGTTGGATGTATCTGGTGTAAGATAAAGAGGCAAAGTTAACATAGGATGGAGGTCTGAAGAAGGCTTTTATAGGCCCAGTATGTTGTTGGGGAGAGAACTGAGTATGAAAGTTCTTGTAATGACCAAAACAATAGGACTGCAGAAACAAGGGGCAAAAACTGGTTTTCTTTGAAGGATATCTGGGTCTGAGGAGTCTAGTCATTCTGCTGTGAATCACACACACACACACACACACACACACACACACACACACACACACACACACACACACACACACACACACACACACACACACACACACACACACACACACACACACACACATATATATATAATTCCCATGTGCTACACGCTCTTCTGGGCAGAGATCTCAGATGTCGTTCCCTACCAACTTGTCTGTCTTTATCTGGAAGTCACACAGAATCTTAATTTGGTCATTCTCAACCACCCCATGGTTGTATCCCCATCTGACTTCAGGACTTCCAGACCATACTCAGTACAGATGGTCCTATATATTCTGCACCCTGCTGTTATGTGTTGGATTGTCTCAGGGACGTCTTTGCACATCTTACTTGGTGTGGTAGATCAGCGATACACGGGTGAAAACAATCATGAAAATAAAAAATACATTTTGAGAATGCCTGTAGGTGAGGCAAGAGATCATGCCCTGTTTATGTCAAAGTATGACATAAATAGTTTAAATTTAGACTAAATCAAAATTCAAAGTTATGATATAGAATACAAGACACATTTTTTCTCAATAACTTGGAAGGTTGGTCATGTTTCAGGTAGCTGATCGGCTCTACCACCTGAGCCACAGCCACCAGGTGCTCTGCCACCTGGCTTAGACATTTAGACACAAATAAAGTGTGAAATAAAGTAGACACTTTATTTGTGTCTAAATGTTGGGCTACATTTAGGCACAGTGGTGCTTTGAGCCAAATGTGAATGATGTGAGCTTGCCAAGTATCATTTTTCTTTGCTCTTGCGCCAGCTTCTCCGGTGTTAGCAGTGATGCAGAGTTGTCAGCTGTGTTGCTGAAAAGTTATGAGTGCAGTTTTGGGTTTCTCTGTTCGTTCTGCTGCTCAGAATAATTACCTCTAGAAATGCCAGAGAAAAAATACGTATGAAAGGCTATGCTGAAGATACTTCATCCACTTCATCCACTACCATCCAAAAGGGTTAGCTATTTCAAAGCTCATTCCATCTGATCGACATAAAGTCACTGGTTTCCCCAGAAAGAAACTCCCTTTTTGCAAAGAGTTTTTTAGGAGTTTTCGTCATCAATAATTCCAGTAAGCTGAAACTCTCGCAGTAAAACGTTTTAACACAGGAATATCTGAAAGGTGTCGATGCTTAATCTCTGTCTGAAATATATGTACACAAAAAATCAAAGAGCTTGATTTTGCTTTCATTTTTTTGCACACACCAACACAAACTGTGCAACGGTCACAATCAAATGTCGTGCTCTCAGGTGTTCCAGGAGCCATGCGGTGAGTCTTAGGGCAGTTTGTGCTTCTGCAGATCAAGTTGCTTTTGCTTAATTAAAGCAACCTCTGAACTTGAAAGTCAATTTGCTCCCATAATAATTAACATTCTCCTTGGCCCCTTGCTGAGGGTTGGACCCCTTACAGATGAACCTGACATTTAGTTCAAAGGAATATTAATGCTGGGGATGAATAAAGCACAGGGTCAGTTTGGTAAATGCATATCAGGGTACCTTTAGCTGATTTGAAAACTGACTTATGATGAGAAGATTACAAATTATGCCATTATACAGAATTTTAGATGAACCCATTTTGAAGGTCCTTTGCTTAGTGTTGATACACAGAAAATGTTGGTAAGTAGACGGTGGTATGGAAATAAGAAGCAGCTTCTATCCTATGCTTTTATTTTGGGGATGTTATTCAGGGTGCTAAAAACAGGAAAAGCATGTTAGGATTTAAAAGAATCTTATGTTGTCTGACTTTTATTTAAAAGTAATCAAAACTAATTAACACTATGACCAAGAGTTGGCAGGTAGTGCATCAGAATTTCTAAAACCAGAGGCCATCATACTCATTAGAGGAGAAGTCTGAACTAGCAGCAAGGTCATATCCTCGAAGACTATCATAAACATCTCAGGAGGTGTTTATGATAGTCTCCAAAAATACTTACATACAGCTTTTCATACTTCACTGAACTCACAGGGAAGTGGTTGTAAAGGTAGGACAGCTTTGACACTGCAAGCCTGGGGCTCATTGTGAGTAAATAGATGAAAATTAGAGCTGTATTGTGCATGAACGCAACTTAGTCTCTTTAAATATACCAACAGCATTAACTTGAGAAGCAGCAAACCAGAGAACCAGAGAAGCAGCAAAAGGAACTGAATTAATAATTTTTAAAAAGTGCTTTTTGTAAAAGTATTGACAGTGCTGTGTTTGAAAATCATCATACAGTACTGCACAAACATTGTGAACCAGGAAATGAGACACAAGTGGAACAACTTTTAGAAAAATGTGCAAACATAAATGAAAATATACTATATAAAGCAAAAAAAACTAGTTGGTACAATTCTAATAAGCTTGAAAGTCGATATTTGGTATGACCGCTTTTAATCGTCAACACAGCTTGAACTCTCGTAGACAGCCTTCTTCTAATTTCTTTAAGTGGTCTTCAGGCATAGTTATCCGGACTTCTTGAAGAAGATTCCAAAGCTCTTCATTGAATTTTGGCTGCCATTCTCTGTGAATATGATCCCACACAGATTCAGTAATGCTGAGGTTTGGGCCAATCCATGGCTGATAGTGTTACATTGTATGTTCTTCTGTCCAGGTGTGCTTTTCTTGCATCAATGGTGTGTTTATGATCATTGTCATGCTGAAAGTGAGGCTGTTGCTAATGGTATTGTGTGGTGGCTCGAAATCTGACAGTACTCTTTTGTATTTACAAATCAGTTTTCAAATCAGTTTTGACCAGATCCCCAACACCACTAGCTAAAATGCAGTGAGGTGGCTGTAAAGTTAGTATCAAACCATAATGCAGACACTCACTGTTGATCCAGCATGATTTGAACCAAAAATTTCAAATTTGGATTCATTTATGACATAAGACCTGTTACCACTGATTTTCAGACTTGTGTAATTTGGTGTACCTCCGCCTTTTCTGCCTGTTTCCCCTCTTTGAGAATGAATTGTTGAAAGCGAACCTTCCACTACGACTATTTTATGATGCTTTGGCGAACTGTAGATAAATCAACTGATAGACCAGATGCATGTCTGAGATCCCACGTCAGGTCATGTCTGGATTTTTCCCCTGCTTTTTAAGGCATGACTTTCAGATGTTCTTCAACTGCTCTAGATAACTTTTTGGCCTTACGTTATTTTTTATTTTCTTTTGTTTTTCAATTGTCCAGTTTCTTCAAATCTTGTCATGACACAGCTTCACCATGCCAAGATAGGTTTTTAAGCTCTTTGGGAGTCACCTTGTTAGCACAAAAAATCCCAAAAGAAAACAATTTTATACCCGTCAAACTGTGTTGTTTCTGGCACTTTAGATTTTCTGGCTGCTGGTAACAAAGTGGATGAAGATAGGACTTAAAATGGTTCTTTTCAAGCTGTCTGTTATGCATAGACATCCCTTGAGTTTGGTGCCTTTTTTTTTTTTTATCTGTGAATGATTCATAGGTTAGTATTAAGTGGCTTAATAAACTAATTAATAAACTCTGAAAATAGTCATACAGAAAAACTTTCAGAAAGGCTGGAGTATCCTTGCTTCAAAAACACTTTGCTGGAAAGTCTTGCTCAAGACTTACAAAGCAAAAACAGTATATGGTAGAGTAGAAGCAGAATATTGTGGTGCAGATGGCCCAGTATCATTCTTCACTATCCACAAGTCTGCTAGAAGAACTTATCAAATGTATCACATTTTTTCTTCCATTGGCACCTGGCCATTGCTGTCATCTAAAGATGGATTTTATCAAGCAGTGACAAAGCCATTTTCCTTCAGAGATTAATTTGTAGGGAAACAGATGTAGCATTTGCATAATTCATCAGCAGCTTGTTTTGTGGATGAATTACGGTAATCACTGGTTACACGTAAATCTGTCTACCTGCAGACAGAAAAAAGGGAGAGCATTTGCATAAGACTAACTTTATCAAACCATGTCTAAGGGCCAAATTTGCACAGCATAGTAGATTAGATACTGTCGATAGAATAGACTTTCCTTATTGCTACATGAAGTGCCACCTGCTGGCTAAAATTGCAAAAACAATGCAAAACTGGCTCCTATAGAGAATAACGATGTTATTCATATCTACTACTTATATGACATAGCCTTTGGACACCAAGGTAGCGTGAGTTTTCAGAGGAAATTTACACTGTAAAATGAGAACATTTCATAACAATTAAACAGGTTAATGTGTAAACTCAATGGGTTGACCCTTTAAAGAAGAAAGACTGTTTTTTCTTTTCTTCTTCTTTTTTTTTACACATGTAGTTAATTTTAGAAAGTTGATCACAACCTAACACAAATCAGTACATTTATTTAATCCTTTCATTATATTTGATAAACCATTTTTTTCCTGCTCTCTTGACAAAATAGGTGTTTTTTCTTTGGATTCTAAGCATGGTTACGCATGTTGAGTGTGTGACTTTGACACAATGGGTGGCATCTGTGAGTAAGGTATTATTGTAGTAGTTTCCCACCATGCAGCTTTTGTGACTGCCACGCTTCTGGCCAAGTCCATTTGAACAAAACAGAAGGTAAACACCAAATACAAGCTTGTTGGCAATTTGTCGTGGGATAGAGCTTTGCATGTGATTAGCTTGTTTGCTTAATATGTTTAGACATGGTAGGTCCATAGTGTATGTGCGCCACAGCACAGATTATTACAAGGCTGCTGATTACTACTGAGTGAATTAGTCATATGTCTGATTTAGACTAAGCAGCAAAACAGATTTAGAGGTAGCAGATCAGAATGAGAAGAAGAAGAAGACGATTGTGATGTTGTAGGCAAAGTGCTCCCCCACCTCCAATTTCTTACCAAGGCAAGATTGTTTCAGAGCGAAGATTGTTTAGCCCTGGTGTCATTTTGGTGGATTTATGGGTACTTTTCTACTCAGCTTGCCACAAAGCAGTTTTCTCCTTGTGAGTCTGTCTGCAGGGAAACGTGAAACACTATTTTCCGGAGAAAAATATAGTTCAGCCTATCCCAAAGGCTTCATTCACTCCGCCAGCTCCGGTGATTATTTCTACTTATTTATTTATTTTTTGAGGGTGACTTTCTGACTTGTTTAAAAACACTGACACATAACTTATCTCGAGAGGTAAAGATAGGATTGACATGGACTTGTATGCTCAGCCAAGCTGAGATGCCTTGATAAAATGGATTACACTTATACAGTCAAAAATCCTAGAGTTGCCACAAAGTGTTTTCCAGTCCGTTCAGTATAAAACATTTTTTCTCATCTCAAGTTTTTATCTCAGTTTTAGGAAGTAATGATAATTGTATGTAACACATTAATAAATTATCAACAGGAAATGTCAGTATTTGTTAGTGTTTGTATTATACTTGGTGTTTGTTATTCGTATGTGCCATATAACATATGTCCGACGTATCTGGAATATGTTATTAAGATCAACATTTTTGCTGTCCGCATTTTGGTGTTTTGAAATTGAACAAGTGAAAAGTGGATATTAATGAGAAACTGAGAGACAATATGGGACTGTCTTTGGTTGACATATCTTTTTAATGTCATGTGGATGTCTGGGACAGTGTCTGTTGAAAGGCATACTGGGTTGGTCATTCCCATTTTTAAAAGGGTGTGTGGCAAATTATGAGCATATCACACTGCTCTGAAAATATCTATTCCATGATGCTGAAAAGGATGTAACTGGGATTCAGGAGAAACAATGCTTGACTGGCTGTGGAGCAGTTTGCAACATTTTCACCCTATTAGAACTTCTGAGTCGTTCATGGGAACTTGACCATGAAATCTACATGTGTTTTGTGGACTTGGGGAAGGTCCCAAATGGGCACCTTTAGGGATTCCAGGGGCTCCAAGTCCATTGATTCCTTCTGTTCTTGTGCAATCATAGTGAGAACCGTGTCCATGTTCTCTGCACAAAGTTAAGCACATTTCAGTAGGTGTTGGACTCCATCAGGGTTGCCCATTGTGTGAAATCCTGTTGGTGATATTCAGTAACAGGATCACAAGGTGTAGAAAAGTTGAGGAAGGTTTGTGTTAGGAACTTCAGAATAGCATTTCTTCCTTTGCAGATGAAGTGGTTCTGTTAGCTTCATCTGAATGTGACCTAGAGCATGCATTGGAGAATCCACTGGAATTGTTTCCTGAGGCCATGGTTCTCTGCTGGAAAATTGTGAAACGCTAGATAAGGGGGAGATGCTGCCAAGCAAGGATGTTAAAATATCTTGGCATCTTATTCACAAGTAATAGCAAGTTGGAGCTTGATATAATGCAGTTATTGTTAGCGTTCAATTTACCACTTCATCTATGTTCCAGCGTTCACCTGTGATTATGAAATGTGGGTGATGACCAAAAGAGTAAGATGGCAAATACAAGGGCTGAAATGAATTCCTCGCTACACTGTACAGCATACACCGCATAATGTGGTGTATGCTGTACAGTGTAGTGAGGAATGTCCAGACCTCTACATTGGAGAGACCAAACAGCCACTTCACAAGCGCATGGCACAACATAGAAGAGCCACCTCCACAGGACAAGACTCAGCAGTCCATCTGCATCTAAAGGTCAAAGGTCACTCTTTCAAGGATGCCAATGTTCACATTTTGGACAGAGAGGACAGATGGTTTGAAAGAGGAGTGAAAGAAGCCATCTATGTCCACTGTGAGCGACCATCTTTGAACAGAGGCGGTGGTTTACGACACCAACTGTCTGCCATCTATAATCCAGTTTTGAGATCCCTCCCCAGACGCCTGAACGCCCACTCACATCCTGGGCCATCTGACATCAGGAATTCGCATGATAAGGTGGGGCCAGGTTTCCCAATGAGCTCACCCAAAACTCTGGCTGATTGGGACCCACACCTTGGCCTTTTCACATCTTGGCTCAGGCGGTTAGAGGATCATCAGGGGGTCATTTTGTCCCACTTTGGGGGGATATTCCCACTAGGTTTAAATCTGGGACTCCCCACCATTTGATCTTAGAACTGAAGAAGCTTCTCGGATGAGAGGTGAAACGTCTTCAAGCAACTTAAAGAAGTCCAGACGCTTTTCTTTGCAAGCTCCTTCGACTACGATGACCTGGATGACTGAGAACCTTCACAGATACAATTAATGTAATTATTATTTATTTTTAAGATAATGCCGTTAGTATAAAATCTGCATATGTGATATAAGGATCTAGTGTTTTTCTTGGGGTTATGCTTACATTAACACATCCACTGTTTTAGAATCAATTACTTTTGTTTTTGTGGTTTTGTTGTAATTAATTTATCAAAGATCTACTGTTGCTGTGTGTTTGTTATAGGCAATTAGTTCTTCCAGTAGCAACCTTGTGCTCTTTCTCTTTGAGAACTACCTTGAAGAGCACAGCCTCTCATGGCAAATCGTACTGTGGAATAATCATTGTGCAGAAACGTCTTTAGCTGAAGGCCAGTGAAAATGCAAGATTCTTTTTTAAATTGTGAAAGAGTTATACAGAAATGTTCAAGATTCAAAATCAAATGAGGAAAAGATAGGGGAGTGAGACAATTTGTATGGAAAGAGGCTACAGTCACTATCTATCCATGCTTGTTCCTGTCAGGAGCACAAAAATGGTGCATCATCCAATTAAAACGTGTCTCCAGACACTCCAGCCACAGACACACTATATTAATAATCATGAAAAAAAAGATGTATTATTGAATCATGTGTGCTTTGTTTTGACTTGTAGCCATCAAGGTACAGTCAAACACTGAATTACATGGGCTAGATATGCATCAGTCAAAATTTTCTTGGCCTATTTTATTTGTAACATGCTCAGATACTACGCCCATTCAAGTAGAATTAATTTCAACTAATTTTCATTCTAGTGTCCAGGGGAGCTTTTTCTGTTGTTGTTGTTGTTGAATTCAGTGGGAAAATGTCAGTCTTAGTTTTACTGGATCTCAGTGCAGCATTTGATACAGTCGACCACAACATATTACTCAAACAACTGGAGAACTGGGCAGGTCTTTCAGCAACTGTACTAAACTGGTTCAAAACATACTTAGAAAACAGGAAATACTTTGTATCAATAGGTAACTTCACATCTGAGCAGACAAGTATCACATGTGGAGTTCCCCAAGGTTCCATCTTGGGACCTCTTCTGTTTAACATTTACATGCTCCCACTGGCACAGATTATAAAGAACAACAAAATAAACTATCATAGCTATGCAGATGACACACAAATATATACACAATGTCACCAGGAGACCGAGGCCCTGTACAGGCTCTTGGTAAATGCATTGAGGAAATTAATGGCTGGTTGTGCCACAATTTTCTCCAGCTAAACAAAAACAAAACTGAAGTAATAGTCTTTGGTAGGGATGGGTATCGTTTAGGTTTTATCCGATACCGGTGCCAAACCGGTACTTTTGAAACGGTGCCGGTGCTTAAACGGTGCTCAAACCGGTGCTTAAAGAATGGAGAACACAAAATTGGTCCAAAAACCTCTCATGTTTAACTGTTTTCCACTTTTTCTTTGGTCATTTTAGCCTTTTTGGCCAGGGTGAAGGGAGTATCTGCCATCAAACAAGAAGACAGCCGCATGTAACTACGACGGTGTTTGCTAGTTCACCTTACACGCATTAATGTAATAACGTGGTTAGCCTACTAAGCGTAAATTACACACGAACAACATTAAGCTACTCACGCAGAGAAGAATGGCTGCTGTTGCCATCATCATCCGTCATCATTTCTGCTACACTGGCAGGGCTAGGGGCCAGGACTCTCCTCTTCGGGTTCTTGGGGGATGTTGCTAACTTCGGGTCTGATAACAGGCACCACACCCGCAGTAGATGTGCTCAGTGTGAGGTCTCGCAGCAAGCTATCAAATACGGCGCGTTTCTTGGCTTTTAAAAAAAAAGCTATGCGTCGCCAGGTGTTTCATCAGATTTGAGGTGTTACTTCCTTTGCACAGTATCACCTTAAAGTACTTGTTGCTGGCTGCTGAGTTTGCATCTTTTGCTGTGAAGTGTCAGCCAGACTTTTGACCGCTTTGCTTCGGGCATTTTTAATCTGTAGCTCTGCTCTAAAAGAACGTACGTACCTGGGCCCACCTACTATCCTCGGAAACATAAAACGATTGGCTAGAATCTAAAGTGTAAGGGAAAAAAAGCACCGAAATAAAGCACCGAAATGTGTACTGCTTTTCGGTCTGGTTACTACCGTTTATGTCAGAACCGGATACCGGTACCCATCCCTAGTCTTTGGAGCCAAAGAAAAACGATTACAGGTCACCAGAGAACTTCAATCTATACACCTAAAAACTACAAACCAGGCGAGAAATTTGGGTGTAGTGATGACACATTAGGACAATAACAAAATCAGCTTACTATCACCTCAAGAATATTTCAAGGATAAAAGATCTGATGTCTCAACAGGACCTGGAAAAACTAGTCCATGTATTCATCTTTAGTAGGCTTGATTACTGTAACAGCATCTTTACAGGTCTACCTAAAAAATCAGTCAGACAACTACAGCTCATTCAGAACTCTGCTGCTCGAGTCCTCACTAAGACCAAAAAAGTGGACCACATCAGTCCAGCTCTGAGGTCTTTACACTGGCTGCCTGTCCGTCAGAGGATAGACTTTAAAGTTCTGATGCTGGTCTATAAAGTTCTGAATGATTTAGGACCAAAATACATCAGTGACCTCCTGACCCAGTATGAACCATCCAGATCCCTCAGGTCATCTGGATCCGGTTTTTTATCAGTTCCCAGAGTCAGAACCAGACACAGAGAAGCTGCATTCAGCTTTTATGCTCCATATATCTGGAACAAACTCCCAGAAAGCCTCAGATCAGCTGAAACACTCAGTTTATTTAAATCCAGGTTGAAGACTCACCTGTTCTCAGCTGCATTTGAATAAAGCACCAAATCTGCACTGTTTTACGTTTAAGCTTAAATTTCAAAACGTACTCCTTTTTTTTCCATTTTAAATTATGCTTTTTAATTGTTTTTGTTTTTTAATGTCTCTGTAAAGCACTTTGAATCACCTTGCTGTTGAATTGTGCTATATAAATAAACTTGCCTTGCCTTCAGTCTCAATGACACTGCTTGATTAAATATAGATTTCTATATAACTATAATGGAAAGCACTGACCGGCATTTTTGTAACTTTTCTTTTAATTGAAATTTTTTATTTAACATAATATTGGCTATTCAGTATCTTTCTAATATGTTATATCCAATAACGGATCAGCTAATATATATTTTCAGTAAAAGTGCAACAGACTAGAGAACAAACAAATACAAACAAAACAAAGCAAGAAAAACCCTCAAAATAAATTGTTTCAGGTTACTGGCACAATTTTTTAGATTTCTAAAAACCAGCTGACCAGTGTTTCATTTATCCACACCTACAACGTTGGTGTAGATAAAATGGTGGTGGAGTTAAGTAGGTTGAGTAGTTTATGTTTGAGTTTTAGCAACTTTCACATTTACTTTCACTGTTATTGCTTCAACACAGAAAAGAGAGGCTACTTCAGACCCAACTGAGACTACATAGGGATCAGATGTTAGGGTCCCTGGGTCGTTGTTTTGTGTTTTTGGTTCTTTGATTTTTGTTATTTCATTATATTCTAGCTTTGCTTTATGGGTTTTAGGATTATTCTTAGTTAAGGTTCTCTGGGTGGGGTTTGGTTAGAGTTTTAGTGTTCTGGTTTTCTGTCTGTGTTCCATAGTTGCTGTCTCCCCTGTCTGCTGTATTCCCACGTCCAGTCTGTGTTATGTTTCCTGTTTTACTTTGAAAGTCCATGTCTGATGTTAATGTTTCTGGTTTTGCTTCCCCTTGTCTCGTTAGGCCTGATTTGCCCCAGCTGTGTTTCCCTCCTGTTAACCATTCCCTGATTGCTCCCTCTATGTATTTAAGCCCTGTGTTTCTTTGTGTCTGTGTTGTGATCTACTCTCACTGTCAGCGCCGGCTGCCTGGTCTTGTAAGTTTATTTGGATTTTTGTTACGTTTGGCCACTTTTTGCCACTTTTTGCCATCCAGCAATAAAAGTTGAGTTTTGAGCTACTTTCTGCCTCCGAGTGTCTGCACTTTGGGTCTTTCCACTTCCACTCCTGCCTGCACACAGCTTTAACCTGACAGAAGATCACGACCAGAACATGGACCCCGCAGACTCTTCAGCTTTTGAATTCAACGTTGAGATGGAGCGGATGATTAAGCTCTTTGACCACATTGCTCAGGCCAACGATTTGAGGACCATGGTAGTTGGGCTAAGCGCTGTAGATGCCATCATTTGGAGCAACCCTCGGCTTACTCAGCTTTCTACGGACACTGTACTGGGCAGCTCCATAGCTGCCTGGAGGGAGCAAGTCAGGGCTGGCGAGCTTGCTCTCTCTACCTCCACCTCCACTTCTTTTCCGCCGCCCCAGGACAACACACACTCACCACCGGCCTCAACGCTACCACAGACTTCCTCTCCTTCCACACACCAGCCGGGACCTCTTTCACCTGCATTTTTCCTGGCAGCTATGTGGTCGGACGATGAAGAGGTCTCAGTTTCTCCGCCAGTTTCAGTTCCGTCATTCAGAAGGAAACGACGCCACCGTCGCTCCTCTCTCCAATCTTCTGTTCTGCCACCTGTTGTTCCCGCTGGGGGTTCTGGAGAACCGCTCCAGCCATCTTCCGTCTGTTCCCGCTGGAGGGTCCGAGGAACCGCTTCGGCCGTCTTTTCCCGCTGGAGGGTCCGAGGGGCCCGTCCAGCAACCACCTGCGGCTCCCACGCCATCGTCTGCAGCGCCACCACCCTCGCCTGGTCCAGCCTCCGAGTCTTCACCCTCGCCTGGTCCAGCCTCAGCCTCTGTGTTGCCTGGTCCAGCCTCGCTCTGTCTAGCTTCGTCCTGCACGTCCCGTCCGGCCTGCTCGTCCTGCACGTCCCGTCCGACCTGCACGTCCTGTTCAGCCGCTTTCCAGGCCGATGACTGGACGTCGTTGCCATCATGGACGGCTCCCTGAACTATGCCGCCGTCATGGACGGCCCCCTGAACTACGTCGCCGCCGGTGCCTCCCGCCTGCCCGGCCTCCTGAACTGTTTTCTGGGCTCTTGGGCCGTCAGCCTCCGGGCCGCCCCCCTGAACTGCCTGGGTTTGGACTTTTGTGCCGTCAGCCTCCGGGCCGGCCCCTGAACTTTTTCAAGACTGTTGCCTGGGCCTCTGCGCCTTTCATGGGCTCTTTTGTTTGTTTGCTTTTGGACTGTTCCTGGGCCTCAGTGCTGTTGTTTTGGACTTTGTTCCCTGTGTTTTGGTTTCTGGCTCGTTGTGTTTCATTTGTTTCGTCCAGCCTCCGAGTCTTCAACCTCGCCTGGTCCAGCCTCAGCCTCTGGGTTGCCTGGTCCAGCCTTGCTCCGTCTAGCTTCGTCCTGTCCGGCCTGCACGTCCTGTCCGGCCGCTTTCCAGGCCGATGACTGGACGTCGTTGCCATCATGGACGGCTCCCTGAACTACGCCGCCGTCATGGATGGCCCCCTGAACTACGTAGCCGCCGGTGCCTCCTTCCTGCCCGGCCTCCTGAACTGTTTTCTGGGCTCTTGGGCCGTCAGCCTCCGGGCCACCCCCCTGAACTGCCTGGGTTTGGACTTTTGTGCCGTCAGCCTCCGGGCCGGCCCCTGAACTTTTTCAAGACTGTTGCCTGGGCCTCTGCGCCTTTCATGGGCTCTTTTGTTTGTTTGCTTTTGGACTGTTCCTGGGCCTCAGTGCTGTTGTTTTGGACTTTGTTCCCTGTGTTTTGGTTTCTGGCTCGTTGTGTTTCATTTGTTTCGTCCAGCCTCCGAGTCTTCAACCTCGCCTGGTCCAGCCTCAGCCTCTGGGTTGCCTGGTCCAGCCTTGCTCCGTCTAGCTTCGTCCTGTCCGGCCTGCACGTCCTGTCCGGCCGCTTTCCAGGCCGATGACTGGACGTCGTTGCCATCATGGACGGCTCCCTGAACTACGCCGCCGTCATGGATGGCCCCCTGAACTACGTAGCCGCCGGTGCCTCCTTCCTGCCCGGCCTCCTGAACTGTTTTCTGGGCTCTTGGGCCGTCAGCCTCCGGGCCACCCCCCTGAACTTTTTCGAGACTGTTGCCGTCTGTTCCCGCTGGAGGGTCCGAGGAACCGCTTCAGCCGTCTGTTCCCGCTGGAGGGTCCGAGGAACCGCTTCAGCCGTCTGTTCCCACTGGAGGGTCCGAGGAGCCTGTCCAGCCTCCTGCCTCGTCAGCTGGGGGGCCCGAGGGGCCCGTCCAGCAACCACCTGCGGCTCCCACGCCGTCGCCTGCAGCGCCACCACCCTCGCCTGGTCCAGCCTCTGAGTCTTCACCCTCGCCTGGTCCAGCCTCAGCCTCTGTGTTGCCTGGTCCAGCCTCGCTCTGTCTAGCTTCGTCCTGCACGTCCCGTCCGGCCTGCTCGTCCTGCACGTCCCGTCCGGCCTGCACGTCCTGTTCGGCCGCTTTCCAGGCCGATGACTGGACGTCGTTGCCATCATGGACGGCTCTCTGAACTATGCCGCCGTCATGGACGGCTCCCTGAACTATGCCGCCGTCATGGACGGCTCCCTGAACTATGCCGCCGTCATGGACGGCCCCCTGAACTACGTCGCTGCCGGTGCGTCCCGCCTGCCCGGCCTCCTGAACTGTTTTCTGGGCTCTTGGGCCGTCACCCTCCTGGCCGCCCCCCTGAACTGCCCGGGTTTGGACTTTTGTGCCGTCAGCCTCCGGGCCGGCCCCTGAACTTTTTCGAGACTGTTGCCTGGGCCTCTGCGCCTTTCATGGGCTCTTTTGTTTGTTTGCTTTTGGACTGTTCCTGGGCCTCAGTGCTGTTGTTTTGGACTTTGTTCCCTGTGTTTTGGTTTCTGGCTTGTTGTGTTTCATTTGTTTCGACCGTTTTGGCGATCGGCCCGATTTTGGCCTTAATCGTGCGTCGTGCATCGTGTAGTATACGTGGGGTAACGAGAAGCGATTGACACCTCACGACCAGCTCCCGATCATCAATCGCTTGGTCGTGAGGATTTCAAACCTGTTTGAAATCCTCGCGACCGTCGTGAGGGTGTCACCGCAGTTTCTCACACTGCGCACGCGCAAACACAAATGTCAGCGAAAAAGACGGTGCAGCATGGCAGTGCAGCGTGTGATCTGGACACAAGCGATGGAGGCACAACTTGTAGAACTATGGCAAGCTCATCCGAGCCTTTTCGATGTGGCCTCACAAAATTATCACGACCACAACAACCGTGAAAACGGTTGGATCTATACATTGCTGCTCAATCACAGCTGCCTGATCAATGTTTTTCATTAGCCATTTAGCAAAGTTGATGATGGTGGTGGTGGCGTGTCTGTGTGAGTGAAAGACAGAGAGGAAGAGCGAGTGACAGAATTTCTGTTATAACCTTCATTTTATGGACGCACAGTGTGAGCACTCAGGTCGCATCAGAGCATCGGGTCGTAAAGTGTGAGACCCTGCATCGTGACCTATGAACTTCTAACCTCTGCGAGTCAATCGTACAGTTTGAGCAGGAGCTGAATCGCGCGACTGAAAAAACAATTAGTTGGCTAAGTGGTTAACTAAACAGATGGATGGACTGATTTTCTAGGTAAGGCAAACTGTTTACTATCACACTGATTTCATATCAAACTTGACAAATATTTCTGTAAATCAATATGCCATGTTTATATTGATTTACATGCTTACACAGCGTATTGCTATCAAGTGGAACAGTTGTAACTGTGGTCTTAATTCCATCCAATTCTTGTTATCTGCTCATTGACTGCTGCATCTCTTGGTCAGATAATTAATTGGGGACTTTTTCTACAACAGAAAGCAAAAATAAATATCATAGAAGACATGAAGCTTTTTCTATCTTTACTCAAAAGATTCGCAAGAGCCATATTCAGTTTCCCTTTCAAAGAAAAGGGAAACTGTATTATAGGATTTTTAATCAGGAAACTTTTTACACATGCGCCACCATGTCTGTCATGTTCTGGCAGGTAAAAAAAAACTCTTCAAGGAGGCAGCTTAAACCAGGCTATGATCCACTTGAAACACAAAGAACATCACATCGTCTCTTTTATTGCAGGCTCTCAGAGAATGACTCTGATCCGCCTTTTGCCTCTCGTCAGTGCAGTTATTGAAAATCACCTTCAATTTACTCCAAACATCGAGACTGCAAGGGAGCAAGTCACCGTGGTCTGTTTGATCCAATCCTTCCTTTAGATGGGATGTAGGAAGTCAGGTCTGATGGAATCAGAATTACTGAGCAAGAAACTACAAAAGCTTCTGATTATCAGGCTATATTTTAAAAAATGCTTCACGACTGGGAATGTGTGTACACACCTACGCATGCTGTGCATCCAGTGTGGCTCGATTGTAGAAACACTGACATAGAGAGAGGGAGAGACTATATTTTGCCCAAATCTCATACCAGATTATGTTTAAAAGGCTCTGATGTTTCTCATATACAGCTTGAATGACTTCTCTGTACTTTCTGCAGTGGGCGTGATAAATCTAATATCACTGACAGTAACTGTGTCAGATCGTAATGCATCTGTCTGGGTATTAAGGTAACCCGCCCGTTTTGTTATTCTGCACATAAAATCACATTGCATGCTTTTGAAATTGCTTGTATGGGATGGTGCTTCTTCATTTTCAGTCTGACACCTCCTTTGTTGCTGCCTTCAAAGCTATACAGCCAGCAAATAGACTGAGAATCATCTTTGTTTGTATTACAGTTTTGTCCCAAAAAGAGATTTTTTTTCCCTGACCTACAGTAGCACTCTTACTAAAACTTCTATGTATTCTTGTGGCACTGTAACCGATTCGGCAACAAAGAAGAAAGAAGGAATAGAAAAGCCCTGCTGCGGGCTTGTGCAGAGCTTCAATCAAAATCCTGGAAGCTAGTTGACATGTAGGCCATGAAGGTCCCCGCAAAGTTATTGAACTTGTTTCTCTGGGCTTTTTTTTTCTCCTACCAGCAGCTTTTTATATTACCTGGCAAAGCTTATCCTTTTTCAGTCCTTTCTCAGTCCGAAGCTGGAGCCTGCAGTTTGAAAGGCTCACTGTCCCTAGATTAGGTTCTGCTGGTGTGTATGATCAGTGAACCAGAACCGGCTTGCGGTCGGAGCAGCATGGTGGGGTTGCAGCTACATCCCGCCAAGTGACTGGATGGTGATAAGTTCATTGTTGTGCCTCCTGCGTGCCCTAGATAAGCCCCAGCACGTTGGGAGTTCGCTGCCGCAGCCACAACAACAGCTGCAGCAGCCGCATCATAAGCCGTTTACGGCTGGTCAGACCGCAGCGTTCTGACAGACTGTCATTCCCACCTCTCAGGGTGTTTAGTACTAATTTAGCAGCCTGATTATAGAGGCGTACAAGTTTGCCACGTTGGAAACACACGCTGCTTGGATTCTCAAAAGACAATGAATCCGCACTGTATTTATACACCAATTACACACCCTACCAACAGCTTTTTACAAGAAGAAAAGCAGCAGTTAGAATCCTGGAGTGGATCTGAAAACCACCAAAGGGGAGAGAAATGCTGCCTTCTCTTAAGCAAGGCACTTAACAGGGTACTCCAGCAACTGCAGTTGTCATGGTAAGTCTTTGTCAGCCTTTAAAAATGCTGCAAAATGTGATTGCTGGGTAGTCTTATGAACATGTTGACATCACTTACCAAGCCAAATGTTGAAGACTGTAAATGTTTGGATGAGGAGATTTTGAACGTTTAAAGCACCATGGAGTGAAATCTTTCATGTGTTTGTCTGTGTGTGTTTTTAAAGCAGTATATTTAAGTTTTTTTAAAGTACTCAGTCTGTCATTTGTTTTGAACAATTGACTTGTATATGTTGTATATTGTATAAAATACAATGTGTCATTATGAAATTAAAAAGTCCCCAAAATGTCTCAAAAATATCCAACAAATCATCACATCCAAAGAATGAAAATTGGGTCAAAGTTGGCATTTATGTATGAAAGATAACCTTAATTAATAATAGATTGGTCCCCTGATGATGCATTTCCACTGATGTTGAAGTTTCAGTGAGAAACACATAAATAAGACTAATGGTAGTGAATACTTGGGTGAAACATTAGGCAAATTCCCAGCCAGCCTGACTGATGATTAGGGTAGGTCGACCACCTTTTCTAATGTATCTGCTATCACCCCAGCATCTGATCACAATGCGAGACGAAAACCTCAACAAGCAATCTAGCACATTTGATAACACTTGGATCACAGTGCATTCTGCATGCATGTTTTCAACTTCCATTAACATACATTTACATACACTTTGCATGTAATTGACAGATCTGCTTGAGGCCTGCAAGTCAGGACACCTCAGCCTTGGCTGCACTGAATTGGACCAACTTGTTTTTTCAGGAGATTTTCAGTACTTGGAACAGTTTATCACTTGGAAGTAGTTTAACCTCAGCCTTACCTGCATAGTGATAAAAAGTTCTCGGTTAAAAAGGATCAAACTTTCATCGGGAATGCAATATTAATCCAATCCATATGTGTTAAAGCCTGCACTTCTTTTTTATTGGTATTAGGAATGTCGGGCCTTTAGTTTTGAGCATACAGCCTCAGACACACTCAGAAGCTTACATTGTTATTCGATCTATACAACATTGATGTTTCGTCGAAAGCCACCCTTCCAGTGGATGGCCCTGCCTAACTTCAGTGAGGGGGCTCAACTGACTCCAGAGTCACGGATTATACAAATCACAATGCTTTTTGTATCTCTTTGCTTTTCACTGAAGTGGGATAACGCATGGTGGAGAGAATGAAGCTACTTGGATAGAACAATGCAGCAGTACAAGGGTTAGAGATTCTATTCTCTCTCTGTGGATAGAGAATAGTATTATCTTTTCCAGGGTCAGATATCTACCTTGCACTGCATACGAATAAATAAAACATGCACCATGCATCATCTATACTGAGTTTTGTGAAACCTCAGCACTTTTGAGCGAATATCTAACAAGAGGTGTAAAGGAGGACTTGAGGATAATTCAATACTTTTAAAGTTTTCGTTTAAAAGACAACAAATGTTTAATCAATAAATTTAATTGGACAGTACATCAGTTTTACTGTTTTTTTTAATTATTTTGCCACTTTTGGTATCTATGTTGTACAGCTGTGGTTTCAAAGGTTTAACACTCTCTTCCAGATTATGTTGTGTCCTCTAACCTTAGAAGGTGCAGCACATTTTCCTGGGGAGTGCCTTTCTGCTTTGCATTATTGCTATGAGTATTGGCATTAACCTGAATTTCTATGCTTCCGTGTGTTTCTTTTGAATGGTTATTTTAAGATTGAAAAATGGGCCCAGTTAACTGAACTTTGTCAGTGACGTTTCTGCAGAGCATTAGAAAGCAGTTTTTACAAAAAGTGTTTAACATAATTACTTTAAAATAAAAGTGACAATTTGGTTGACAAAGTAGTAACCAGATGTTTACTGACAATGTGGAAAAAAGCCTCATTCCATGTAATGTAGCGCTCGGTTAACATTTCACCATCCATCCACCCTCTATACTGCATGCTGTGTGGCACAAATGCAAAAACAGAACAGTGCTAATGCTGCTGATGGGAGCGGGCAGAGACACGCACACTGGGGAATTTATTACCCACTTCAAGCATGAAGAGGGAGTGGGCTGCAGGTTTTACCAGCAGGAGAACCTTGTTCACATTCAGACTGTGATCGGTCTGGCCTTCAGAATTACGTCACGAGCTCCCTCGGTGGATTGAAACTCCGCCGTCTGCTCCTTGCGATCTAAATATAACCAGACGCTGGCGTAAATTCCCGACCATCTCACACTTCTGTTTAATCAGTTTTCTGTTTGACGTTTATTCAGCTGTGTGAAAACCCCAGGGGAACCCTCCCGAGGGATTAATAAAGTTTTATTTAATCTAATTTAATCTCATAACTTTAATCTCAGTCAAACTGATTTACTCTCAAACAAATATTACACTGAAAATAGTCAAACAATAACATTTTTAGCTCATCTAAGTGACTTATATATCATGTTTAACCTGAGTAGCGAAAGACCGCTGGGGTTTGAAAACGATGTGCCGGGAGTTTGCTGTTCTTGCCGGCTCAGATATTTGAGGTTTACACAGCTACATTCTTGCCTGAAAATATGCTAAAAGTTTATTTTGCGGCCCAGAAAGAGTAATAAGAGTAATATTAAAACTAAGTAGCTGCCACCATTGTTGGAAACAGGAATTGGCTGGGCCGGGCTATGAATTCTGGGATATGGTTTTTCATTTTTGTTGTCCGGGTGGAAAATCAGGAGAAATTCGGGACAATGGTGGCTCCGGGACATTTTCGGGAGGGTCACTGAAATTTGGGATTCTACGGAAAAATTGGGAGGGATGGCATGTATGGGTATGTAATGATGTGCTAAGTGATTGCTAGCGACACAGCTATGTTAGCATAACATAAACACAGTGAAGCTGGAGGATGAGCGTTAACTTTGTTCCACTCGATAAAAGTTAACATGAGGGTTCCTGATGGTTAGGGACAAATGCAATCGCATGGCAGGATGCTGTAAACGGACCAAACCTCAGTCAGGAGAACAACTGAGATAATCCATCCATAATACGAAGTTAGTCATTAATATACTGCAACAACATGGGAATAGAGTGGCTGTGAGAGAATTCAACATTAATGAATCAATGGTACAGAAGTGGAGGAAGCAAGAAGAATGAGTTTAATAAAGTTTGATTTATCTGACTGTTTTGTTTCGCTTAATGTGCCTTATAACCCGTGCGCCTTATGGTCCGAAAAGCACGTATATATCCATCCATTTTCTTCTGCTTATCCTTATCAGGGTCAAGGGGCGGCTGGTGCCTATCCCAACTACCTTAGGTGGAGAGGCAGGGTACACCCTGGACAGGTCCCCAGTCTGACACAGAGCTAACACAAAGAGGCCAACAACCATTCACACTCACATTCACACCTTTGGGTAATTCCGAATCATTAATGAACCTAATCCCACTAACTGCATGTCTTTGGACTATGGGAGGAAGCCTGAGTACCCTGAAAGAACCTGATTTCATATGATTTGAAAACACAGATTTTGTGTGTCATCACTGGCAAGGACACTGTTAATATGAATTTTGCAGTTATTTAATGCATTTATGGGGAAAATATTGTCAGCTCCCAAGATTATTGACCATCAGCATAAAGTTATTCAGAGTACACAAATTCTGAAATTCAAAAATTACCTTTCTATTATGGTGCTCTTACAATTCAGGATGGTAATAGATTTAAAAGAAAATAAGTAATTTTATACACTAAGTTACTTGTTATTCACAGAACTGGCTAGCATGTCAAAACACTATAGTGTTATCTTTGTTTCTGGATATCTGCTGTTGTTTCAGTGGCAAAGGGCGAGGAACTGTCAGCCTTTACACATGAACAAAACACTGTTTTTGGAACTTTAGGATCCATTGCTTTTTTTATTTTGGCTTGAAAACACAACCTCTGATTCTTTTTTCTTTTTCTTTTTTTAATTCTCCTCTCTTGTGGTTGGCCAAATGTATGAAAATGTAGTGTTAATTTGCTAAAGTGCTCTTTTAATGAGCGTGGGAGTTGCTTAATCTTAATTGATTATTGGTGGAGATGCATCGCAATCTGTCTGGTTCTTCTAAACGAGCTGTCATTCACACTGTACTGTATGTTTACTTTGGTCTAATTAATCTGCATGGCCAAAAATTGTCTTTAAAAGTTAAAAGAAAGTACACACCAAGCAGCTAATTTACTGGATCAAGATCACAAAATTATGGAAATTCATATTAACACTAGGAAGGCCCAGGCTTCTACCTTTCTACCTTTAAAACCCGCCACCAGCCAAATGGCTGGTAGGCTTTTAGCTAAGCTTTAGCTTCAGGCAAGTGGAAGCTAAATTGGCTAGTCATTCATATGTAAATTGGGTTGTTACCTGGGAATTCTGGAGGGAGGGGAGTGGGGGTGTGTGGATGAGGGGGTGGGGGAGCTGCTAAAAGCGGTGAGCTTCCTTTTGTTTCATCTTGATGCATTCTCAATCATCCAGGGAAACAAATCTCCAAAAGTCACCAACTTGGAGTGTTTCAGTTTGCCATCTTAGGGAGAAATCAACACACATGGGTGTATGTCCTTTGTTGCTGAGATTTATTGATAAAAACAGTACAAAAAATCAACCATTTGTACACATTTTTACAAATAATTATAAAAAGTGAGTGAGTACATTTCAACATTTTCAGCAATCACTCACAATCCTGGCACTGCCATGGTATCTGTAGTCTGCATTTACCTTGGCTTGGCTTCCTGATCAATTGTCCACTATCAAAAGGAAGCCAAGCCCTGTGATCACACCTTGTTTTGTTGTAAAGGGTGGCAGGGCTTGGCTTCCTTTTGGTAGTGGAGCATTGATCAGTCGTCCATTGTGGCATCAATGTGATCACACCTTGTTTTGTTGTAAAGGGTGGCAGGGCTTGGCTTCCTTTTGGTAGTGGAGCATTGATCAGTCGTCCATTGTGGCATCAATGTGATCACACCTTGTTTTGTTGTAAAGGGTGGCAGGGCTTGGCTTCCTTTTGGTAGTGGAGCATTGATCAGTCGTCCATTGTGGCATCAATGTGATCACACCTTGTTTTGTTGTAAAGGGTGGCAGGGCTTGGCTTCCTTTTGGTAGTGGAGCATTGATCAGTCGTCCATTGTGGCATCAATGTGATCACACCTTGTTTTGTTGTAAAGGGTGGCAGGGCTTGGCTTCCTTTTGGTAGTGGACAATTGATCAGGAAGCCAAGCCAAGGTAAATGCAGACTACAGATACCATGGCAGTGCCAGGATTGTGAGTGATTGCTGAAAATGTTGAAATGTACTCACTCACTTTTTATAATTATTTGTAAAAATGTGTACAAATGGTTGATTTTTTGTACTGTTTTTATCAATAAATCTCAGCAACAAAGGACATACACCCATGTGTGTTGATTTCTCCCTAAGATGGCAAACTGAAACACTCCAAGTTGGTGACTTTTGGAGATTTGTTTCCCTGGATGATTGAGAATGCATCAAGATGAAACAAAAGGAAGCTCACCGCTTTTAGCAGCTCCCCCACCCCCTCATCCACACACCCCCACTCCCCTCCCTCCAGAATTCCCAGGTAACAACCCAATTTACATATGAATGACTAGCCAATTTAGCTTCCACTTGCCTGAAGCTAAAGCTTAGCTAAAAGCCTACCAGCCATTTGGCTGCTCTCCGGGTTTTAAAGGTAGAAAAGCCAAATGGCTGGGCTCTGGGCCTTCCTAGTGTTAATTACTTCAAAGTTAGTACAGAAGCAAATAGCAGCATAAACAACATTGTAAATCATCACACGGGTTATAAGTAACTACACAAACTCTCAATCACAACATCCTTGACAGTTTTTGTTTTTCCTTCATTTTCACATTACTTATATCAAAACAGTTTATTTTTCATGCCAAGAGAAATGCAGCATTATGAAAGCATGATGTTGGAGATGAAAAGAGAAAGAAGCACCTGCAGACCTTTGCACGTCATGCACATTTCTCAGATTAGTGGCTCCATAGTGTAGTGGTTTACACATTTGCCTAACAAGTGACTGTCCCTCATTCGATCCCGGAAAGAAACACAAATCCCACTGGGGTTGTGTCAGAAAGGGCATCTGGCATAAAAATCTGCCAAATCAAACATGCAGAGCTACCTGCTGGCTTCATTCTGCTCGAGCAGCCAACTGTAACTGTGCTTTCACACTGTAATTCTCAATATTTGACATAGAAGGGTATAGTAAAAATGATCTACAACACTGTTTTTGCTCCAAACTGTTGAGTTTTATGGGAGTGTAAGTTTAACAAGCAGACATGAGAGTAAAAAGAAACGTGTTCTGCAACTTTTATATCAGACCTTTCTACAGCTGGAAAAAAAGGAAGAAAGCTTTGAGTCTCTTCCCAGCCTGTGGTTAAGTTGTTGTGATGCTTTTCTCTCCAGGTTTTAGCTGCTTCTGCCTGTGACCCAGACACCTTTGCAACGCAAGCCTTTTCACACTATGATTCTGCACCGACACAACACAGTGATAGTAATACAGTTCAATTAATGCTGAAAACCTGTGCAGGTCTACTTTGTTTTCACACAAATATTTCAGGAACTTAAAAGATAAAGAACTGAACCTGTAAGAAGATTTAAGCACAAATTTTTTTTTTCAAGCAGAGTCGTCTAATTAGAAAAGTAAATAGTTCTAAGAAACACCTGGCACTTTCAGATTTAGGTGGTAAAGCAGGTTGCCCACTCTTCTTAGTGGTTTAATTTCCACTTTATTTTAAAGTGATTCGGGAAATGTTGTACCGTATTTCCCAGACTACAAAGCGCACCTGAATATTAGCCGCACAAGCTAAAATCAGGGGAAAATCCTGTTTTGTACATACATTAGCCGCACCTGACTAAAAGCCGCAGGTGTTTCAATGTTGACTTATCATATGCAAGCGAATATGCACAAAGGGAATTGTCAGGAAAGAGATGGCTGTTCTCCAGTGTCGGATACGAACAGGCTCAGGGTGGCTTCGTCATCCACTCTCAGCTCCTTTCCTTCGTTGTCACTTTCAAAACCAAAGAAATCCTCGTTGTCAGAGTCGAACACCCTCTGAAGGGCCGTGGCGGTGTCCTCCTCTCCATCATGCAGCAGTCCAGCCCTTTGAAATCCGTTGGTGATCGTGGATGTTTTCACACTTTTCCACGCTGTCAGAATCCACCGGTGGAGTTGAGCATAACTTGGTTTTCGCAAGTTTATCGCCGCACATCATCCACGCCTCCCGCTAAACGCGTAGCGCTACTTTGAAGTTTGTTTTTCGCGCTACTTGTACAGCACTATGTTGCCTGGCGGACGGACACGTGACCAACATACCACTCTTGAACCCCGATACTGTGTGTCTGATCACATGCCCTTCCGCCAGGCAACGTAGTGCCGTACAACAGTGGAACAAACAAAACAAATCGTCTTACGATATGACAAAAATCATGGACAATCCATAGAAAAGCCGCACCTGACTAAAAGCCGCAGGGTTCAAAGCTGGTGCAAAAAGTAGCGGCTTATAGCCCGACAATTACGGTAATCAAAGCTATACATATGTTTCTAATAGCATTTGGACATTCAGTTGTGAACATTAATATTATTATTAGCAGCTGCTAGCTGTCTTTATGTTGTTTTTATCTGTGTAAAAACAATAATGGTCACATAAGGAGGATTATATAGATTAGCTAGCTAACAGCTTAAGTTCAGTCACTTTTAACCAGCTGCCCAAGACCCTGTCCTGTGCTCAGTCGTATCCTGGTACAGATTCTAGCTGTGCGACAGCTGGAAAAGGATTTGGAGGCTGAAAAAACTTGAAAAAAACAAAACAAAGTCTGGAGTGTTTTTGTTCTTTTTATTATGCATACTCCTTTATTCAGTACCTTTGAACACCGTGTTAAAGTGTTCAAGGTGACTTGAGTAACAGGCTCACTTCACCTGTTTTCTTTTAGCCATTAAGCTTTTTTTCTTCTTAAGTGGGACTGCAGGGCACTTGTAGTTGGACCTGACAAAAACTGGACAGACAAACTGGTGGAGTAAGCCCCTGGAAAATAAATGTCCTTTAACAAGTGGACTGGTATAGAATACAGAATTCAGAAGAAGATCTGTATTCACTCTGTTTTGAATAAAAGACTTGGACTTTACTGAAATGCACTTGAAACAACTGGCTACTGGCTCTAAAAACAATACCACATCTGCATGACAATGAAGCTCGTGAAATATGACCAACATATGAAAGCTGATTGTGCCAGGATGTGACTAAAATGGGGATTAAAATCTTTTCCTCCATCAACATGTACTTCTTTCACATGGAGATTAAGTTGTTTTCCATATCCATGGCTCTGCAGAACAACAAATGGGTTAACCAATGAGACATAAAAATTGTAATTGCTATTCGTCGCAGAATAGCAAATGGCTTTGGTGTTTGTTTGGTTCATTGCACAGTGCGTGCCTTCTTTGCGAGAGCTGATGTGCATGTTGAATTAAGTCAACATCCAAATGAGACTGCCGTACAGAGAGTGGCGGTCCGTGTGTGAATGACTGCTTTGTTAAATTCCTTCTATATGAAAGCAGCGATTGGTTTTGTGCTACAGGTTGACGGTGGGGTTCTTTGTTTTTAGGATATGAGAGCATGTTTTTTATTCGAATCTTCATTTTTGGTTGAATAATGTAGTTGAAGGTTTTTTCTAAAATCTGCGGGTGCTGGGAAAAAGGTGTTTTACTTTGTTGTGGTGGTGCCTTAGAGATTTGTGTTTAGTCCAGTTCAACAGAAACTGAATTGTGAATGTTTTCTATTTCTGTGGGAAAACAAATATGTTGACTGGGTTTAGCTGTGAGAGGGATTTAACGCAGATCCCAGTCAGAGTGGGCGTGGCTGAGTGAATATGGGTGATGTAGCACAGAGTGGTGCAGAAATACAGAGCGAGAGACTTACAGAGATTTGTTGATCTCCCTCAGATGCAATTTTAGACACTAAAAGGAAGATTTACAGAGTGAAAGGACTAAGCTGGACTACATTCAGCCACACTCTTTGATTCCAGCTGCAATCTACTCATCAATCCATGAAACATTGGCTTTCTATTAAATTGCCATTACACATCATAGAAATTAGGATGAGACCAGTTTTTTGCCCATATAGAACAATATCACAATATTGTGGCACAAAAAAAACAGGCTGAAGTCAGCCTGATGAGGCTTTGGTGTATCTGTTTATTGAGTCTCAGATGTCTAAATGCTGTTAATTCACAATCATTCCAAAATCTAGTGACTGTGTTCTAATGTTTGCTCTGAAACTTTTGTATATCTTGTCACTGGCAGGACCAATCAGTAGTTTAAAAGGCTAAAGCTGAGAATGAAACTAATACAATCTAAACTCAAATGGTAAAACCTAAACTCAAGCCAGCAGAACTGAGGAACCTGACTTAAAGTAATCTAAAAAACTAATAGAAAATAGAAAACTATAATAGCACATATAAATAGAATATTATTTGAATAGATTTGTTGTCAACATCAAGATGAACTGCTGAACACACATTACAGCAGCCATAGTTATCTAATTCAGAACTTTTAATGAAATATCCTGCTGCTCTACTCTCCAGATGTGAAAACATGGTATCTGTGTGCTCAAACAGCTCGGCTGGCCTTAACAGCCACCATAGTATTAAAGCAAATGGTGCCAAACAGAAAGCAGGTCATTGCGATCCATGAGACTCCTTCAGTTGGCCTTTTCCACCTCATGAAACACATGGTTGATTGCACAGCAGGCAGTTCCAGATTATAGGTAGGTTTATTCATTCCAAATCCCTTCTTTTTTTTGCGAGTCTAAAATGATTCATTTTCTCTGCAGGAAGTACACAAATATATAAATATATATTTTTTGCAGTCATTTTTAAGATAAATGGTGTGTTAATGAAAATCACAAGAATGTGGTAAAAACAAGCATTTTCTCCTCAGGAAAAGCACAGGAATAATTAACTAAATGAATGATGGCTGACTTTTACTTTGTCATTTCAGTTTCTTGGTAATTCATGCTGGCTGTGTTCTCATTGCTTCTTGGAAAGTATCTTGAATCAAGAGAAAGTTAATGTGTTTTTTACCGTGTGAAGGAGGCATATTGCATCTTCTACCTAAACATTAGGGAGACTTGTAATTCTTATTGTCTTTAATGTAAGTCTCCTCGAAGCCATCTACCTGCACAAATCAGTGGATTCTGGATCTTTGCAGTGGTACGCAGTAAATTATTCCCGTTTGGCTTAAAAGAACCAAACAAAGCTGCAAATGCAGAGTTAGCATTACCAGCTTTGTTTTGATTGCCTCCACATACAGAGATGCATTACGCCTTAACACCTTTCATTTAAACAGCTTAGCAACCTGTCGAAAGTGGTTTTGAAGCTCCCAGTCTTGGCAACAATACGATCCATCTGCTCTGCCTCACTTTTAATGGGATTCATCTGTGTGATCACATTCGCAGAAACTCTGCAGGGTGTGTGACTTTCCACGAGTGGAATTTCTAATCACAGCCAAGTGGGGTCAGTCTTGTTGAATCTCATCAAACTGATCGCTCCATGTATTTTACAGCAGCTGCTGGCAGAACCTCCTGTGATCTCAACTCACCTTGAAGTCGACCATTCCCCCTGTCCTCTATGCTCCGTGTCCCATACATAATCATCCAACATGAAATTTTAAAAGAGGAACTTCTCAAGCTACCGCAAATTACCATTTGCCGGCTGTCTTGGTTAATATGTCGAGTCCCGTGTTAGGTAGCTAGTTAGGAAACAGAGCGACTTTGATTGATTGCGCGGTTTCCTATTCTCATTCATGTAGAAAATTGGCAAGGCAGAACGACACCTTAAAACGAGACCAGAAGCGTTCCCTGAGGACAGTGGAGAGTTTATGTCTGAATGACTTTTCCAGCTTTTGTAGTGCTCATACCTTTTGTTTTTACGTTTCTTTTCAGAGGTTCTAAGATGTTGAAACAAAAGCTGAACGATGGGGCGGCGTCACTGTTAGGCACGTATAATGAGAGGCTCCTGTTTAGTTTCAAACATTTTTTGTTGTTTTGCCCACTAAAGCCTGTTATTTATTAACCTTTTCGATTCTTTTTTCACCACTAACATCAAGGTTTTGCTCTTTTGCTCGTGCTGTTTACTTTTTCAGCGTCATCGTGCAGCGAATCTGCCACAGAAGTTGTTTTCACATGTTCTTGGATTGCTTTATATTGGCAGTCCCTGCTTTGCTGATTGTGTTGTGGGTGACTGTGTGGTTGGTGGTAGGGATGTCTTTGATAAGGATTCAAGAATTATTTGGACTGCTGCTTATTCATGCCTGTCTGGATCACAGTTTGGGAACTCGTGTGTGTGGAGGGGCTGCAGGGTTGGCGCAGCGGTGGCAGGTTCATACCCTGAAGTTTGAATTTAGATTAGACCTCCTATCAAAAACCGAGCTCTTTATCTTACTCGTTTTTCTTTCCCATCCAACCTCTACTCCACCATTCTCGCTCTACTCTTCCCATTATGCCAGCTTCGATTCTAATGCTTCCCCCGTCCTCCCCGTCCCTCTTTACTACCTCCCCTTCCCTCGCTGTGAGAAGAAGTAAGAGAGGGCAGCTTTCCCTGACACCGCATGAGGATGTGAGCAGAATAGCTTCAGCAATCACCAGCTCTTACCACCACACACTCACGCCTCACTCTGTTGCTGTTAAATCCCAGTACAAGCGCACAGCTTCGCAGCCATATGGTCCTCCTCCTCCCTTCTCCCATATCCCACTGGGGAAACAGGCCTCAGAAAACAGCAGTCCTCTCAGACTGCTGTTCAGCTCCTGATCTCCCCTAAAGAGATCTTTTCGCCTGTCTCATTAGTTTTGAATGCTTTTAATAATAAATAATAATAATGGATTGCATTTATAAAGCGCATTACAATTCCAATATTCATTCACACACTGGTGGAGGCAGCTACAGTTGTAGCCACAGCTGCCCTGGGGCAGACTGACAGAAGCGAGGCTGCCATATCGCACCATCGGCCCCTCTGGCCAACACCAGTAGGCGGTAGGTGAAGTGTCTTGCCCAAGGACACAACGACAGAGACTGTCCGAACTGGGGCTCGAACCGGCAACCTTGCGGTTACAAGACAAACTGCCAACTCTTTGAGCCACGATCACCCTATAATGCGTTTGTCGATATCGTCACATTACTCTCTCAGCTGCTTGGCCACAGTAAAAAAATGGAAAGCGACTTTACAGTGTTCGTCTTTTGTGATTACTCTCACTATGTGCTGTATACTGCTTTAATAAGACACCACCTGCATGCCAACAAAAAATCATTCTCCCTCCTTTAGAAATATAAAGCACCCATTAGCTCTAACCCTGATGCTTTGTAGATTCCTTGTATATCCTTGAATTGCATTCCGGTGGGCATTTATCAACTAATCAGAAATTACAAATTGAAACAGAAGAGAAAGCACCATAGAGTGCGTGAGTATCCTAGATAGCAGGACTTGGCATAATCAGGCGTTTGCTTCTCTAAGCCGTTTTATGTTCTTTTGAAACCCAAAGCTCAAAGCAAAAATTTATGCATCCTCTTAGCAAGTATTGTGGGACACGTTCCTTCTTTTTCTATGATGGCAGGTTTACTTAAAGCTAATTCTACATGCATTCTACTGGCATCCTTGTGCTGTGAACAGTCTTTAGAGCTGTAACGATGAAAAGTAGAGCATTAATGATCCATTACACAAAGCCTGCTCACATGCAGCTTAATAGTAGCTACCATGAGATGCTGGTCCAGAGAGAGAGTTTATCTACTTATATATTTTAGGAAAATCGTATTTCAAATGTATAACAAACTGATTTTTTCCAAGTGTCATAAAAAAACTAAATAGGCATAAACACAAATTCAAGTTCTAAATATCTTATAGTTTCACAGCAAGAATCAGCTGTCTCTTAAGCCAGTTATTCCTCCCGTCCCACTGCAGGTACCAGCAGTACCTCAGAGTAGGTGGATTCGAATGAGGCTGTGGTTGAATTAGTCATATAGCTTGGAGCAGATTACCAGAGCAGGGCAACGACTACCGTTGCTAGCTGTAGTCCATGACTGTGGAGTTGGAGTCTGTCTGATGAGAGGCTGTATGGGATTGAATGGCATCTCAAATGCTCATCAACTGAGCTGAATACACTTGGGCTAGCTGGTTAGCAGCTAATAGAATTCCAAATGAACAACTACCAAATTGACTGTGTATGGAAGATGTTAAAAAAGTAATGCTAAAATAAATCCCTAACTACTTTGGCTGCCATTAATATACTCAGGTGGTGTCCCAAAGGAAATTCTCTGTAGGAACTTTGGAATAATAACAGACATTGTAATCATCATCAAACCATTTAAGTCAGGAGCATTGTTTGTCCACCACTTGAGCCTAAATGTTGTGACTTCTTAAAGCTTTCTAGATCAAACGTTCGCCAGACCAACAAAAACATCCCAGCATGTCCTGGGAAAATTGTTATTTTTTTTATTTTTTTTTTTCACAGTAATGACTTAGCATAAGATAAAACACAGTGAGACATATAAATCACTGCATGTATCTCTCCTCTGTGTTGGCTGAGATTGAGATCATGCTGAAAGACCTGAAAGATCTTTTAATCAACATCAGTCAGAAATAACTCCTGCAGGGTGAAACCATCCATCCATTTACTTAACCACTTATTCAGTTCAGGGCTGGAACCTAAGCTATCTGTCATAGGGCAAGAGGCAGGGTAGGCAGGCTGCAAGTAAAATACAGGTCACGTAAAAACACATCAAATAATATTTTTCACTGTTATGTGCTCAGACCACACCATGCAGGCTTCACATGGCTATACTACTGATACTGATACAAAATTTGATCTAGACATACTTAACGTATTAACTTCTTTCTTTGATAAGTTACAGCAAACATGAACAACGTACAGCAGAACATAGTTTTTCTGTGGCTGAACCACATTCATGTGATGTGTGCAGTCTTGTAAGCTAGCTAGCAGCTTGGTACGAGCATGAGAAAGAATCTGCATGCGAGTGTAGATGATCTTTCTGTGCATCTTCCAGAGGACTCACTGTGCTGCATGTTTATTTTTTTATGATTAGTTTTCTGCCTGACGACAGACAGGAAAGTGTGAAGACTTGCAACGAATGGCTGTGGGTCAGACTCAAACCTGGGCCGCTACTCTCCAGCTATAGAGTAGCGCTCCTACTTTAGCTCCATACTGTTTGTTTTTAAGACTTGCCAAAAGTGGGAGTGGGTTGCTTGGGTTGCAATTCTTCTCCTTTTGAACATTATGTGCTTTAGCAAATGAGGATGCAATACATGAAAACAAAGGGACCTCTAGTGGCTCTTAGATGAAGCGCTTAAGGTGTGTGCACTCCTTTAGGTGGCACCCCGGAACTGGAAAGTTGGGTGTTTGTTTCTTGTAATAAGTACACTGAGATTAGTAATTTGCAGATGTCAGTGGTATGGCAAAACAATAAAATTTCAGTTTTCCTGTTCAACGTTCCTTTAATATTATTAAACCACCTTTTGAAACTAATGAAAATGTAATAATAATAAACTATCAAAGTGTTTCCTGGAGGCCTTTTGGACAGTCAGCACCAATTGATCCCAGACACTGTGCTGTTTGCTTTGCAAAAATCAAAGCATTCTGGCTTAAAATCGTTAACTAGTTTAACTATGCCCTCTGCTTGCTGGTTTTACAGTCCTGATTGCTGTACTTTATGTCTGAAAGGAAAGAGAAGCACAGTGTACTGCAGTTCTAACACGTTTTGCTCAGATCTACAGATCAATGTACAATGTTTAAATAGCCTGTCTGAAATTAATGAATGGTGATTAATCCTTAATGAATGTTTCAAGAGCAGGGAGAGTGTATTTATTTTAGGTTTTCCAGAACTCACTTTTGAAGAAAAACATCTACTATCATGTTTTATATTTTAGATGTGAAAACATAACAGGCATACTGATTTATATTAGTGCTGTCAAGAGATTAAAAAAAAATAGAGATTAATTAATTATGATTTTTAATTAATTGATCTAATTAATCTCTTTTTTAATCTCACCTAAAAATAGCTGAGGAAAGCCCTCAACTTATTGTGGCAGACCAAAAGACTGATATAACAAAGAAAGTGACTTTATAAAGTCATTTATTGTTTAACAAACGTTAAACAGATGCAACCATTTACATACTGTTGTATTCTTTTGTAAAATAAGTGGAAAAATAAATACAAATAAAATCAAATAAATTAAGTGCTGCAAGTTAGCACATCAGAGTTGGTCTTTTCTGAGCAATACAGCACTGAAATTCCTCTGCTTCAGATAATGAAAAATAAAACTGACATTGCAGTGCTGCAAGTTAGCACATCAAAGTATTCTTCCATCACAAAAAAAAGTGCTGAACATCAAGCAATCTATTCTAGTAGGCTACAAATGACACAGCAGCTATGCTGACCACATGTGTCTCATTTCTTCTTCCTCAGCCAGTCGCTAAGACACACCAGCCTGGTAACATTTTCTGGAAGCAAGGCTGCCCTTTTCTTTTGCACTATGTGGCCTGCAAGGCTAAAGAGTCTCTCACAGGGTACAGAGGTAGCTGGGGAGGCCAGGTACTTTTGTGCTAGGACTGACAGCTTTTCATAGACTCCTGAGTGAGCATACCACCACTGCAGGGGACAGTCATCAATACTGATGCTGGGTTCTGCTCTGTAGCGCTGCAGCTCTCCAGACTCAATTCCATCTTCTGAGTCAGAGTCAGACCCCAGAAGGAGTTCGCTCCTCCTCTTCTTCTGAGCTGGTCCATCATCCTCTGTGGAGGGCTGGAGACTATCTGCTCTTCTGGGCTCTGCTGCCTGGAGCATATTCTCCAGAATGGTCCACACCTGAATGAATGAATGAATGAATGAATGAATGAATGAATGATTGTGATTAAAACTAAGTGCTTTTTTTTTTATTTTATTTAATCTTGTAAAGAACTTTGTGTTCCATATAATAAATAAAAGTTTGATTTGATAATGAATTGGACTCATTAGTCCAGCTTAACCTTATTGTCCTACCTGTTCCCTCTTTTCTCTTGGAAGACATTTCAAATCCTTAAACCGTGGATCCAATGCTGTGGCCACCTCGAACCATATCTCGTTGCCATTAGCTCGTCGTGCTGCCAGATCCTTCTGGAAGGCATTCTTGAACTTCACCACGTAGGCAGGATCATCATCAGTAATGTCCATGACACGGTACAGATGGCGAAAAGCAGGCAGCACTACAGAGCAAGAGACGTAGGCCTCACCACCCAGCAGCTCTGTCACATACCTGCAGAGGTGGAGAGGTTTGCTAAATAAACCTAGCTGGATTCATTTAAATCAAAGTGTAACTGATTTCCAATTTAATTGTCCTTAAAAGTTCCTTGTTATGTTCATTAATTTTGATTTTACACATGTAACAGTAGTTTATATAATTAAAATGGGAAGGTGTTTATTTGAACTTACTTGCATGGTTCAAGCAGGAGCTCCAGCCTCTGCAGTTTCGCCCACTCAGCTTCGGTTGGCAAGACCAACCTGTGGTTCTGTTGGTCCAACGTAGCCTGGACAGCCTCTCGGTTACATAGGAGGCGTGAGACCATTGCGAGAGTCGAGTTCCACCTGGTGGGTACATCCTGTATAAGTTGATCGCTCTTCTTTCCGAGTGCTACTTGTTGTTGGTTAAGTTCTGTGGTACTCGCAGGGCTTTGTTTAAAATGACCAACAATCTTGCGGCACTTTGCCAGTACACCGACAAAACCACTGCTATCGAGACATACCGTGATGGTCCTCTGGAGAATGTGAGCATTGCAGGCGATGTGCTCATATGGAAGTGCTCTCATAGCAGCCAGCATGTTTGCTGCGCTGTCTGTGCCAATGGTGGATATCTTGTTTTCAATACCCCAGTCATTTGCTACCTTGAGGAACTGTTCGGCGCATTTATCAGCAAAGTGCCTGGTTTCTGTTCTCATGACGGTCAGTGCAAATGAGTTGAGGTTCCACTCACTATCAATAAAGTGTCCAGTCACCCCAAAATAGCTGTGGTTGCCAGCTGAGGTCCAGTGATCTCCGGTTATAGCAACACAGTTGGGAGAATCCTCCGCCAAAATCTCAAGTTTGTTTTTCTTTTCGCCGTCGTACATTTTGCTGATTTTGGTCGTTACTGTAGTCCTGCACGGCGGCTTGTATGACGGGTCATTGGACGCAATTTGCAACACCTCTGTCAATCCTTCGTCCTCTACTATATTTATCGGCCTACAGTTCATCGCTATCCACTTGGCAATAACATTAGTCAGCCTGTCGGTCGCAGACTTGCTCATACGAGGGGTATTCTCTAGTTTTGTTTGGCGAAAAGCTTTGCTCTGGCTTGCTATATTGCTAACGTCTTCACTGCTAGCTGTTGCTGCACTCGCGGCTGGGTGCTTTGCGTTGAGGTGATAGGCCAAACTTGAGCTGCTTCGGTGGTAAGCAAACTCCTTCTTACACTCTAGGCAGACCACTTTACCTTTGTCAATGGTGCCGTCGGGGCGTTTATGAAATACAAATTTCCCGTTCATTGGGCCAACAACTCTCAGATGCGCCTCCATATCCACACTGTAAGCTAATCACCACTTCTCACCTTGACCTCACGACGTGACTCCACCCCCAACAAGTCAAGCACAAGGAGCCCAGCACATAAAAACGGATTTTATAACATAGCAACTCTCATACAAAATCAATGACGTCAAGAGATTAAAAATTAGATTAACGAGATTAAAAAACATAACGCGCTAAATAGCATTGTAATTAATTAATCGCAATTAACGCGATAATTTGACACCCCTAATTTATATATATTTTACTGAAAGTGAAAATGGCAAGAACATTCGGGAACTGTTTGAGCTTTATTATATAATCACGTAAAACCATTTAAGCCATTAAAAGCTGATGTGTTCTAAAAAAGTTCTAATAACTGCCATATATAATTCTCAGTATTAATTCAACATTAATAAACTCTTAGAAGGAAAAAGATAACAACATTTCTTACCGCAGACTAGTCTGTGCATTCAAAGCAGTGGACGGAAATGTTACGTGTGTGGGAGCTGCAGGTATTTCCCAGTCACTGAAATATATCATCTTTGACCCCCCCAATCTTTCCATCTCTGTTTTAATCTCAGTCAGCTCTCACTTAGTCTAATCTTAATTAGCTCAAAGCAAATAGAATTAGTTCAGTATAAATGGATTTGTTTTCTGACACGCTGTGTCCCTGTAGCCAGATTTATCAAACGGCCACCGGACCACCGGGGCCTCGGCTTCCGACCACTGCACAATCCACACGTCACCTAACCCTATGGCGAGTGGACGTCCCACAAGGAGACCGGCCCATGTGTCTGGTTGAGCTCAGCCAAGCATAATCCATCTCCCCTTTTAGAAGCCAGTATCAAGTGGCACAAAGAGGAACTGCAGGTTTCACCATGTCTTAATTGGCTTAATTTTTCTGTTTTGAAGGTTGCCTCTTCATTTTTTTAAGTAGACAGAGAAAGTGTAATAAAAATAAGAGAACAAAATAAAACAGTTCCAACTCCGTAAAGATTTAATAGAGTGTTCCAAAGTCTTTCATCTTGAGTTTTAACTCACTGAAACTTTTATTTTATTTCTTTTTTTCTTGGCAGTTGTAAGCAACCGCTATCACGCCCCCACACGTTTTTGGTACTTTCCCTTGATGGTGACATCCCTGTGTTGTTGAAGATTTTGTGCTTCGCTGTTGTCCAAAATGAAATCTTTTGTTGTCTCATTTGTTCAGAGTGTTTTTATGGATACTTTAATCATCGTGAGGAGACTAACTTTTGTTTTCTCTTTTTGATAGCCTCTGGTTTTTAAGTAACAGAAAAAAATACTCTATGATTCCCCACTTTGTCATATTCTATGTATTGTCAAGTACAATCTGAAATATGAGAGCTAAGTATTTTTTTTTATGCTTTGGCCTTTTTGCAGTGACAGTTTTTATGATCTATTTAAGTTTGGTTTCTATGGTTTCCATTCAGTCGATGCATTCAAACAGACATGCATCAAGGATAAAAGATTCATATGAACTATATCACCTGTATGTTGTACAGTCCAGATCAAAAGTTGAAGACCACTTGAAAAATGGCTGACTCCCATTTACTCTACTCGAAACCTTGTAAAAGAAAAAAATATGATTTTGTGTCATTTTTCAAGTGGTCTCAAACTTTTGATCGAGACTGTATAACTAACAGATGCAGGGCTCTCAAAACCCTGACGTCCCGGGGCTAGCGATTTTTCCAGTCGGGCTACCAAAATCTATCTCTGCCCTGCCCGTCAGGCTGTCATAGGAAGGAAAAATATATGTCAATGCTTTTGCATTCTTTCAGAAATGTAGCTGGGTAATTATGTCCTTGGCATCGGTGAGCCACTGTCAATATGTGACATATTGAAATCGCGTTTGAATTTGCGCTTGTTTTTTTGCTTTCACTTTGCAATCGCGCGAACTGTGTATAGAGAGCGACAGCACTGATCTGTGAGTGATGATAATTTGTGCACCAATTCCTCTGACATCGTCTTATTAATCGTTAGCTTACTACGCAAACATGACAAGTGAAATCTCCCGCAGCTTAAACATGTGAGAGGTTGATCGCGCAGAGAATCGCTGAGCTTATGTGAGTGCGCGTGTAAAAGCAGCAGGATGTATATTTTAGTTCTGCTGAGCCAAATAAGACAGGTCAGGGTGAAGAAGTGACAGCCAAAGAAAAGCTTACCACAAAACGGAAAAGTTATGACAAATCAGACTATAAGGCAAAAAGAAAGTGCAGCTTTATGGTTTCATGGACAAAAGAATTTCTGTGGCTGCAATATGACGAGCTAAATAACCAGGGCTGCACATAAGTGGTCCGCAGGTGCGCATTCACTGTCAAAATAAAAAACACGCACAAGATAAGAAGTTGCAACGCGTGTTGCATAAGATTTTCAGGACGAGGACAGACATTTGTTTAGAACTCTTAAAGATGTCGAAGAAGCTCCTTTAATTCAAATTCTTTTGTTTTCATTCAAATGCCATTGTTTTTTTTTTTTAATTCTGTTGCTTACATTCAAACTCTGTTCTGTACATTCTAATTCCGTTGTTTTCATTCAAATTCTATTCATTTCATTCTAATTCTGTTCTTTTCATTGAAATTCCGTTGTTTTCATTCAAATGCTTTTGTTTTCATTCTAATTCTACTCTTTTTATTCAAATTCTACTTTTTCTAGAATTCTGTTGCTTACATTCAAACTCTGTTCTGTACATTCTAATTCCGTTGTTTTCATTCAAATTCTATTCATTTCATTCTAATTCTGTTCTTTTCATTGAAATTCCGTTGTTTTCATTCAAATGCTTTTGTTTTCATTCTAATTCTACTCTTTTTATTCAAATTCTACTTTTTCTAGAATTCTGTTGCTTTCATTCAAACTCTGTTCTATACATTCTAATTCCATTGTTTTCATTCAAATTCTACTGTTTGTTCTCAAATTCCGTTGTTTTCATTCAAATTCTGTTGTTTTCATTCAAATTCTACTGTTTGTTCTCAAATTCTGTTGTTTTCATTCAAATTCCGTTGTTTTCATTCAAATGCTTTTGTTTTCATTCTAATTCTACTCTTTTTATTCAAATTCTACTTTTTCTAGAATTCTGTTGCTTTCATTCAAACTCTGGGGCCTGTTCTTCGTACCGCGCTAAGTGAGTTAGCTGGATGAGATTGTTGACGATTTCGCGTGATCCTGGATCGTTCGGTTCCCCGAAGCCCATCCGGGACTTGCTGTCATAGCAACAGAGCCGTAAGCGTAAACCTGCTGGGGAGCAGGTTTACTTTATGTAAACAGGATTAGATCGCGGCCACGCAGGTATGTCCGCGTCATTCATACGAAAGCAACAGCGATATTCCACCACTGTTTCACCATAAATAAATAACATCAATGTAACTAAAGATAATGCAGCACTTGATCCTTTTATTGATTTCACACAGATACATACAGGTCATTCCCTAAAAAAGGGAAATGTACTATTAACATTCTATTACATGTATGTGATTATTACAGATGTAATTCATATTTCAGAGTAGTAATTGGAAATTACTTCGTGTAATCAAGATGGGAGACCACGGCTATAAAAGCGAAGGTGGATTTGGGAAGTCTGTCGCAGTCATATCCTGTCCGTATACGCGAGCAACCCATTGCGGAAGGTGCAAGATTGATAAGGAGAGTCCTCAGAATTCAGCGTATATTGCGGGACAGACAGGATCCTTTAGCTCAGCGCGACAGTGTGCTCATAGAGAGATATCGATTTTCCCGTGAGGGTATTATTCACTTAACCAACTTGTTGACGAGGGGGTGCAGGACCACCACCTGTCTTTTTTTTTGCTCTGCCCTTTTCTTGGTTGCTGTTATGAACAAACAAACAGAGTATTCCAGGGTCTCTTTCCAAGAGACGACAAGCAATATAAGTGATAAATATTACCATTCTGTAGAATATTCTTATATTTCACTTTTACTTGTTCCCATGTTCTAGTGGGTCCTGTTGTGGCTCTAATGTGAAAGGGGATATAATATAACATATTATAATATAATATAATGTAATATAATATTGGATAATATGGTGTGATATGATAATTCTACCCTACCGCCTACTGGTGTTGGCCAGAGGGGCCGATGGCGCAATATGGCAGCCTGGCTTCTGTCAGTCTGCCCCAGGGCAGCTGTGGCTACAACCGTAGCTGCCTCCACCAGTGTGTGAATGTGAGAGTGAATGAATAGTGGCATTGTAAAGCGCTTTGGGTGCCTTGAAAAGCGCTATATAAATCCACTCCATTATTATTGTTATTATTGAATTACTTACGAGTTTGATTTGTCAGCAACTTTCTGCCAGCCCTCTCTCCTTGCTTTTGCAGCCTTTGCAGTGTTCCCTTGCGTTTTAATTAAACTCTGAAACTCCTGAAATCCCTCACTCAAGAGTTCTTGCTCTGCTGCCGAAAAATACCGAGCGCGCTCCTTCGACATTTTCGCCGACCAATCAGAGGGTTGCCGATCAATGTTTCTACTATCGATGCGTAGCCCCTGTTGGGCCACCCAGTGATCTCACATTACTTCATCCAGCTATACTAATCGTCAACAACAGGTGTGTTCGGGGAACCGGAATAGCGAGCTCAGAGTTAGCGCGATGATTTGGTCTTGGATGTTTCATTTGATCTTGGATGTAGTAAGCGACGTACGAAGCACAGGGCCCTGTTCTATACATTCTAATTCCATTGTTTTCATTCAAATTCTACTGTTTATTCTCAAATTCCGTTGTTTTCATTCTAATTTCATTCAAATTCTGTTGTTTTCATTCTAATTCCGTTGTTTGTTTTCAAATTCCGTTGTTTTCATTCAAATTCTACTGTTTGTTTTCAAATTCCGTTGTTTTCATTCTAATTTCATTCAAATTCTGTTGTTTTCATTCAAATTCTACTGTTTGTTTTCAAATTCCGTTGTTTTCATTCTAATTCCGTTGTTTGTTTTCAAATTCTGTTGTTTTCATTCAAATTCTACTGTTTGTTTTCAAATTCCGTTGTTTTCATTCTAATTCCGTTGTTTGTTTTCAAATTCCGTTGTTTTCATTCAAATTCTACTGTTTCTTCTCAAATTCCGTTGTTTTCATTCTAATTCCGTTGTTTGTTTTCAAATTCTGTTTTCATTCAAATTCTACTGTTTGTTTTCAAATTCCGTTGTTTTCATTCTAATTTCATTCAAATTCTGTTGTTTTCATTCAAATTCTACTGTTTGTTTTCAAATTCCGTTGTTTTCATTCTAATTTCGTTCAAATTCTGTTGTTTTCATTCAAATTCTACTGTTTGTTTTCAAATTCTGTTGTTTTCATTCAAATTCCGTGGTTTGTTTTCAAATTCTGTTGCTTTCATTCAAACTCTGGGGCCTGTTCTTCGTACCTCGCTAAGTAAGTTAGCTGGATTAGATTGTTGACGATTTCGCGTGATCCTGGATCGTTCGGTTCCCCGAAGCCCATCCGGGACTTGCTGTCATAGCAACAGAGCCGTAAGCGTAAACCTGCTGGGGAGCAGGTTTACTTTATGTAAACAGGATTAGATCGCGGCCACGCAGGTATGCCCGCGTCATTCATACGAAAGCAACAGCGATATTCCACCACTGTTTCACCATAAATAAATAACATCAATGTAACTAAAGACAATGCAGCACCTGATCCATTTATTGATTTCACACAGGTCATTTCCTAAAAAAGGGAAATGTACTATTAACATTCTATTACATGTATGTGATTATTACAGATTTAATTCATATTTCAGAGTAGCAATTGTAAATTACTTCGTGTAATCAAGATGAGAGACCACGGCTATAAAAGCCAAGGTGGATTTGGGAAGTCTGTCGCAGCCATGTCCTGTCCGTATACGCGAGCCACCCATTGCGGAAGGTGCAAGATTGATAAGGAGAGTCCTCAGAATTCAGCGTATATTGCGGGACAGACAGGATCCTTTAGCTCAGCGCGACAGTGTGCTCATTGAGAGATATCGATTTTCCCGTGAGGGTATTATTTACTTAACCAACTTGTTGACGAGGGGGTGCAGGACCACCACCTGTCTTTTGTTGCTCTGCCCTTTTCTTGGTTGCTGTTATAAACAAACAGATTATTCCAGGGTCTCTTTCCAAGAGACTAAAAGCAATATAAGTGATAAATATTACCATTCTGTAGAATATTCTTATATTTCCCTTTTACCTGTTCCCATGTTCTAGTGGGTCCTGTCGTGGCTCTAATGTGACAGAGGATAAAATATAACATATTATAATATAATATAATGTAATATAATATTGGATAATATAGTGTAATATAATAAATCTACCCTACCGCCTACTGGTGTTGGCCAGAGGGGCCGATGGCGCGATATGGCAGCCTGGCTTCTGTCAGTCTGCCCCAGGGCAGCTGTGGCTACAACTGTAGCTGCCTCCACCAGTGTGTGAATGTGAGAGTGACTGAATAGTGGCATTGTACAGCGCTTTGGGTGCCTTGAAAAGCGCTATATAAATCCACTCCATTATTATTGTTATTATTAAATTACTTACGAGTTTAATTTGTCAGCAACTTCCTGCCAGCCCTCTCTCCTTGCTTTTGCAGCCTTTGCAGTGTTCCCTTGCGTTCTGATTAAACTCTGAAACTCCTGAAATCCCTCACTCAAGAGTTCTTGCTCTGCTGCCGAAAAATACCGAGCCGAGCGCGCTCCGTCGACATTTTCGCCGACCAATCAGAGGGTTGCCGATCAATGTTTCTACTATCGATGCGTAGCCCCTTTTACGACACCCAGTGATGTCACATTACTGCGTCCAGCTGTACTAATCGTCAACAGCAGGTGTGTTCGGGGAACCGGATTAGCGCGCTCACGGTTAGCGCGATGGTTTGGTCTTGGATGTTTCATTTGATCTTGGATGTAGTAAGCGACGTACGAAGCACAGGGCCCTGGTCTATACATTCTAATTCCATTGTTTTCATTCAAATTCTACTGTTTGTTCTCAAATTCTGTTGTTTTCATTCAAATTCTACTGTTTGTTTTCAAATTCCGTTGTTTTCATTCTAATTTCGTTCAAATTCTGTTGTTTTCATGCAAATTCTTTGGTTTTTGATCAAATTCTGTTCTTTTAAGCAATTACTTTGGTGCTCCTCCACCTCCAAAGAAATGTCAGGAGTCCGAACCACAAAAGAAGCACGTGTTCTCGGAAAAGTGGTTGCAGGAGGTGAGCTGGCTTCAAACAAATGAACGCACAGAGATGTGGTGCAGAATGTGCATCTTTCCCAGAACAAACACCAATTGCAAATAACATACTAAAAATAAACCTGAAAAATCTGTTTAGAACTATGTTGCAAAGAGTGAACTATCACTGGCACAATTTAGCAGTCTTTGCAAACTTCAAAAAGCAAATGGCCTAGATCTTGGTTCCACTCGCCTCTTACCCCTGACTTCAGTGGAAATTTCAAATTCAGGATCTGACACAGACTGATTCATGTTCTACACAGTTCTTACAAGTTCATAGAAATTTCTGTTCAATTAGAACCAAGTATTTGAGTTGATGATTGTAATTTTTATACAATGTTATAATTTGTGTTTCAACAATTTTTTGATTAATGTTTTGTTTCCGTTACAGTATTATACTTTAATGTATAATATTGTAACGGAAACAAAACATCAATCAAAAAATTGCTCTCTTTTTTATTCAGGCTACTTAAATTTATTTTGGGCTACCAAAAACTGAAGAGTCCCTGCCCAAAGGGCTACCAGGGACTTTGAAATTTTGCGAGCCCTGAGGTGATATAATGCAAACCATCTCATTGTTATAAAACATATTCAGATAACTTTAAACCCACTAACGTTTTAAAACTTAAATGTATTATCATGTGAAAGCCGTCTTCTAACATTCTGGCGAGGCTAAAAAGCTCTGTTTACTTTGTAAAGTGGATACTTCAAGGCCTCCTCAGAAATCAGCCCCTCTTTGGTGCAGCTAGAGGACAGGCATGAAGGACAACCTCCATGTGTTCATACTGGAATAATGATCAGGAAATTAACGCTGTGTCTCTCCTTCAGACCCTTTCTCTGTCAGCTCGTGCTCTCTTTAGCAGTCGTTTATTACTGCTAAGTTTGGGGAATTCAGAATCAACAGCTCCAAAGTAATTTCTGCTTATCGCCGTGCCCTCTGGTGCCGAACTCTGCGATGATTGTTATCATGGTCTCAGTGGAACACAGTTTAGAGAGAGAGAATACACTTGTGGCATTGTGACCTTGGGGAGAGTCATCTGAGACACAAGCTGCATTTTTCAGTGAGATTTGGGATTTTGTTTTTAACCCTTTTTTAAATAGTGCTGTGGATGTGGGTGTTACACACACACACACACACACACACACACACACACACACACACACACACACAGACAGACAGACAGACAGACAGACAGACAGACAGACAGATAGATAGATAGATGTGTGTGTACATATATTTCTCTTCTGTTTAAACACCCTCAAGTTCAAACCGTTGTAGAAAAATCCGGTATTATAAAATGAAACCAATTTCAGAGTCACACTGCTAGCAATCGAAGATTTATGTAAATTTGTACAGGAGACATAGCACAGAGGAGATTGGCTGACAATGGTCTACAGCCAATCAGGACGCAGAACACCATTCGCTGTAAAAGAAAAAAAAAAAGAAAAAAAAAAGTATGCAAAATTTCAAAACACGAAATCCGCGAAATTGCGAGGCTGCGAGAGGTGAACCACATTATAGCGAGGGGCCACTGTATTTTGGTTTTGCCTTTTTTTATTGGATAGTAAGTAGAGATGGACAGGAAATCAGGGAGAAAGAGAGGGGAAGACACGCTTTCTCCCTGTCCTATCCCCCAGTCATGTCTGTCCCGTTTGTAGCAACTGAAAATAAAATAAATTCATAATTATAATAAAGGTCAATCAAATGGACCAATATGGCAAGGCCATGATGATCCATTTGGTAAAATAAATCCGCTTAGCATCTTTCTTGGCCTTAAGACAACAATTCTGATGGCTAAAGATCCAAACGGGACACAAAAAAAAAAAAAAAAAAAAAGACACTCTGCAAAGGGTCGGACTCAAACCGGAGTTTATGGTTGCCTGCTCACACACTGAGGTAAACCGGTGCCCATGGCTATTATGTATATATGAATTGCTGCCATGAATGGACTGTGGTTGTTGTTTCTCACTGAGATTATTTTGTCTTTTTTCAAAAGGCAACCAAAATCCTAATCTCCATGCTTGTATGCATTGTCCATGCATGTACAGGATGATGGACTGTTGTTACATATTATTATTACATATTATTACTAGTATTACTACTTTTTCTCTGCTTTTAATTGCTTTTTCTTTTATCACAGTGATCCATTTGATTTGCCAATAGAGACGTAGCCCTTAGTGATGTTTCAGTTTTAACCCTATGAATTGGAGGTCCTTCTCTGTACCTCACCAAGGGCGCACAGACCAAAACGTTGTAACAGAACAAAAATAATGCTAAGCAGGACAGTGTGCGGAGGTTATATTATATATAGGTCCTTCATATTTGAAAGAAAAAGAAAATGTGGTCTTTGAGAACTGGGTCATAAAATGTTCAAAGCACATTAACTTATTATTTGAAAATAATCAGAAGAGTGCATTTTGGAGACAACAGTGAATGTCTGTGGTTGTCAGATTTGGTTGTGGGTGATTATAGTCAAACCAAGGTGCACAGTTAGAACAGAGCAATTAATTACCCATACTGTAGATGTCCGATAGGTATAAATTATTTACACACACAGGAAGGTTTAGTTACCTGTACCTAGTTTAGAATATGAGATATAAGTCGAATCAAATATCACGGTGTTGCTATTAATAAACAATGGTTGTAGTTTTCAGGATATGACGAACTGAAGCTTCTCTGGGCTGCCCGAAGCCTGAATCTTTAAATCAGAATGTGACTTTGAGTGCACCATGATGCCTCATGCTGTCAATGTGCAGTATGTCCAGTACCTAAAACAGCAGCATGTACCATGTTTTATGAATTAACTCCATACCAGTTATTATAAGATCCTCATTTTTAACTGGCAAAGAGCAAGCCTTTTCTACTCTTCCTGTTTTTTTATTAATTAAATTCATTGTTTGGTTAGTATGAAAACAAATATTTGATCCCACTTTAAAAATGTCCACATTGCCACCTACAAATAATAAATATAACAGGAGTTGTTTTGAAAGATTGCAGTATGCAACACTGCCTGCAGATGATTTCAGAACCTTCCTCTTATTATATTAGACAGAAGGCTTAGAGACAGAAACTCTATAATCTGGACAAATCAACTATGTGCATAGTTGAATGCTACAAAGTAGATCAAATTGTTTTGCAACAGTGATAAACTGACCAGATAATATATTATTGTCACAGCAGTAGCTACAACGACAGACTGGTAATGCAGTTAGCAGCAGCTCTAGCCTCAAAAGTCCCGGAGGGCCCCTGCGACTCTATTGCAGCTCCAGTTTAACACTCAGCCCCTCATCTTATCCAGAAGCATCCTCCAATAAGATGAATGATTTTATTCCACCTCTGACACTTCGCTGCGACGTTATTGCCTGGAACAGAACAAAACCTCCCTGCTGGGTGCTAAAAACTGACAGTGTTATATTGCTGAAAAAAGGTTCCCCGCATGTTCCTTGAACTGCACCAGACAGACTGCTTTACTGAAATTTGTTTGCTTCTGTCACGTCTCATTAATCTTGATATCAAATTCATTTTTTAATTCTTAAAAACCCTTAAGAATTTTCTAATTCCATCAGTTGTGCTTGAATAAGCAGAAATCATTGCGACCTGAGGTGGAGTGAGATTTTACTGAATTTGATGCAATACACTCGACGTGCTAACGATACACATGTAAGGGAGATCTGTGACAGCCCCAAAGCACACTCTGAATTGTCGGTAATAACATTGGGGTGGTCTGTGCTCTGTCAGTAACCAAGGGAATCTTAAAATGCATTCAAACAGACATGCATCAGGGATAAAAGATTCATATGAACAGTTTATTCCAATTAATGCCCGAGTCACATCTTTTAGTAGCTCTTTTACATCTGTGTTTACTTTATTGGGAAAACAAAGTGCAGTCCCCCAGATCAAAATATGTTTTATAACAATGAGATGGTTTGTATTATATCACCTGTATGTTATACAGTCCAGATCAAAAGTTGAAGACCACTTGAAAAATGTCTGACTCCCATTTCTTCTCGTTTCATGTTGAAACTCTACTTGAAACCTTGTAAAAGAAGAAAAAAAGATTTTGTGCCATTTTTCAAGTGGTCTCAAACTTTTGATCTGGACTTTATAACTAACAGGTGATATAATGCAAAAACCCTTAAGAATTTTCTAATTCCATCAGTTGTGCTTGAATAAGCAGAAATCATTGCGACCTGAGGTGGAGTGAGATTTTACTGAATTTAATGCAATACACTCAGCGTGCTAACGATACACATGTAAGGGAGATCTGTGACAGCCCCAAAGCACACTCTGAATTGTCGGTAATAACATTGGGTGGTCTGTGCTCTGTCAGTAACCAAGGGAATGTTAAAATGCTTCGTGTTGTAATTCTCTGTGGTGCTGCTATCCATTAGTTTATGCTGGCATGAAAGTTACTGCTTTCAAAATGCTTAAGATAAGGGCTACTTAAATTAAATTCTAAAGGCACTAAAACTCCTTTAAACTAAATGGTACTGCAAATCTGCATTCAGAGGAGGTAAACTAATAATGCAGCCTAATCAGATTACTTTGATTCATTTTGATGCTGGTAGGTGGCTACTTTTCTTCCTCTCCTCCACTCCCTTCATCTCCTCTCCAATTTTCTGTCTCAGCCTGCCTCCCTACTCCGTTTCCTCTTTTTTCTTTCTTCCATTTTTCCTTTTTCTTTTGTTCTCCTGCCTCGTCTCTGCTGGGTGGCACTGTGTATGGTTAGAGGGAATACTGTGGTGGTCTCATTAATCCAGCTCTCATGGCAAACTAGTCCCCAGGGACAGAGAGCCCCCTTTTTAAAAAGTGCCCTGTCACACTCTGGCACATGATTTGCATTTAGGTTAAAACCAGTCGGGACTCTTAAATCTTATTTATGAGCCGAGGGAAGTCCCTCTTCACTGTGACATGAGGGCATCAGTTACTGTCAGGCCAAACAATTACAAACGCACAAATGCAGGCAAGCGCACACACACACAGCTGAGTCATGGTGAAAGCATGAAGTGTTTTTGGTTTATAAACAGGTTAAAATCTGTATAGGGGTTGTGGCTATTATCAAGCTTGCAAGAGCGTCCTTTGCCAGCAATCAGTGTAATGGGCTGTCCGACGAAGAAGGCGCACACTCACAGAGCACAAGGTGAAGTGCTGTATTGTAATCTTATGCGTGTACAGAGTGTGCACAAAATATCAATGGCGTCAGCTCATTCAATGAATAGTTTAAGGCAGGTAAGTGTTTATAGAGAGAGCCTTTCAGGCATACATATGAAATCCTTCCAGTGATAGAAGAAGAACTTTACTCTTTACTGGGACTAATTAACCCTTTAAAATCATTATCAGTGATTAACCCTATCCATTATCCTTGCACGTAAGAATATGACATTTTTATTTGTATTTTATATTACTTACTACTACTAATAATGGATTGGATTGATATAGCGCTTTTCAAGGCACCCAAAGCGCTTTACAATTCCATTATTCATTCACGCTCACATTCACACACTGGTGGAGGCAGCTACAGTTGTAGCCACAGCTGCCCTGGGGCATACCCTCCAAAAAATAAAATAAATAAATAAATAAAAACTTTTTCAAGCAACAAATAAAACAGAGCGTTACAAATCTAACTGAAAAGTAAACAGCCTCCAAATTAAATGAAAATAAAAAACTGGATTTGTGCAGGAAACAGAGACGAATCATTTATTTGTGTTTGCCCCACATTCAGAGATTGATGTGCCAGAATATACACTCATATGTTCTGAAACAGAACATATAAGTGTATCGTTAAATGGATAGACCCACACTTAATGTTACAATCTGTTTTTTCCATTTAGCAAAAAATAATTCAATTCAGTCCTGTTTTGTTTATCTGTTGCCAAATCCGTCACCTCAAGGTGCCAAAGACCCGACAACAGAACAGCAATGTGATTGTCTTGTTGTATTTGTGTAGTTGATGTCTGATATATGGCATGGAATCCATTCACATACTTAAAGCATGCTGTTTATTATAGCTTGGCACTTGCTGAAGACCTATTCAACAAATCCAGTTGTGTTTGATATCCTCAGAAGCAACACTGCTTGCTCTTTTTGCACAATGCAGTAATTTATGTGTTCAACCTTCTGTGGCTGATTAACAGCCTAAATAAGTAAAAACTCGTAGCAATAATGCTAATTATGTAAAAATCAACCTGTATAACCCTGAAGACATCACCTAAGTAAATTTTCTCTGGCTTGGCAAAGCTGCTCCAGTGCCGCGGGACAGTCTGCAACTGCTCTTTGCAGGCTGCTAACTCTCCTAATTACTAGCTTATGTGTAAAAATTACTCTTCCCTTTTACCCTTTGGTTCTCTGCTTTTTTCTCTTTATGTTGAAACATGAAATGTGTGCAAAGATAGAACTTATATATACGTATACAGAATTTGAAGCCTTGAATCAGTGAGGTCCCATGATGTGCAGGTGCTAAAATTGTGTAAGGTGATACATGCCCCTGAAGTTTGGCAAGCTGTGCAAAAGCCTGTGATCAGCAGGAAAATCTGGCTTGCAGCTACGTCTCAGCCACTTATCAGCGTAATGCTCTAGTGTGGAATGTGGTTAGCCTGTGTTTATATAAAGCTCTCCACACATGGCTTTAAGTAGATTTAGTGCTGATAGCGCTGGGTGTTTCTAGCACTTTCGTGTTTTGCCAGTGCACTGCTGTGTAGCCTCCCCATGCTTTCCCAGTCCTTGTTCCTGTCCTACTGAGTGTTTTACTTTACTGTTTTCATCAATGAGTCCTGGGCTTATTCTTTTGATCACGCCTAATCCTCTTTATTATTTGCATATTGTGATTTCTCCCTGCAACAATCAGTCCTCCGCTGCACCAAACACTGTGGACTTTGATTAATTATGGAATGTTTGTTAATGGACTGGGTGCTTTCAGTTCATCCTCACTTTTTATTTCTGCTATGCATTACCATTGTGTTTGCTGCTCGGTTAAGTTCTTTATGGTATAAATTATTTGATAGCTTGTATAGCAGTAGAGCAAGCGTAATATATTTAGATAATAGATTTGTGCACTGTACTGGGTCATGCTAGCAATTAGCGTAATAGTCTATTTCAGAGGCATTGGTTTCCAAAGTAATCCATAAACAGGGTGAGGATGTGCACTGTGAACCATACTTTAAATGGTGGCAGTAAAGAGGACTTGATGTGCAAATTCCTAATAAGAATTTTAAATGGAAATAATGGCTCCAGCCAGCAATCATAAAAACTGTAATACAAAGACACAAAGTACACAAGTCTCAGTTTCTGTCAAGTGAAAGTCTCACATTTCTCCACTTGTCAAGTTTTCTTGATTTTGTGAGTTTTGTTTTTAGTTTTCAGACACTGGATTTTGGTTACAATTCAAAGGGTTTTATCCAGAGTTTGTTCATTTCTGAATTCTATTTATTTTCACGTAAATGTTATATTAATATACATTTCATTTGTTTTATATAACTGAATTTACATGTCATTCCCATTTTATTATGTGGCACAAGTTCAGCACAAGCTCTGCCTCCTGTTCTATTTTGGTAAGTTTAGGTACCACAAATAAGTAAATGGACTGATTCTAATATAGCGCTTTTCTACTCTCCTGCAGCACTCGAAGCGCTTTAAACGACAAATAAGTCAACAGATCTGCTGAGAGCTGAGTGTTCTGTTAGAATACAGTATGATATTATGGGGAATACGGGGATTTTAATGTATGGTTGTCAGGTCATTCAGTTGTAAATGTGGATTGTAAACTGATTTCATGGAGCTAATGAAGACTAGCCAGTAAGCTGAAATGTAATCCCTTATTCTTTTCTCTGTTAGGACTCTCATGTTAAAAGATTTCAGTTGAGTTTTTACTTACTTTACTTATGAGACTCTTGAATATGAAGAGTCAAAATAACTGGTAGTAGTTAAAGACGCTTTTGCGACAGAAACATGAAGCTGTGAGAGACATAAAGACAAAGAGTCTTCCAAATCAAATCAAATCACTTTTATTGTCACATCACATGTGCAGGCACACTGGCACAGCACATGCGAGTGAAATTCTTGTGTGCGAGCCCCACAAGCAACAGAGATGTACAAACACAACAACACAAACGAGCAAAATACAAGAATGGCCAACCTGAAACTAATAAATATATGTACAATATATAATAGTATATGCATTTCTGGATGTGTATACTAAATATTTTCCTACGTGTGTGTGTGTGTGTGTGTGTGTGTGTGTGTGTGTGTGTGTGTGTGTATATACACATTTTTACAAATTAAATAGTAAAAAAAATAAAAATAAAATAATAATAATAATAATAATAAAATATATAAAATATACAGAGTTGAATATGTGCAAAACAAGTGGCATTTATATACAGTGTGGAGTGCATAATGTTGAAGTTCCAGTAGTGAAGCTGAGGTGTCTATGACGTGTTCAGCAGTCTGATGGCCTGGTGGAAGAAGTTGTCTCTCAGTCTGCTGGTACGGGACCGGATGCTGCAGAACCTCCTTCCTGATGGAAGCAGTCTGAACAGTTTATGGCTGGGGTGACTGGAGTCCTTGATGATCCTCCCCGCTTTCCTCAGGCAGCGCTTCCTGTAGATGTCTTGGAGGGAGGGAAGCTCACCTCCAATTATCCGTTCAGAGCACCGCACTACTCGCTGGAGAGCTTTGCAGTTGTAGGCGGTGCTGTTGCCATACCAGGTGGTGATGCATCCAGTGAGGATGCTCTCAATGGCACAGTGATAGAAGGTCCTGAGGATGCGGGGGCTCATGCCAAATCTTTTCAGTCTCCTGAGAAAGAAGAGGCGCTGCTGCGCCTTCTTCACTGTTTTGTTTGTGTGTACTGACCACGTAAGATCCTCAGCCAGATGTACTCCAAGGAACCGGAAGCTGCTCACTCTCTCCACATCAGCGCCGTTGATGGTGATGGGGGTGTGTACTTCTCTGCACCTCCGGAAGTCCACTATCAACTCCTTTGTCTTTGCGACGTTGAGGGTGAGATGGTTGTCTTGACACCAGTGGGTCAGGGCGCTGACCTCCTCCCTGTAAGCCGTCTCATCACCGTTGGTGATAAGACCCACCACTGTAGTGTCGTCCGCAAACTTCACAATGATGTTGGAGCTGTTAGTGGCTGTGCAGTCGTAGGTGTAGAGTGAGTACAGGAGAGGGCTCAGTACACACCCCTGTGGAGCACCAGTGTTCAGTGTGATGGGGGATGAGGTGATGCTGCCCAGTCTGACCACCTGGCGTCTGTCAGACAGGAAGCTAAGGATCCAGCTAGAGAGGGAGCTACTCAGTCCTAGATCCTGCAGTTTCCTGTCCAGCTTCGAGGGAACGATGGTATTGAATGCTGAGCTGTAATCTACAAACAGCATTCTCACATACGTGTCTCTCTTCTCCAGGTGTGACAGGGCAGTATGTAGTGTCAGGGCTATGGCATCATCAGTGGACCTGTTGTGGCGGTATGCGAACTGTAGAGGGTCCAGTGAGTCGGGTAGTGCAGAGCAGATGAAGTCCCTGACCAGCTTCTCGAAGCATTTGCTTACGATGGGGGTCAGGGCTACAGGTCGCCAGTCGTTCAATGAGGAGATGGTGGAGGATTTGGGTACAGGGACGATGCACTGGAAAAAATGGCCCTCCAAAAACAAGAAAAAAAAAACTTAATACAAGTTATTTTTTGCTTGAAATAAGTGAAAAAATCTGCCAATGGAACAAGTGAAAATTCTCTTGACAAGATTTCTTGAAATAAGACAGTGAATCAAGCCTTACGAGATCTTGAAATTAGCTGGAAAAACTCATTCTTAGCTATATTTTACTAGTGTTGTGAAGTTTTTGTGTCTCATAATAAGTTTGTGGTGCTCAAAAGTAGTATTTTCGCCTCAAAAAAAGCATTTTTTCTATAAACCTCCCAACATCATCCTCATTGTTTTCAGTGTATATAACTTGTTTTCAGTTCTAAAAACGTGACACCCATCTAGATTTAAGTCCAACACCTTACTTGAAATAAGATTAGAAATTGGCATTTCGAGACAAAATGTACTAAAGTTAGCATTCTTTTACTAGTATTAGGCAATCTTTTTTGTAATAATTCTCTATTTCTAGTGCATTTACCCCATATTCAAGACTTTTACCTACTGCTTATAAGACAAAAAAAAAAGGAGAACTATAGACTTCAAAAGCAACAACTTTATTGATAAAACCCCATAAACAGAGGGGACTACATAAAAGAAAGCCATTTTGCAGTGACTTTTTTCCCCTGCCCAATCTAACACTAAACACACCTGTAACATATGTGCATTGCACAGGCAAAGTACAGACAAACACTGCTAGGCTAAAACTCCTCAACCTGTAACGTTTATTATTACAAAGTGCTTTTAACATGAACATTTGACCACATTCTTCAAACAATACCATAAAATTATCATTAAGGATGCACAGTATTTGATTTTTCAGCTATATCTAATATTTTACAGTTGTACTAGCCAATACACAATAAAGCAATTCTTACTTTTATACCAAACTAGTCAGTCTCAGCTTAGTCAATTTACTCTTTCACAGTAGAGCCTATTTTCTGAATAGTCCTCTGTCTAAACTCAACATTAAAAAAAAAAAAATTAAAAAAATAAATCTTAAAATTAACTAAAAGCGAGGCTGTCTCTGCACTGCACAAACCAAACACAAAATGCCGGCATGTTAGCCAATATTATTGTGCACCCTTAATTATAACACTGGACTAACCTGGCCAAACGAAAATCAATCACAACCAACATGGACTGTAGTAGCCGTGGAAGGAGAGAGGAAGTGCTTTCCTATAGTCCATCTGACCATATTGGCTTTACTGGCCAATAAAAGCAGTCTACTCAGCCATGCTCTTCTTGTAAGATGATGTGAGATCTCTCTCATGGATTTTGTCCAAGAGAACCTCCGTCTGTATGACGGAAAGCAGAGTGGCTACACACTTTGGGTATGTAAGGTGAAGGGTGTAATAGTAGGCCATAAGGTATAAAGCACCCTCGGTAACCAAGTCTTTTGGAAACGTGGTTATTGGCACATCTCCTACCGCTAGGATGCAGTTGGATGGACTCACAATCAGGACTGGGCAGGAGAGAGGACGTTTCATCAGATAGGTATTAGGGTCTTCTTGGTCCTTTAACACATAACACGGACATACTTTTGTAAGGATGATGCACTTTTGTTTCAAACACATAACTAAAGCTAAATTACAACAAAAGTTGAGGTTCTGAGAAAACACATCTGAAATTGCTACTTTTAATTATTCTCGATGGAATTACTGTTCACATCTGTCTAGCCTTCCTGAAAAACAGAAAACCAAGGCTACATTTAATTAGGTATCATTGAGGTGATAAAAATGTGCTACCACGTAATGCATCCATGTTTGTATTTACTGGTCACAGAGATCTAACCTGTGAGAACCCTCATTCCAAAAATGTGTTTTAGGTGCCTTTTGAAGGCTTAGAACATATAATATGTGAATATAAAATACTTTGGCACTCATCAGAAGAAGCATTTTTTTAATACTGTTGTCCCAAAAAGAACAAAAACAAAAAACAACTGCTACATTTTACACAACTCACCTCAAGGACATGCACCAGAGCCTCACTCGCATCACGTGCCCTCTTTGGAGGAGCAGAGGTGGATGGGAACAGTGATGGCAGCACATGTAGGATCTCAAGAGCCTGTTCAGCTATACAGAAGAAAGAATCATCATCTCATTACCACACTTAAACAAAATCCTCAAGATCAAAAAAAACAAAACAACAACAACAAATTTTTGGCCAGTGACCTTTTGTAGCGTTGAGTCTGTTTTCCCTGCGCATAACTAGTAAAGGTGCGGCTTTCAGCTCCTTCAAGAAGGAGAGGGTGGTGGGGGATTAGGCCTTTAAAATTTCAAATTCTCCTCCTCCTGTCCTCAGTGACATTACTTTAAGCATGTTAAAGCAGTAGTCCGTAAAGATCCAAACTATACTCTGATGACCAATAACACCAAAACATCATTGCTTACCTTTATCCATTCCCATTGGGGGCTTCAGCGTCTTTTTCCATACACCAAAAAACTGCACCTTCTGGCAGAAATCTTGCCATCTTCCCTTCAGTTCATTGATGAAGTTGGCATTTTCTTTATCCAAAATGCGATGAAGCTCCTCCATCACCTATAAAATATTCAGCATACCAATACAAACATGTCAATGCATCACTGAGGAGCAAGAAGTTGGTATGATAAACATTGTTTGGCTTGAATCACATGGATTCAACAATGACTTACATGTCCAATGTCCTTGAAGCAAGGATATGCTTCTAGAACCTTTTTGTGTCTGTCCTCCTCGCGAATAGTATTTGAATCAATGAATGCTCTTCTGGCTGAAAATTCCAAATCCAGGAGCTGAGAGACATCCTGCTGGTTTGGGTTTTTTCTTTTAAACAAAGTTTGTAGGGTCTTGTAGTGTTTGGCCAAGGTTGCTGGACAGTGGGTGTCTGGACTGTTGATATCTGCAGGCTTGTTTGCTGCAAGACACAAAATTACATAAACAATGTCTCTCACTTTAAAAAAAAAAATCTGTCATTAATTATGTCATTAAAATTACAAGTGTCCATAGACTATACTTTAATGGAGTTAAATCTTAAAAAAAAAAAAAATACAGCTCTGAACTTAACAATTAAATACTTATTCATTTTTCAAAATATTTACCATGTAAATGCCAATTTACATATGGTCATGCAATCATATACAATTATATGTAGGCACACAAGTGCACCCCTATAAAGAACTGCCCACACACACACACAGCGGCAGTTGGATGGACTCACTATTAGGACTTGGCAGGGTAGAGGGTTCTCCTTAAGTAGGTTTTGTGCTTTCCTTTTTCCTTAAAGACATAGCAAAGAGATATTTTGTGTCAGGGTAATACACTTTAAAAATTAGTTTGGAACCTAAATTAAAAAACAGTTAAAAAGAGAAAAAAAAAGCCTCTAGTGAGGCACATTGTTTTTTAAAAACATTACTTTACATGATATACTGAGTGGTTAGAGACAGTGATGTTGCACAGACTTATTGGGGCAGGGATAGCTCAGTAGGTAAAGTGGTCGCCCCATGATCGGAAGGTCGGCGGTTCGAATCCACTTAACGGCTACCCTGAGGTACCCCTGAGCAAGGTACCGTCCCTACACACTGCTCCCCGGGCGCCTGCTTAGTGGACTGCTTCACTGAGTGAATGGGTCAAATGCAGAGAAAAACAAGTAATTTCCCCATGGGGATCAATAAAGTATCCATTATCATTATTATTATTATACTATAAACACACCACAGTACCCAGCTCTTTAAATTTATAATATACTGGCTTTTATTAATACCAATACTTTATTAACATTAATTTCCACAGAAATGTTAACAAACTGATGATAAAACAGGAAAAATGTGATGTAGTTATCATTTTCTGATGCCCATTTTAAAGCCTTTTACTTCCGTCATGTCAGGACTGCCATCTTGACTCAACATGCAGGTATATTTATTTTATTTTTTTATGATGACCACACAGTTTGTAAATGTAAAGTTGAAACTCACCTTCTAACTCACTTGTTTTACTGGCCGACTCTGGGCTGCTCCTCCCTTCTGTGGACAGATCCAGAATGATTGTTGAGTCACTTGAATCCATTTCTTCTACGTCACTTGGCTGATCAAGACATCGCCTCTTGGCAGAGCTGCGAAGATTAGTCAGTTAATCAATTAGTTATCAACTATAAACTCAATCAATTCATATCTTTATTGTATAGCCATTTTCATATATACAAAGTGTAACACAAAGTGCTTCTTCCTTTCATGCTAAAACAGGTGAGGAAACTAAAAGCAGGTCACCAAATACTTGATTGATCACATTGGATCACTTCTTTCTTTCCTTAATAAAATGCCCAAACATGATTTTAGCTTTTTTGTTTGTCCTCTATCGTTGAAATTAAAATTGTCAGGTTGTGGACAAAAGAAGACTTTTGGGGAAAAACTTTCACAACTTTCAAACATCGTACTGACTAAACAACTTATCAATTAATGAGGAAAATGAATAACAGAATTATCATAGTTAAAATTATAATTAATTAGTTGCAGCCTTACCTCTTTGAATGTCTCCCATCTGGAGTGGCTTTTTGGGGGGATCTCACATTTTGCAGTCTTTTGTTTAGCTGTGTGTACACAGTAACCTGTATAGGACATTTAATACATTTTTCCAACCACTACTAAAATGTCCAACGTGAAACACTTTGGTATTGAAGTGGATGCATTTCACTTACCCATGTATTCTTGATGCCTTGGTCCTGTAGCATAGGGTAGTACTGCACTATTCTCTTTGCCATTGCTGTAATTTCTGGTTTTGATGGGTATCTATGCGATTCTCCATCCCCTTTTGCCCTCAGGATTGCAATCATACTAGTCATGGTGTTTCGGATGAGCCGACATCTGAGCTCCTTTGACATTTTGCAGCTGCGCTCTTCACCTTTCTTTGACAACTCAAAGTATTGTTGGCGGACTTGCTCAAGCTCAGTGTCAGTGTGCAATACATATTCTGGATAGAATAACTTCGCAACCTTTTCAGAACTTGTGCATTTTGAAGCAGTTGCATTTACAGTAGTGGATGTCTGTTGCTTGGGTGACTCATTAATGGAGGAGCTGGTTGAAGATTTTGAGTCATCTTGGCCAGATTCCTATAAAATAAATAATAATGAATAAAAGCAAAACGCAATTTTTTTTTTTTTTTTTTGTGTGTGTGTGTGTGTGTGTGTGTGTGTGTGTGTGTGTGTGTGGAGAGGGGGGAATAGTGAAGAGCCATTCAACTCTGCCCGCGGTTAAACTAGTTGTAATCGGACAAAAACACGACGATGCCAATTTTAAGTGGTGGTGAGTGACTGAGAAACTGACCTCCAGTACATCCTGACAGGCACGCCAGACAGCTTTTCTCCGTAAAAAGTTCTCTGGGCCTGGGAAAAGATCCTGCAAGTCTTCACGAGACAGGGTGCCCATCATTCCCTCGCTGATGTTTGCAGCTATGAACACATTGGAAGAAAAACATAGCAAGATGAAATTATGCCCTACAAAGGAAACTGCATGAGAGATGAGACTATGAAAGTTGACACTTCATTAAAATTGTGTTGCTATTGCTAACTAGTTTAGTATAGAAATGTGGATACCTCATTGTCTGCTACTGTTTTTTGTATAGAGCTAATGATCAACATGCTAAAAAGACTGTACTTAAGTAAAAGTAGTGTTACTTCAAAATAAAATGAAGTAGAAGAAAAAAGTATTCTCCTCAAAAAAAATTACTTAATTAAATTAAAAAAATATATATCTGCTGGGCTAACTGCTGTGGAAAAATTCTGTTTACAGACAAATTGTCACACTACTTTAGTAGCATTGTTGACCTCATTTTTTATATATTGGACACTGAATTTTTATCCAGCTTTAGGTATTATTAAAGGAACTGAGCTTTTTGGAATGTAGTGGAGTACAGTTACTTCTTTACAAATCTACTCAAGTAAAAGTGTAAACTATAGTGCAGTAAAACTACTCTTAAGTACTTTTTTTCCCCAAAAGTTAATCAATTAAATGTAAATTGGTAAATGTTACTGAGAATTATCCACCTCTAAGGATGAATAAATACACTTGCATAAGTAAAACAAATAACTACAAATGTTCCTAAAATGAGGAAATGATCACATGAAATGGAAGGTAAAAAAATTACTTAAACATCATCAACGACATTATTTATAAAATAATGTAATTTGCACACTCCCGTGTTCATACACCTATGTAAAACATAAGTCCATTTAATCTGTTTAAAAATAAATTTGCATACATTACCCTTTAAAACCAACACTGTGACCTCATCCAGTCCTTCCATGCTGTTAGCCTACTTAGCACACTAGTTAGCTTTTTTGGCGTTAGCTTGCCTCGTCCAGTCACTGTTCGGCTGCAACGTTACACAATATAAACACACCAAAACATTTAGAACTTTCGAAAGGAGTGTAATATGTACAAAAAATGAGCACTGTATAATACATTTTAACTTACTTCCAATGAAACGCGAATGCAAAGAACTCTGGGACAGTAGTGGCAGGCACGTGTCTACATGAACTTAAGATGTCCACCAGATCATTCACGACAGCCAGAAACGAAGTTCGTCTTCAATTTGCCTGACATTTCTTTGGCCCAAAAATCCTAAAAGGATGATTGATTGGTTTTTAAACTAAACAACTGTCTTTGTGCATTGCAAAATAACGTTAATTATTATAGGTTAATAAAAAAAATAATTTACTTTATCCCCCACATTTACGACAATTTAGCAGGCGCGTTTAACCATGGTAACGAGTTATTTTACGGCACAACTGCAGCCCGCGCTACCGAATGAAACATACTAGTTTCCAACATGACTTGGCGTTGCTTTATATGCTACGTGTTTGTAGCATTGAGTCTGAGACAACTTTTGAGTCACATTAATACCATGCACAGCCGCAGCCCTGACTTTCGCGTGGTGTGTGGAATTGATGGCTGTCCGAGTGAGTACAGAGTATATAACTCTTTCTACTATCACGTAAAGCGGACACACGCGCGTCACCTTCTCGGAGTGGAAGCGGATGAGGAGGATGGATCAACCCGCCACGGTTTACCTGGAGCAGGTGAAAGGACGGCCCCAATCAACCAAACTAACGCCAGTTCTTCAGTAACTGACGAGGGCTCAAGCATCCCCGCACTAACGGTAAGTTATTTTAACAAAAGCCAGAGAAACGAGCTGCAGAAGCTGTAACATAATGTTAGCATTTACTTTGGCTGATCCAAGTACGTCCATTAAATGTGTTGTTTTTGACAGACTCATGTTGTACTTTTATTTTAACAGTGATGAGTGTCGAACTAGTTGTTTCGCTAAATTAAGTAACTCACCTGAAACGTAAATGAGAGCTGTGGCAGAAACGCAAAGCTGCAGTCTTGTCAGACTGTTTTTTTTCCCAGTCATCCGTTCGTTCGCTCCGGTGAATGCATCCAAACTTTGCAGAAAGTCCTATTGGTTTAAAAAAAAGTTGATATATTGTTGAAATACGTGTTGAAATCAGCTGGTAAAAGCCAGTCAGCTAACTGAATAGGTCGCTATCATGTTTACATATGTGTTCAAGGTCAATTTAAGCCATGTCCACACGTACACGGGTATTTTTGAAAACGGAGATTTTCCGTTTTCGTTTTAAAAAATAATCCCGTCCACACGTAAAGGCAGAAATGAAGGAAAACGCTGCTATGAACATGCCAAAGCAACAGGTGGCGATATATTCCTAACCGTGCAGAAATGTTGGCCAATCAGAAGTCTAGAAGCCTCGGTGGGAAAAAGTAAACAAAGCTGGGGCATAGAAGCAGAAGCAAGTGGTATGTGTGGAGGGACAGTAACTGTGTGTATATGTAAGCATTTAAACAGTGCAGAGAGTAGAATTAACAGTATTGTAGAAATTCATTTCACCGAAATAATAACGTGGCGCACAGTGTGACGTCAAAAAATGAGCACACCTTTGACACTGCGTTTTCTCCATTTTTCTGTCCACATGTAAATGCAAAAACGGAGTTTTAGAAAATATCCACCCTGGCCGGAGTTTTTAAAAATCTCCGTTTTCAGTGACCAAAAACGGCGTTTACGTGTGGACGAAAGGTGCAAACGCATAGAAAAATCTGCGTTTTCAAAAATACCCGAGTACGTGTGGACGTAGCCTAAGAGAATGACTATTAGGCAAAGCAAACCAAAATTACATGATTTGTTCAGAGTTACTGTCAAAAAAAAATGTAAACACACAAAAAAATACTCATCTTCACATTAATAAGAGCATTAAAGTCAATATTACTTTTATTGTCAGTATTGGTCTTTTTTTTTTAAAGGTGAAACTACTAAATATAACATATTTCAAATTGTCAGTAACTTGTCCGACAGTAAATAACTGACATAACTAATTACTTTCATACAAACCAATCAGTAAGTTATTTTGTATATTTTTTAAATGAGTAATCAGTTATAAATAACTATTTGCATTTCTGAAGTAACAGTAAGACTACTGACAACATTAACTGTTACTTTTTTTTCTAAAACTATCTTTTGTTTTTCTTTTCTTTACCTTTTTTTCTTAGTAACTCAGGAGGTTATGTTTTTGGTGGCATTTGTCTGACTGTTAGCAAAATAACTCAAAGTTATGGACAGATTTTAAATTTTCAGGAAATGTCACAAATGGGCCAATAAACAAGTAATTCAATTTTGGGGGTGATCAGGCATGATCAAGGAATTTAAACTATACTGTACTGAACTCTCCATGTGCTTTGCTAGTCTTATTAATCTATTATCAAGTACTGCTTTGTTTGTCATTTTAGTTGTCATTTTAAAAGCTCAAATTAAAGACATCAGTCAGTAAAAATACATCTACCTTGTACCTTATGGGCATGAATCTAGCTAACTAATGAATGCAATATTGTTTGGTGATTGCTACCTATCAATGCAATTATTTATTTCTGTTTTAATAGATATGTTTTTGTTATTCTGTTTCAGAGTGGATTTCAAGAAGATGGAGAGGGTCACCTGAATCTTGACATTTATAAACATGCAACTGCATTTCTTCTTCAAGCCAAGGAAACCCATCGACTGACACAGGTAATTTATGCCATTAATTTTCCATTGAATTGTATTTCATTGTTAGAGAACCTAAAAGCAATATGCTTAACTTATGCTTAACAGTGCTCAAGCTATAACTTGGGCACTGTTCAGACCTGGCATCTTGAATGATCTGATCATAAATGGACAGCTATAGGTATGTGAGTGAAACACCTGACATTCGAATGTGTCTCCATGTACTTCATGGGTGACCACTCAGATCTCACTCCCCCACTATATATGGAAATAGACATGTATGTTGCATCCAAAATCTGCCTATCACTATATTTCCTTAGCATGAGCTAAGAATAGAGACAACATAATACACACAACACAAATTTTCAATTTGCATTTCCACCTATGATCCGATTTCTCAAAATGCATTATAATTAAGTGAAAACAAGGTTTTAACGTTGCATAAGGCAATATTATTCTTTACAAAAAAAATTGGGTGGTGGGGGTAACTTATTTTGCTCATTGCATCTCACTAACTTTATGTAACTGAAGGTTTCATTTTTCAAAAATTGTGTCTCTGTGAGTTTGCATGTTGACTGTGTTCTCATATGAATTTTGTAATTAAGGATTTTCCTTTGTTTTTTCCTCTTCCACAGAGAGCTGTTAACCACATCGTGAGTGGAATCCAGCAATATCAGGCCGTATTATTGGAGCACCTAAAACAACAAATGAGTGACATGATTGAGAGACATTCTGGGGACCTGGATCAACTAAAGAGTGATGGAGTGGGGGTATTTGACCAGTTTGTTGACCCTTTCACTCAAATTGCTTCCACCCATTTGCAGGACAAGACCATCAAAGAACTGTTAAAACCAGTTGAACCAGAGATTATTGTCACAAAACAAACAGTCTGTTATTCGAAGCGTGGAGACTCCAGAGTTCTTGCCATTAAAGACCATTGTTTTCATTACATACCGTTGGTGAAAAGTTTGGAGCAACTGCTATCACATCCAAGAATGCTTGCAATGATTGATGAGAGGCCAAAGCCATGCAAGGATGGCTTTCTTCATGATTTCATTGATGGAGACATTTTTAAGTGGCACCCACTGTTTATTAAAGTCCCTACAGCATTACAGTTGATTTTATATACAGATGAAATTGAACTATGCAATCCTCTTGGATCTCGGGCAAACAAGAACAAGCTGTTATTGATTTATTACACCTTAGGTAACATCAGCCCTAAGTACAGATCAAGACTTCCTGCTATTCGTCTGCTTGCCATGGTAAAATCAAAAGATCTTTCCCGTTGTGGTATAGATGAGATATTTGAGAGGATTAACCGTGACTTAATTGAGCTGTGTGATGGTGTCCAAGTTGTCACTGCAAGTGGTGAGAGGACAATTCATGGGGCACTCATATCTGTGTGTGGAGACACTCTAGCTCAGCATGAAGTGGCTGGATTTAAGGAAGGAGTGGGTTTTGCCTACAGTAAATGCAGGCACTGCGAATGCCACTTTGAAGACATGCAGGAAAAATTTAATGAAGATTTTTTTGTTAAAAGGACCATGGCCAGTCATAACAGGCAATGTAATGACATTGAGAAGGCAAGTACGGACTTTCTGAAAGACAAACTAAAAATAACGTATGGTATAAACAGGAGAAGCAAGTTAACAGAATCTCCTCACGTTGATATAATCAATCAAACCCCACAAGACATCATGCATGTTATTCTTGAAGGCGTTGCCCCATATGAAATCAAATGTGTTTTAAAGAATCTTGTGCTTTCAGGGCAAATGAACTTAGATTCATTCAATAGTGCAATTTTGTGTTTCCCTTATTCTCCTGTTGATGTGAGGGATAAGCCTTGCCCCATATCTGTCAGTACGCTGTCATCAAATGACAATAAATTGAAACAGTCAGCTGGGCAGATGCTGGTTTTGTTGAAGATCCTTCCATTTCTTATGGACAAAATTGGAGAAAATCATTACACACAAATGCTACGTAACATGTTAGAGATCATAAAAATTCTGTTTTCACCTATTATTGCTGTCTCAACTCTCTCCAGATTGAAGCTTTTAATAGAGCAGCATTTAAAACATTTCAAACAACTGTTTCCAGATGAAAATATTATACCTAAACAGCATTATTTACTGCATCTTCCTTCTCAGATTAAGGCTCTTGGTCCTACAGTGAGGCATATGTGTATGCGTTTTGAGTCAAAACATTGTTTCTTCAAGCAGTGGGCTCTGAAAAGTAGTTTTTAGAATATTTGTAAATCTCTTGTGAAGCACAACCAACTTTATGAATGTAGTCAGAACGTGCATGAGAAACATCCCATTTTTTCAAGTGAAGTCGACATGGGTCCAGCCAAAGAGGTGAAAAATGTTCATTATGTAGAAGGCAAGATTAAAGACTTCATTGAGCAAGTTGAACATGTAGTTTCTGTACAGTGGATTATGCTACATGGAAATATACATTCATGTGAAAAATCTTTGGTTATTTCTGATGTCATAAATGATGCTCCAGAGTTTGCACTTGTTAAAAACATCTATATTGTAAATGCATCTGTGTATTGTTTTGAATGCCAGCCTCTCTCTACAGTTGGGTGGAATGATCAATATTTAGCTTATGAGGTAGAAGTTCCCTGTCTAGCTCAGGCAAATATTTTTGTGGATGCTGGAAATCTTGTTGATTATACAGCATACCACTATGTAAACTTTAATAACAGCAAGTACATTCCAGTGAAGTATGATCTAACTGACATCATCAAACATTATTCTTGAGTCTTTTGTGAATATGTGGGCTGAAATAAGGTTTTTAAAGACTGGCAAAAAAATTGTTCTATTTACTTTTTATTTTACTTTTGGTGCAATCTGTTCAGTGAGGGAAACAATTTCAGTGTTTTGCCTCTTTTTCAATGTCACATTGATATGGTTTGACTGGTATGTAAGAAAAATAAATACACTGTGCTTAAGATACTAAGACTCATAATAATGCAATGTTGGGCATGATATTAACCTGCAGTTCTCAATAAAGTAGATTTGATGTCCTGATTCAAGTTAGGTCTATTTCTTGAAACAAGATGATACATCTTTTACAAATAACACAGCAGCTTAAAACGTTTATGAAATGCCAAAAAAGCTTGTTTCGTGTGAGATATGACTCAAAACAATATGTTTTCAAGAGTTTTTCACTTAACAAGATATCCAAGATGCACTGTCTAAAAACAAGTTCCTATATCTCACTGAAACGTTACTCTTTAGCTGATTATGGCTTATTTTAAGTGTGATTAGATATTTTGACTTGAAATAAGACAAATATACTTGGTAAGATTTTGAGTTTTTGCAGTGTGGTGGCCATTTTGAAGCAGGCTGGGACTACAGACAGAGAAAGGGAAAGGTTGAAGATGTGTGTGAACACTCCAGCCAGCTGAGCCGCGCATGACTTGAGGACGCGGCCGGGAATCCCGTCCGGACCAGTAGCTTTGCGCGCGTTCACCTTCCTGAAGCACTTCCGCACATTCCATGCTCTATAGGCTTATAAGTCACTCACTGAATGAATGCATGAATAAATGAATGAAAGTGTTAATCTGGAGGCGGAATGTAGGTCTCACAGTCCAAGTCACTTATGCAATGATCTGTTGATTTGCACGTCAATGCCAATAAAATTTGTTACCCATGCAAACAAGAGGTGACAGAGATGATAGCATCTCTGTGGGGTTATACTTAGTAAAAGTGGCATTTTTAGCTAAATGCTCTGAAACTCCAACCTGATGCAATATAATATAGTGTTCAGGTACAACATACCTAACCAGTTTGATCCTAGACCGTGATCTGATCACCAAATCCTTGCTTTCCTTAGTGCTGCTGAAAGTCAGTCATAAAATCACATCTGGAACATACGCTATATTCCACTTAAGCTGCAATTTAAGTGATCTCTGTTTCGATTTATGTCTTCCAGGACTTCTGCTAACTTATGAACCTGATGCATTTGCTACTCTTCACACTTACATAACAGAAAATCACCCATAACGCTCTGCCATGCATTCATAATGTTTTCCATTTCTGCACTCTGTGTGTTTTGGCGTACATCACTAATATTTCAAATAGCTAGGAGGGGAATTTATTGTCTTGGGAGCTGAGGTATGACACAAAGCACAATGTTTCTCATGCTCCACTGCTTCCATAAAATCACTGTTTACTCATTTCTTTCTCGTGGGTTTATTTTTTTTCTTTTTTTTGTTTTTCCATGGATATAACGGCTGTCAGCTGTGGGAGTGGTATAAGCAGGGATCAGAAAAACGCTAAAACAGTGCAATCCATTTCGACGTATTTGCATAAATCATTTCCGGACAATGCAGACTGAATGAATGAATTACTGTAATAGAAAATGTCACAACTGTCACGACTGTCCTTGAATCTCTCAGGTTACGGGTGCCGAGCGCTGCAAATATGAAATTGCTCATCAGATTGCAGGCGTCTTGGTCGACAATGCCAATAAACTTTGTTACCCATGCAAACAAGAGGTGACAGAGATGATGATCTCTGTGGGTTATACTTAGTAAAAGTGGCATTTTGAGCTAAATGCTCTGAAAGTCCAACCTGATGGTGGTACTAGAGGAAGTGTAAAGGGATTAACCTTGACTCTTCATCTAGCACCCAGTATGCAATGATCTGTTGTGGAATGTGAAAAACACGAGTGACGTGGGAGGATTCGTCCCCTGGGGACTATGAATGTGTGTAAATATGTTACTTTAATCATGTGGAATATAGAGGTTGATGATTTCAATCACTCTCTTGTCACATGTTTTCTCTGTTGTCTCCTAACTGACATAAAACAAACCTTCACTGTTTTGTCAATAGAGGTTAAAATAAGTCAGATGTTTCTGTTTCTGCGTAAAGACGTTTAGTTGTATAATTGTTATTGTCTTACAGGGGCTGCCCCTCCCTGAGCCTGTATCTTCTGATGGTTTCTTCCAACTTAGTATCACGGCAAAACCTGTAACAGACACGCTGGTCCACCGTGTTTTATGCTTTGCCTCTCCAAAGTGTGAAATGTACATGCATGCAGGAATTGCATTACCGGCAGGGTGAGATAACATATTTAAAGGCATGAAGTCGGTACTGAGTAAAAAACGTATAAAGTGCATTCCAGAGTCCTTAATCGCCAGAAACTATTAAGCTAGGAGGCTAATATGTATCTACATGTACATGTGTTAAAATGTCCATGATTATTTTCATTTTGGCCTGAAATAAAACATCTTCCTCTGCTGTTACTGCATCTTACTGCATGCGTGTACATTTCACGTTTTGGAGAAGCGAAGTGTTAAATGGGCACGATGGACCGGCCTGTCTATCACACACTTTGCTGTGATATCGGGTTTTTTCTTCCAGCTATCACCAAGTGCTTGATTGTAGTGGGTTGTCTGGTTGTTGAGGTTTTCTTTGTTGTAGAATCTTTATCTTACAAAATAAGGCACCATGACATGACTGTTGACAGAGGAGGACTGCTGTAAATAAATTAAATTAAATTGAATATGTGTCCCTTCTGTCTTATTTTGTTAGTTGAGTGAACGCTTGTAGTGTGTTTTTTTTATTGTGCAGTTAAAACTGCACGTGCCTTTGACTGCTCACTCGCTAACTTTCTGTCATATTTGATATCTGCACGATTGAACCTTCCAGTATCAGAAGATGCCATTTGCTGGTAAACTGTCCAAATTTAAATGGGTCTCTTCCAAGATATTGGTAATATTTTATGTGCAATAGCAGAAAGCTTCTGAGTGCCCTTGTGTTTGTCTTTTATGTTTTTAAAGAGATCTCTGGGAACTCGGAGGACATCCCTCTAGTGCGCTGGAGGCAGCAGTGGCTGGAGAATGGCACTCTGCTCTTCCACATCCATCACCAAGACGGCAGCCTGAGCCTCCCAGAACCGACTGAGGATCCAGCCAATGTCTCTACGAAGGAGGAGCTCCGCATCCTGCACATCTCTGTGATGGTAAACCCTCAGTGCTAAAAAGAGCTAAAACTGGAAAGTGCTATGTTATATTGCTGTTCATTTTCTTTTGACACATATAAGAACTTTTTAATTGGGCAAAATTTAGCAAAATGAAAAATGTTGGTGGAAGATTTTTTTTCTTTCTTTAATTAAAACTGACATGAGATCAAATTGATGAAACGACATCACTGTTTTTTCTTCTTCTCTGAAACAAAACGACTCCGAGATCTGTCTTTTTCTGATAAGATGGCACATTTTTTTGTTTTTGCTTCCAAATGAAACAGCACAACCCGCATATTTCTTTTCTGAAAAAGCAGACAAATCTTGTAGATTTCTGTCATGGTACGATGACTGTTTTACATGCAACAAATCCCCCCCAAGCCTCCCTCTGTCTTGCAGTTCACTCTGTAGTATGTTGAGGGGTTTTTTTTGACCCAATATATGTGATATCTCAGTCTCCACCACAGTCACATGTCTGCCAGAGTTATTTAGATCAAACATATATTAAGCGCATGGCGCATCCAGCCTGCTATAGGGTAAGGATGTGTTTTATGACTGTAAAGGCATGGATGGGGTCAAAGTGGACTTTTAATGATAAAGAAAAAAGGGTATTTACTGTTAGCCATTTTAGTGCTATATAAACTATGGCAGCAAAACATATACTTATGAAATTCTACATTTCACTTGCAAAATATAGATTTTTGCATGCTTACACTGTATCAAACCTTATCTGCTCTGTCGGCAGAGAAGGAAATGAATCCTTAGATCTCACAGCTTCCACTTCTTGCCTGAGGAAATGTATATTTATTAGATCTTAGATATGCCACACCTACTCCCAGTGCCCTTTTCTAGCCCAAAGACATTACAATCGTGCTTTGATGGATGATATGTATTTTCAGACATTGAAAGCATATTATAGCTGCATACACAAATGATTAGTCAGCTTGAGAAGACTTTTGCCAGCAGCTATATCTGCTGAACGGAGGCACGGAGCTGTGCTTCAACACCCGCTGAATGTCATTGACCTTCAGACCTTAATATAATGACGGATAACTGACTTTGACTTTCCTCTGCATGTTTTACATGTATTAGCAAACATCAAGTCCATCTACAAGGTGCGCAGGCTTCAGTGATGACAGCATTTTTATGTGGAAATTAGATAGCCAGGGTGCCAGTTCTGCTTCTCGCCCCTTTGGTTTTCCACTAATCTCAGATTTTTACTCCCTGCTCTATCTGCATTTCACATCCCATCAACCTCAGGTCCACGTCTCTGTGCTCCGTGCTCCGCTCATTCCTCATCCTGAACGAGCTGCAGCGGCAGCACTGCCACCGGGGTGTTTTTCATGAAGGTGTGGGTAGAGAAGGATTAGCATGCAGATATGAGCAGACCATGGAAACAGATGGAAGTGGTGTTGCCACTGTGCTGCCCGGGCCCTGCTGCAGCTTGCCACCCGGCTGGAGTCCTCGACCTATAAATCCAAAGCTGTGTCATTCGTTCAGCTCCTTATGGATACAGAAAAGATCCCGTGAAGGCTGCTTTACAGGCTTTTTAGCTCAACCGCACACCTGTAACTGGACCTGCTCCTGTTGTATATCACAGGAGACCTCAGGTTGGAAGCACTCAGTACGCAGAGCAGATGATGTCTAAATAAAAGCAGCAAAAAAGACACTTTCATTAGATCACAGCCAAATGTTTAGAAACGATTCTACTCTGTGGTGATGCAATGAGGCTGCAGCAATGAAAAGAAGAATGATTCACAGTTTAGCTCAACCTTGGTGTCACATTTAATGCTTGACTTACCAAACCAGTTGCTGGGATCAAGTGACATTGAACACTCCAAATAGCTCCTAAAACTCATGTTGATAACTCCGTATCGCTTGGTAAGATGAGTATATCTGTGCCAGACCTGCATCAACAAGAGGCATGTCAGACTGTTGGATTAATGTGTTTCACAGAGGTGTAAACAGAAACATTTATGAGAGTAGGGGGACGTCCTCAGATAGTGCCTTCCAGCTGCAGATAATACATACGTGCTTGTTCGCTTTTTACCCCTCAGCCGTAAAAGATGTCGGGGTATTGTCGTCCTCCTGCTGGGCGGGCGTGGACACCCGGGCTTGTAAAACTCGAGAATGAAGTGACGTTTCAATTTGATACCGTGGGTGTATCTACTAGAAATCTCGAGTTCGAATCACTGTGACCTCGACCTAAAGGTCAGGGTTTCTGAAAATCTTGTGATTGCAATAACTTGAGAACAAGGCGATGTAGGTTTTTGAAATTCTAATTTTGCAGTCTAATGACTGCAGACCTCAGTCTTAAGTCTGATCTCCATGTGGACAAACGAGGTTGTAAAAGAAAATCAACAGTTTAGCCTGATGATGTCATAATAAGTATATACAAGATCGACTTTGGAAGCGTCTCAAATCTGCATTCTTTCCAAAGGCCCGCAGAAAGTGTATCCTGTGGTTGCAAAATTCATATTTGTCTTACAGTGCTATCTTTTTACCAGACTCATGAAATTAGTTGAAATTAGTCCCAGGTCTGCACAATTTAGCCAGGTCAGCTCAGCCAGAAATGTCCAATTAGCCACAGTTCATTGCTTGGCCACTACACCACACCGTTGAGACTGTTTATACCTAAGAAGGAGGATGGGGTGGTTGTTGGGGGGGACTCCATCATTTTAAAGCTTGAGGATAAGCCAGGCTTATTATGGGTCTGATCCTAAAAGGCAATCGGGTTCAATGGACTGCAGCAAAGTTGGGATCTGAAGCCACAGGAACTTTTTTTTCCCCCTGACTCCAAGTGAGCTATAATATTACGGATTATTTCTGACTATATGGAACAACACGAATGAATTTTCAGTAGTTTAGCCGGTTTATTTTTCAGTCGCTGTGTTCTAAAGTTGGAGGTTTTCCTCATGGAGGGTTCAAAGCTTCTCCCCATGCATTCGCATCCAACAAGGTGACCACAGTGTCCTCCGCTGGCTGTGTGCTGGTCATCCATAATAGATGACTAACCTTGTGCATGTCTGTATCAACACCAGGTGAGACACTGGCAGTTCAAACACATGTCCTCAACTTCAGCTTGAACCCTACAGGCACAGACAGCTTCAAAGTAAACTGCGATACTCAGATGAAGACAAATAAATACCCTATATATTTAAAAAAAGATGTGTTTAGTGTGGCATGTTTGTTTTATGTGTCAAGACTCTTAAGCTCCAGTGTATCATTGCTATACACATTTCTCCCTTTTTAATTTCCAAATTCTAATAAGCTGCTATTTTGCCACAGGGCCTCAGTGGATCAATCCAATCATCACATACAGCACAGAGGCATCCAGAACAAACTGAGTCAATTACATTGTATAAATGCCTAATATTCTCAAGCTTAGAGGTTAGATTTGATGTTTTTCCCCCCGTGAATCTCTCTTGGCTCTATTGTTTTTCCTCAGAGGCCATAACACAACTTTTTAATTTGAGCAAGCATCATAGTGCTGCCTGAAAAAAAATGGAGAAATCAAGACAAAAAGTTAATTAGTAATGAGATAAAGTGGAATTAATTTGTTTTCTTTCACAGATAGAAGCAAATCGTTGGGAAGGTTACTGACGAGGTTAGTTCTGCTGGGTGGTCAGCAGGTGTGGACAGATTTTGTTTACCTCACCTGTGTCGAAGGCCTCAAGGAACACGTTTCCTTTGAAGTTATTAGGAGGTTTTTATTAGATTCAGAGTGTCAGAGCTCTATGTTAATGGCAGCAGCGACTCAGGCTAAACCTTCGTTTGGGTCTGACTGAAATAGGCTCTCCAGTAGACATTTTTCATGCTTACATCATTATCAGTATTAGGATGGCCAACTATTTCTCTGAAAAGTACTTTTATTCTTAAACGCTTTTGCTAAATTGCATTGGTAGATATGTTTTCAAAAAGAAAAAATGTAATGATGATTGTTTCTGATGTCAAGCTTGTGTGTGTGTGTGTGTGTGTGTGTGTGTGTGGGGGGGGGGGGGGGGGGGGGTATTTCATGCTTAGATTTGTGTTTTGTCATGCAGCTAAGATATGAAACTGAGAAGATTAATTCACAATTTCCCACAAAGAGAGACTCTATTAAAAAAACCCAAAATCCAGCTGTTATATATTACATATTATTCCAAGACCTTTAAGAAAATGGGTTTCAGTGCTTGAAATTTTCTATTGCAGAACTACACTATGAGAGATGACTTTAATAATACATAATCCACAGCTGAGGAGGAGGTTGTTATTTTTCCAGTAAAAATCCAGCCCCACTTGAAAAAAAGCAGATGAACAAACATGAACGTCAGGTTCTATTGGAGGAGGAAAAAACCTGCAAAAAACTCAAAGAAAAACCTGCACACCAAAAAATGGAAAAAAGGATTTGAGGATTTTATCAGTTGTCCCTTTGAGAGTGAAGGGTTACAGCCAGTCAGTACAAAGGTGTTCCAAGTGGCCATCTTTACTCAACATTTCTTTTCTGATGGGAATGTTCACCTCTGGGGTGAAGGCGCCCACATCTGTACGGCGCAGGGCGCTGAAAATGCTTTGATGAGTCAGCAATTAGAGCAAATCTAAACCCAGCTGATGAGGCTCTTTAATCTGTCTATGGGCAGACTGGTTCTCCACTATGGGTGGGATGGCTGCAATGCGTCAGCTAGCAGACATTTTTAGCTGCGACTAAAAATGATGTTCTAAAAAGAGCAAGGTGGAAAGCACACCAGATGTACTTTAACTAGGAAAAATGAACTGTCATGTGGGAGCTCCATCAGAATAAACTGAAATAAGCACTTGATACAAGCCTGAACACATCGTGCGATGGACATTAACCCTCAAGGAAATAAGACTGCAGGTCCTACTGTGGTGAGGGTAATAATGTGGAAATAGGAGAGAGAACAACAATGCCACTTGAGGAACTCCACCACAGGAAATATTGCTTTAACAAAACTTAATTATCAGTGGATAATAAAGGCACACAGACCCTTACCAGAGAGGCAGACTAATTCTAACAATTTATTCAACAAAACAGAAGTCAATTACGAACAGTGTTGAAGCTGCTAGGATGGAGAAAACGGCTTAGAAACAATCACAAATATGATCAAATGAAAAAGAAGGTTTACTATTGTATAATAGGTAAAAGCTAGCCCACTTGTGGGGCATGCTACACTGAGGAGTACCCAGTGGTGCCTCACTGCAAACACAATGAAATTAATCACATGTATATCTGTGGGGAGGGGAGCTCACCAAATATGCCTCCCAGCAAGATGATGTTCTGCCTCACTAAGGAGAGAAAAATGTCTAAATGAAAACAAAGGGCTACAACTAGAATGCTTCTGAAAGAGCACAAATGAAAATAGCATACCGCACACACAAGCAACTCAGTTAGAGAAAATACAATAGAGAAAATTTGTGGTAAATGCATAGAAATGCAAAAGTCTTAACCTGAATCGCAATAAAAGGCCTAAGCAAGATCACCATCGAGCACTGGGCAGCAAAACACAGGGTCGAGAGGGGTGCAACACAGTGGCCCCAACAGGGACTGCACTACCAAGGATGTCCAACATACCCAGGGTATCTTTTCATTATCTAGACTCACTTACACTAACATTGGCAGTCAGAATAAGCAGCCACATGAGGCTTCTCCTGGCATTCTCATGAAAGGGGTGATGTTGGCAGCATCTGACCAATCACCATTATGGAGAAGTGTACTGGCAGCAGAAGCAACTGATTTACAAAGGAAGACAAAACTGTAATGTTAGAAAATGATGAAGATATTAAACATAACACAGAGTAAAAGCAACACAGCTTCTGCAAATACAGCAACAGTGTGTTTGAGAGGAAAAGCGTTCGACAGTAGTTTCGTATTAAAAGCGCGGCATGAATTTGTGTGCACTTTAAGGGCAGTAGGAGTGGATAAGATCTACTATATTAATAAAGTTCAGCCTGTATGAAGCCGGAAAAGAAAACTGGCAGTGTTTAAAAGATATTTGAAAAAAGGATTCAAATTTAGGTTTAGTCTAAGCTGTGTGCGGATTTTGGAGTCCAAATAAGCCAATAAATAAATAAATAAAGCTGCATCTAAGAATCTATATTTAATAGTAATGCTCTTCAGACATTAGAAACTATTGAAAACCTTTAGATCCTCCATCTGTCTGTGTAGTGTCCTAAGAGATCTTCCAAGAATGCTGATGCTATGTTCTGGAAAACTGATTGGTTAGTGGGCAGTTATTACCTGTCGGTCTCTAGTTCCCTGGTAAGAAGTAAGGCACCTTCGAAGAACAGGAAACCCAGGGTTATCGCTATAGTTACCCAGATAGGCCCAAATCCTGCTTTGTAGTGCAGGCCTCAGGATCAGTGACCACTGCTGTCATCTGCAACCAAAGTGACATGGTGCTAATCAAACTGTGGTTGGGGAGCTAGAGGAGAGGTCAGGGTCAAGGCTGCCTTCACCTCGAGTGAGGAACTTTCTACACTAGGGAAACATTCCCTACCACACCACCACTGCTGACACTAGCTTTACACTGCCAATAATAAACCAACAACATCAAATCACCACATGAGAGAGTATCGTTTGTAAGTGTTTATATAATCACCCTACCTCATGCTGTCTAACTTTGCCAAGGAAAAAGTAATCGTGATAAAAGATAAAATCCTTACACGATGTTAAAATGTTGATGTGTTTGTTTTTCTGGGAAACAGACAGATTTATTTAAACCAAGTCCAAAACTCCCAAAACCAGTGAAAATCTCATGTTTTATTTATTTGAGTGTAATTGTAGCACACTAAATTGGCAGGGTTCCACCTGAATCTCTTGACATGCTAACATGGTAATTGGTAAATCTCTGTTTATGTTATTGCAAAATCATAAAGTGTTTTCTCATGACTGTAGAGAAATCACAGTGGCAGCCCTTTATGTTGTACCACTGTTCATTCCACAGTAAGTGGTTAGTGTTTTTGAAAATGTACAAGCTTCAATGTTAAGGGAAGACACGCGTGCACACACACCAACAGCTTATGGGAGGGGATGGCCATTGTGACACAGCTCAGCTCTTGGGGATATTGACATTCATGTGGTGACCCTCCTAAAACCCATGTTGATAGCATTGATCGTATAAACCTTAAATCAATGTGGCCCTGACCACTTGTAAAGCAGGATCCCCGGCTGGATCCCAGCCTCCAGAGCTGCTCTATGTGCATCACAGCATGGCGTGTTTTTGAAAAGCCTGCGGAGCGAGACAAACCAATCCATAGGTTCCCTATGGGCTGTCAGGAAGGCACACAGCCCAAATGCTTGGCCTATTTGTAGTGCTGCTGAATCTCTGATGCAGACAACGAGCGCCGTGGGTTGGTTTTACAACAAAGGCAAAACAGCCAAATGGAAATCATTCTTCTAATTAAAAGAAAAAAGCCGACGCTTTGCCTTTTAAAGCTGAAGCACAGTAGTTAATAATATGCCTGTGTGAGTAAGTGAATCATTTATGAGTTTGTTAAAGAAAAATCAGTCATTATTTATCATGTTACATTTTGTTAGCAGCTGACAGAAGCATTGACGTGGTGAAGAGCAGCGATTTTTGCTGTTTTTGTGGGTTTTTTAACAGTTTAATAGCTGCCCTGATGAATAACTGTGGGGTCACTGATGAGCCCTTTAAGCTAGTTTAAAGCTGTACAAGTGTTTACAGTTTTGAAACACCTGTTTGTAAAAGATCAAAAAACTCCTCACCTTTAAGGTGGCTCTAGGGGCAGATTTTGCATCCATTCCTCTATTAATTATTTTCTTTCAGCCGTTAAGCATCCACCAATCAAAAGAATAAAATGGCTTTTTCATGAAATAATTATTTGATGATCATTTCTAACACCCATAATTAGCTGCACAGTGAAGACAGCATTAGTTTTGGAAGATGTTTGATAGTCATCAAAATTCTTCTGTATGTTTTTCAGTGTCACAGAAGTAAAAGCAACTGCTACAATGTGGCCTACTGGGCATGTGTTGGAGAGGAACAAGGACAGCAGTGATAGCACAAATTTAGAATTCTCCTTCTCATGTAATCTCATCTCATGGCCATAGAAGTCCAAAATTACACACCGATTTGGATGACAAGATGATTCAAGATTCAGAAACCATCTAGGGAATATATAAAATCAAACATATGAACAGTACTGCAGTAGTGCAAGATATAAATAAAACAAAGAAGTAAGGAAATGAGGAAGAAATTGTTCTCCCCGCGTTTGTGTGGGTTCTCTCCGTGTACTCGGCTTCCCCCCACAGTCCAAAGACATGCAGTTAGTGGGAATAGGTCAATTGGAAACTCTAAATTGCCCATATGTGTGAATGCGTGAGTGAATGTGAGTACAAATGTTTGTCTGTGTCTGTGTTAGCCCTGCTACAGACTCGCGACCTGTCCAGGGTGTACCCTGCCTCTCGCCCTGAGACAGCTGGGATAGGTACTGGCTAGGGCTGGGCCATATCATACCGTTCACGGTAATACCAGTATAATGTTGGGCAATGATAAGAAAATGAAATATCGCCATAGAATATGAGTAAAACGTGCATGCGCAGTGCCTTTGTTTTCATACGCAGAAAAAGCATGGCGGCGACGGAGAATGAGAAGGGCGAAAGCGGATCGTTGAATGAAACAGACGAACCAGAACTGGTTTGTAAAAATGCTGCAGCTTCAGTGGTGTGGAACTGGTTTGGCTTTCGTCTGTCAGATGCACATCAAAGCACAATTTTTGGTAGCGCATGCTAGCGGGCCGTCGTTATTACCGTGTTTTTCGGAAAATAAGTTGCTCTTAAAATCCTTTGATTTTCTGAAAAAATCGACAGTGCCCCTTATAATTCTTATGTATGAATTCTGGTGACCTCGAACCGATTTTATGTACACGGCGCTCAAAAATCTGTAAAAAAAATGTTTTAGTACGACTTTGCTAAGCTACGAAGCCGCACCGCTTGATGGATTGTCGGAGCATTACGGCTATCGTAGGCGGAGCCTCGCGGAGTGATACGTACTGTGCTTCAACATAATATTACCGTACTGTGTGTGTATAAGCTGTTTTTAAGTTTGTGGATATTATACATGGTTATGCTGAGGATATGTCGGCCAGTTTCCACTGGAAATGATTTTGGTTAAACTGTCAGCGAGAAATTTGCATTTGCACTTTTCTGCACGTGCAGAAAAATGTGGAGGAGTGACTGCTTTCTCAGCAGTCTGCTACAGCTTTAAAGGGGCAGAACACATGACCAATAACTGTATGGATAGGTCTGCAGTAATAAAGAGGTCTACTTTGTAGCAATTATCCTGTGGTTTCCTTCACCTCTATGTAAAATGTGTTTCCTTTGGCTCAAAAATTAAAATGCATGTTGATGCAGCTTATTCATGTGTAAATATGCTTGCTGATCACATGCTCTTGTAAGGTGGTAGAAAATCCCCAAGTGACCAATTATTATGAGTAAACATAAAGATTTAACTCTGAATGTTAACATTAATGACCTCTGAGCTTTATGTGCATGAAAACCACAAACTCTGTTTATGTTTGATTGAATTTTTCTAATATGTATTCCTTCTTTTCGCTCATGTGCCATCAAGCTGTGTCTCAGCACGCACATAAGAGAAATCAGTCAGACTAGATATGGCTTCAGCATCAAATAATTTCCTCTGTCTGTTGGGATTTCATCCAGGGCCGGTACCTTATAAAGCAGACAGCATGCTTTTAATAAATCAGACTTGCATAGGAGCTGAAACATTACATGCTGCTTCACCGGTTTATTGTCCCTTTGCAAGTGTAGAGGACATTACAGGAACAGAAAATGAACCGTGGACTTTTGGCCTCAATTTAATTTCCTATACAGACCGAAAGACAAGACAGGAAAAAAATAAAAACACAAAATGCAAAATGACTTTTCACTTTTTTCCCCCTTTTTCAAGCTGCTGCTGTATATTTGCCGTAATATTTGCTTCATGGCCACACGAGCAAACAGGAACAAGGAAATGTTTTTACTGCTGCTGTGATTTAATCCATAAATGTTAATCAGGTTAAATGAGACATGCACTGACCCCGAAAGTAATCCAAACAGAGTTCGTGCCAGACCTCGCTACACATTTATCAATGGTATAGTTGTAAATGTACAGATTCAATTTAGGGATTAAAAGCATTGACCTTGACCATATTTGATTTTGCTGATACTCTTTAGATGGCATAATTAGCAATGTCCAAGGGCTGTAAAGGGAAGTTCTCAAATAAAACACAAGTAATATGTTTTTTTTTAAGCACTCAAATAAAAATAATAATAATAACAATAAGCAGTTGATACCGTAAGTGTGCTTATCTACTGTCACTGGATGACTTTCTGTTCATTGGGACATGACAGGTGCATCCCACAGTAATATTAACTGAATATCACAAGGTTTTATGCAGAACACCTGCACTATTATTTTCCCTGCATTCTGCAGCACACTTCTAATTTTCCGAGTATTTGTAGAAACACAGTGAACTGGTAGCTGTCATTCAGTGCCACCAAATGAATTAGTCACACATGAGCAAGTGTAAAAATGAGTTTTGGATTTGTGCAGATGACATTTTGGAAACGATATGCACACAGGTGAGCAGAAACCTGCTTAATATGAATTTTTAGCATATGAATAAAAGTAAAATCTGGTACATTGAAGATAAAAGGGAAAACTATATAAACTAAATATATGAATATTGTTCATATTGTTTTGGCTCAGTGTGTAGTTTTGCTGATATATCAGTTATAACTGAATACAGAAAATCATATTTCCTATATTTAGACCCTAATTAAAGTGTCCTTTTTAAAAGGTCTAAGCTATCAGGACATGAATACTGGACCTGGGAGTGTCTTTTGAAATGTGGTTAGCAGCATATCCTTTGTGTCCTCTTGGTTGTACGGTGGGATGGTTGGATTATGGGAAGATGAAACTGATATCGATCTGATCCTGACTCGAAAAGTTAGATTAGGTATATTTGGCAACAGGCTGCTCGATGGAGCTGATTTGTTTACTTCAGCGTTCCATGTTTATTGCACCAGGCGTCAGCAGCAGCGCACTGGTTGGTAGCAGGACAGTAAAAGATCAGCATTAGGAGGTATTTCATGCAATTTCACACAGAAGGTTTATACAAGGTTTCATTGTTTTAATTATATTTATTTTTGTCCTATTGTTCTTTATTTTTATCTTTTTTACTAATAAATATGAAATATTTCTGATGGCACAGAGGACTGAAAGCCTGTTTTAAGTCTTGCAACACTTGGTTTGACATTAAGCTATTTTCGTTTTTATTAAATATTGTTATTGGTCCTTATTTCCTGTACTGTGAAATAATTGGCCCCGTTGGCCTCTGTTTTCCATTTCCTGTTGTTTTTTTGTCTCTTCTTGTGAGAGAAGGACAAAGCTGCTCAGGACAAGCTTTTTACTCCCAGTATTTTTCTGCCAAGCGCTGTTAATGGGTGTATTCTTCAGTTGGCTAATTCTCCACAGAAAGGATGCTCAATCACATTGTGTCATAGGGCCATGTCACGAGTTTAACCCTAATAAGACCTTAATGGCAGAATAGCCAATAACTGATTCAGTGCATGTAAATACTGTCACTACTTCATGTTCCCTTATCTAGCACGACAGTGGGTGGCTGCCCTTTTAAACTACATGAATAAATGACTGTTTCTTGCAAACACAGATGGAAATGCAGTAAATTAGGCAAACACTAGAGTTTGTAAAGTCAGTATTTGATATGACCAAATTCAAGCCTGAATTCTTTTCGACAAGCTTTCTTGTACTTTCTTTAAGTCATATTTAGGAAAAGTTTCCAAACCTCTTCTTTGGACGTTGTCTGCCTTTCGGTCTATTCTTTGTTGCGATGATCCAACACTGCCTCAATAGTGATTGTTTCATTGAGTGTTTTTCTGTCCAGGTATTTTCTTTTTGCTAGAGTGTATTTGCGATCACTCTAGACTGGGATCATACTGATCCAGTCAAACACTTTATAAAAGGTATTGCATTAAATTCAGTTCAGTTCCTCTGTGAGGAAGCACTTTGCAACAGTGGGGAGGAAAAACTCCCTTTTAAAAAGGAGAAACCTCAAGCAGAACTATCAACAGTGACCGGTTGGGGGCGAGGGGAAAGAGAGCAGAGGAGTGAGAGCCAGAGTTTAACTAATGATTAAATATAGTAGTGGTTTATAAACACACCGAGAATAAAAAGAGTTCAATGAAGAAAAACGTGGGGAAGCACCATCAGCAGCATAATTAGAGAATCATTAATGAATAGTTCAGGGTCATCAGGTCCACGTCTGACTATAAGCTTTATCAGAAAGGAGACTTTTTAGCCTTGAAAAGTAAAGAGGGTCTGTCTTCCAAGTCCAAATGAGAAGTTGGTTTGACAGAAGAGGGGCCTGAAAGCTGAGGACTCTGACCAGAACTTTTTTATGCACCATGCAACCCAAAAGTTGAATGATGCATAAAAATCTTCCTTTACTTTTTTGCATTCACAATTTCTTCCATTTCACAAGATACCCAACACCACTGGCTGAAATGCAGCCCTAAACCATCACTGTATTTTGCAGACTGCTTGTTGATACTCACGGTTGTAGCTCTGTATTGAGCTGCTCCGTACACGTTGATGACTTGATTAACATTAGTCACTAAATAGGACGCATTAACACTGATTTTCAGTGTGTAACTGGGTGTTTTTCAGACTTTTTCAGTTCCTTAAGAATGGCTTCTTGACAGCCACTAACACCATTTCAGATGAGGCTTCAGAGAATTGTAGACGGGTCACCTGAAGGGTCAGATGAATTTCTCGGGTTTTCTCAGGTTTTCCCTGTTTCTTAATGATGTGATTTTCAGATAATGTTCATGTGTTATACATAGTCCTTTTGGCCTGCCACCGCTTCGTATAATTCATAGTAATTTATAGGTCACTGTATATTGGCTTAACAAGAAAGCATTGTTCTGAAAAAGATTAAAAAAACAAGGACTGGATTGAAAATGCATGAAGAAGCAGCCAGTGACGAAAGGAAAAACTGTGAAAGATGCTCAGATACCCTGGAGAGATGTTGCCCGAGATCACTATAATGAGAAGATCTGGATCCTTGGAAGTAAAGTATAAAGACTCAAAACTTTTACACAGTTCTACATTTGTGATGCCACAGATTGGTTTATTTAGTGAAGTTCAAACAGAAATATTAGAATTTAAATATTTTGCATAATCACATAGAGACAACTAACAAACCAAATTTGATGTGTTTGCATCAGTAACATGAAAAAGTCATAGTGGACAAAATCTTTTTTTTTCTTCCCAGCACAGAAATATGTTGCTTAATTACTGCAAGGTTAGCGTACATTGTCCATCAATCAACTGCTAGGATGAATCTGATGGATCTCACACTGTAATATCAATGAATTACACATAAATATAGAACTAGGTAACTGATAGTCAGTCACCTCACATTCAATGAAGAGGGTTTGCTGTGTTGTACTTGTGCTTCTCTGTCTATGGTGGTCCCTGATTTCCTACTTTTTATGTTTGTCACACTTAAATCTTTCAGATCATCAAACAAAGATAACACAAGTGAAGAAAATTCCTCCACAGTGCTGTAAAGCAGAGGTCTCCAACCTTTTTTGTGCCACGGACCGGTTTATGCCCGGCAATATTTTCACGGACCGGCCTTTAAGGTGTCGCGGATAAATACAACAAAATAAAACTAGTACCGGTACCGAAAAACAGAAGATTTATTCATAACACAGGTGAAAAGACCCAGGAAAACCGAGTTAACGATAAAAACGATAACAAAATGACGCTGAAAACCGATAAAAACCCTGAAAACCAGACATTTCACACCTGAGCCTCAACTCTCGCGGCCCGGTACCAAACGACTCATGGACCGGTACCAGTCCGAGGCCCGGGGGTTGGGGACCGCTGCTGTAAAGGACTCATTGCTTTGTTATCATAAACACTTGATTGTAATTGTTGCTGCTAAGGGTGGCCCAACCAGTTATTAGGTTGATGGGTGAATCACTTTTTCACATAGGCCCATGTAGGTTTGGATTTTTCCCCCTTAATAATAAACGTGTCTAATATTTAAATTTGTTTGATGATCTGAAACATTTAAGTGTGACAAACATACAAACAAACAGGAACTTTTCACACCACTAAAATACAGAACATAAGCATTACTAATAGGCAGTAATTCAGGCTTGTAGAGACTTTGTAGTAACAATAGGCTGACTGGAGTCTAATGATGTGGGAAGCATGAATTATGAGTTATTATATTATGAGAAGCAAAGTCCTGGACTCACTGTGACAGCCTGGCAATCCCTGTGTGTCACGTTAACAGAAATTCGTGTTTCAAACTACATCTAAACATATATAAAAATATACCAGTTTGTTTCTGATAAACTGGCTGAAGATAACACATCAAAAGATAACATTTTGACACTATGGACTCATTTTTCCACCATTATAAAATGAATTATGTGATCTCATACAAAACCCAGTGTGGATTTCAAAGCAGTGGAATGGAAATGGAAAAAAATAAAAAGCTCGAGCATAAAACATCTTTCAAGCATTTAAAACTTTTACCATTACAACTACAACTTACAACTGTAACATAATTCACGTTAATACCCCATTAGCACACAGAGTCAAACTATCATGGCTTCATGCTATATTAGCTTTTATGAAATACACCAAATTGAATCAAATGATAGAAGCCAGTTATGTCATTAATATTCATTTCCAGTGGAGAGGCCCTTGTGTGACACGTGTGAAATAGGGTTGCGACTTTCACATTTGTTCAATGTCAAAATCTGCACTGGATCATAAAGCCTATTGCTAAAAATCCTCTCAATCTAACTTTCATTTCATTCTTCATTCCATTTCATTTCATTGTACGTATCCAATGTTATATTTTGACAACATTAACTGCAGGTTAGGAGCTAGCGTAATAACAAATGCATTGAAAGGATTCATTGTTAGAAAACTATCAGTTTCAGCCATTAATATTGTAATCTGATATCAAATTCAATCAGCGGCCCTTTAGTGGAGATAAAGTTTATTATATTCCATGCAAGAAGCTTCCTTTTGCTATCTTGTAGCTGTCAGATAGTCCCGATCTTTCCGCCTTCCTGATTCTTAATGCCTCGCATTCAGAGACTAAGTGACAGATTGATAGCTCAGCTCTAATACTATGCCTGCTCCGTCAGCCTGAGAAAGGCCATGTCTTCTTTCCTCCATTCAGGAGTTACATGACAGGGGTGTAAGTCATAAGGAGCACTGGTGCCATTATAACATCATCCTCATCCGTTAGTAAGTGGATTATGGGGCTGGAGCGCTGGCATGCTCTGATGTGTGGTTTGGTTTTATTGGCTCTATAAGAGAACACAGTTCACTTAGTCTCCACTTGGATTCCAAGTAATGCCTGGCATTAAACAGTTTTTTCCCTGCATCGCCTGTATTAGCCCCCTCCATGTATGGGCACTAATGCTGGTTGATGGGCTTGAATTACATTTGTCACTGAGGTAGATTTGATTGAGGATCATTATCAGTACCTGACATTTGACATCTTATTGAAGTTTACTCAGGGATGAATGAAACAATGGGGTGCTTAAAAATACATTTGTGCTTCAGTACTTATAAATCTATATGTTTATTTATCAAATGGAAAAATTCCTCAGCTTTTCAATTTGTTGTGCAGTGTTTGAGAAAATAATGAGTAACTCTAATAACAAAAAATCAGTTGAAAACACATAAGTATAAAATATGTTGAACAAACTAAAGTTCAAGGGTAGTCATGCAGGTTTAAAAGAAATATTAGTGTTTGTTTGTTTGTTTGTTTGTTTTTTCAGCCCGCTGCTGGAACTCCTTTTCATTTTTGTGATTTGCAGAAACCAGACGACTCTCCTGCATGATTAACTCAAACCCAAAGACTCTGGACTCTGCCGTTCTCTCACACCTCTGATAGATCGTTGTCCCATTCCCTCCAGCTTCCTCCTGACTGTGTAAAACAGGCTCATTGCAGACATATTTTTATGCATATACTTTTACTTACGCTTCGGCATGCTTTGAATCATTCGCGTTGAGAAATGCAGTACATACAGAAAGAGGGATCTAGACATTTTAGTTGCATGTCTGAAAAAAGGTAGATGTAGAGCACAAACAAAAAAAGTCATTCTGATGTTACAGTCGGCACAGAGTCTTGATCAGTTAACACAAATATGTATGAGTGAATGGGATTATGTCTTTTGGAGGACGCTTTCTTTAACTTGAAATGAAAATGAAAAACACATAAAGGGAAGAAAGTGGTGGAGGACACTGGTTCACGGGGTCCTGACTGGAGAGTGTTTTTGACTGTAAAGCCTGTCTTGCAAGGGCAACAGACTGTCTGCCATCACTGTGGGATATCTGAGGGTGCAGGCAGGGGTGGAGAGAGCCCCAGGTGGCAGTAGACTCACATGCCTTGGGAATCTACATGGCAACTGCCCCGGGCAAGCAAGAGATAACCAATGCTTAAAGCAATGGGAGGCATACTATAGAAAGGCACCACGTGAGAGAATCTATATGATCCGCATCCACGGGTTCAACAACAAAACCTCGATAGTTTTACTTTCTTCACATAGATGCTGCTGACTGAAGGCTCTCTTTCACTCAGCCACCCTCAAGTCACACTAAACAGGGAGTGAGGCTTTAAGGGAGAGGCAAAATCACCACTGCACAGGAGATGTCACAGAAGCATCATAGTAAAAATAAATGCAAAAAAGTTTTTTTCCACAATCATTAAAAGACTAAAAAGAAACTGAGATAAAACCCTGTTAAAGCCATTTCCTTGTGATGAAGGCTACAAGCAAATTGAGATTTACTTGGGTGCTAATTTGTCATGTTTTATATAAACTGTAGGTCTTGCTCTTGTTTTGCTCTCCACCAAATGTGTGAGACTGGCTGTTTACCTACTAAATTCTTTTTTCAGCCACAAGTTGTTAATGTTGTTCTCTTAGCAGGCAGCAAATGGTTCACAGAGACTCATTTTTACAGTTCAAGTGATCTGACCGTTTGTTAGTGTAAAAATATTGTTTAGTGCAACTTTAAGTGTGTTGCTGCTGTCAGCGTCCACGACTGTTCTGGTAGAGAGAAATGTCAGATCCTCCGTTGGTTCAGTTGCATTTAGAGTCACTGCTTCATTTCTGTGAAAAGAGGTTTGCAAGGGTGACTTTCAAAGAGCTAAAAATGTAATCGTCGCAAACAAAATGACCCTCGTCTCCTTTCTGTCCACTGAACATGCAGATTTACTGCACAAGTACCCATATCATGGTGCTATTTGTTAATGTCCTTGACTGTGCAGATTAAACAAACAACTTATGCAAATAGGCCGCAACATTTGCTGATTTAAATTAATAATAGCAACCAAAATCCCATTTTTATTCAGCCACAGACTCCCTAATATGTTTGAAAAGGGATATTTTATGTAAATGACTCATTGAAATCCATTTTTCAGTTAATCATTTTTGCTTATCTTTGCATAACTGTACTTGTTTGACTGAGCTGACGCAGTTTATTTCTAATTGATTTTTTTTTCCCGGTCACTGTTTTTGAATCAGTTTCACTTAACCTTTGTTGTAACAGTGTGGTGAATGAGTATCGCTTACAGGCAGGATCAGTTAGGCACTGGTGTACTTTACTTATTATTTTGAATGAACAGGAGAAAGAAGATAATTTTGGATGTTTATGTATCAAGTTAAGTAAACACGTGAACACCTAGCCGGAGGGAGAATTTATCCAGTTTGCTGTAAATTTTTCAGACTGGTGGGTTTAATTCTTAAAAGAAAAAAAGATCGTGTGTGTTAGATTCCTCCCGTCTGTCTCTACGTGCACTGTCAAGTTGACATTTTCATAACTCTTTTTGACCTTTTCCAAATTGCACAATTTATCTGATTTTGATTTTTTGATGGAGCTCAGCTGCTGGTATCAGATTAGTCGCAGGGAGGTGATAAATTGCATGCACAGTGCATGCAGTGTTATGTGTTACAGTCTTGTCTGAATGTTATCTCATCATTCTCGGTCTTTCATTACTTTAAATATTCAAAACAGTCACACTCAAAAACATAAAACTGCCCATGAACAATCATTGCCTTTATCTATAGAGGAGCTGCGGGCTGATATTCAGACTTAGAATCCCTCTCTCACTGTGTTTTCACAGGCTGTGTGCTTTTGACTTGCCTTGACTTTGATCCATATCCTGCTTCTTGGCAGGATTCTCTTACTCTGCTCTCGCTTTTTCTGCTCTCCCTTTGACTGTAAACCCTTTCATTGGCTCTCTCTCTCCGGTTTCTGTCTGATTCTGTCTCGATCCACTCTGCTAACCTGTCCTCGGGGGAGGCTCGTCGCCCTTCATCTGTCCATCTTGTGCCTTCTCTGCGGGTGTAGATGCCACTGCATGCCTCTACACCATCAGCTCCCTCATAAGTGGTTAAAATCAGAGGGAAAAAGAGGAAAATAAAAACAGTTATGTGACCTGACCCAGTCATCTGAGATCAGTACCTCCTGAGTTGAATGTCACAATTGACTTCTGTCTTGTGCGTTTCCACAGGCCGCGAGCGGGGCACATTTGTTTTTGACTTTTGTCACATCTCTGCGTTGTGATGTGAAATGGGCCCGAGCTGATCACACTGCGGCTTCAGTGTCTGCAGAGAGTAACACTGGAAGCAACTAATGAAGTCTTTTGTTGTAGCTTGAGTTTCACTGCTAGAGATTAAAATGATACAAATTTCAACAAGTATGTTGTGAAGCCGCAGATAAAATGTGAGATGGGAATGGATACACATCCAAAACCCGTGGAAATGAAATGAGTCTCAGTTGTCACTCCGTGGATGGTGAATGGATCATGGAAAATGTGGGAAAACCTGAAAGAGAGGCCATTCAAAACTACGCAGCCAACATCAGTCACCTAACAGGGGAACGTCAGCTGAGCTTACCTGTTGATGATGCAAGTTCACTGGTGTGAAGCATCAAATGCATGTGACAGGTACTAAAACAAACATGATGACACTTTGGTCACTATCTGCAGCTCTGCACCTCTACCATGTTTTGAAAAGCAGGTGTGCTGAGGGTACTCCACAACCCACTGGCAGATGGTAGAGGACCTTCGAAACTCCAAAATAGGAAATGAATAACCAGGTTTCTCAAAATTGTGTTGGTTACATTCCTTAATCCATTTTTAGTTGCAGTAAATGCTTAATAGTAGATCTTATTTTCCCTTAGTAGTCCTGATGTAAACAGAGACAGCACTACATGAGAATGGCTGTGTAAAAGTAGTTTTCAGGTTTATGTATCTATCAAAGAGCAAAGTAGTGGATGGTGAGAATCAACAACTGGCAGCGAGACGATTGCCTGACTACCAGGACTAGCTCTGCCAGTTATAGAGCTATGAGCTAATGCAAACAATTCTACAACAGATTTTAACCCTCATTTAAAAGACTGATATCACTGCAGAGCGGGTGGCCAGCATGGACACCCAAGTTTGTGAATGCCATAACTTGAGAAGGAGGTGCCTTTGCACTGTCAAATTGATGCCATAGTAGCATCTGCTAAAAAGTAGGAAAAGTTTAAATCGTGGTGACCTCAAACTCAAAGTCAGAGGTCAGGTTTTCTGATAATCTTGTGAATATGATCACTTCACAGTGAAGCGATTTTCAAGTTCATACTACGGGTGGTCACCAGCATTACATTGTTTTTAAAAGCATTGATCCTAAAACATCACACGTACACTGTACTTACTGACTTCCTAACAGATTTGTATATATTCTAGAATTCTCCGTCTTAGATCTGCATCATCTTTCCCAGTGTTCTGAGTATTGGTCAGAACAAACCAGTCCTTTTTGTGCTGGCAAAAAAACACAGTTTTAGTCAAATGTGATCTCAAATTGAAGGGTAATAGACCGTTAATAGACAAAACTGGTTCCCATCCATCCATCCATTCGCTTCCGCTTATCCTTTTCAGGGTCGCGGGGGGCGCTGGAGCCTATCCCAGCTGTCATAGGGCGAAAGGCGGGGTACACCCTGGACAGGTCGCCAGTCTGTCGCAGGGCTAACACATAGGGACAGACAACCATTCACACTCACATTCACTCCTAGTGGCAATTTGTATTATCCAATTAACCTATCCCCACAAGCTGCATGTCTTTGGACGGTGGGAGGAAGCCGGAGTACCCGGAGGGAACCCACGCAAACACGGGGAGAACATGCAAACTCCACACAGAAAGACCCCGGCCTGATGGTGGAATTGAACTCAGGACCTTCTTGCTGTGCGGCAACAGTGCTAACCACCGTGCCAAAAATTCAGTTAATTGTCAAAGACCTTAATCATATGAAAACATAAGCATGCACAAGCAGTCTACATTTTGCAGCATATGCAATTTATACAGTACAAACAAATGCAACCTGTATTGGAAAATGTAATGTTCTTCATCAATGTGAGGGCTGAAGGTGCTGCTCCTGGGCAAGACTGTTTGGCATGTACTCCATAAAACCACAGCGTATGATTTTCTGACTTTTGTGTTGACCTAATGAGATGGAACATTTTAATTAGAGGGTTGGATTATTACGCAGAGCCAAACTGTTGTGCCTATCTCCACACATGTGTTGAGGTATGACACATGCAACAACATGAATAAGTGCATTTTTTAAATTTAAGAAAAAATCTCAGCACTTAAAATGTTGCCATGAGTTAAGATTAGTTTAATCAAATGAAGATAAAAGGCGTATTCTGCTTCCGTTTCACCTTGAAGCAAAGTAGAGGAATGTTTCAGAGAGCTGGTGTCATGTAAAAACACTGTAGGCGTAATTCAAGACAGTAAACTGTCGCTGCAACCTTTTTCAAATGTTGCTGTTGGCATCGCGACTTTGACTTTGATCCGTATTCTATTGGCAAGATTTTCTGACTCTGTTCTCGCCTTTGACTCACACTGCTTTCTCTCTCTCTCCGCTTCTGTCTCCTCTCCCCCCTTTTTTTTTTCTGTCTCTCCTCCAAATGCCACCCTCCTCCCCTCAGGGCGGGATGATTGCCCTTCTGCTGTCCATCCTCTGCCTGGTCCTGATCCTCTACACTCGCAGACGCTGGTGTAAACGCCGCCGCATCCCTCAGCCCCAGAAGAGCGCGAGTGCTGAGGCAGCTAATGAGATCCACTACATCCCATCAGTGCTGATGGGAGGCCAGGCACGCGAGAGCTTGAGGAACTCCCGGGGTCAGGGTCCAAACTCCAGCGGTACCCTCAGTATCCGGGAGACACCGATTTTGGATGGGTACAAGCAGGGTTTGGATGTGGGATGGTTAGAGCTCAAGCCCTAAATATAAGCACACAGCATGCGTACACATTGCTGAGTTGAATAACAGTATCTTGTTAATTCCATGCTACACAAGCAGAGCCTAATATTGCCTGAATATAGACAGCTGCTTCCACAAATCAGCCTGTACACAACACACTTGGTTTTATTGTATTAGCCTGTAATGTGTTTTGATGCCTTTATCAGTACATTGCGTCACACATTAGCCACTTGTGACATTTATTCTAATTTAGACAAGCCTGATAATGATTTCGCTAATTGATTTCAACTACATCCCCAGGTATGAGTATGACATTACCGACCTGCGTCACCATCTGCAGCGGGAGTGCATGAATGGTGGGGAGGAATTTGCCAGCCAAGTCACCCGTACCCTGGACTCGCTCCAGGGCTGTAATGACAAGAATAATATGGACCTCGCACCTGGTAAGCTGAAAGATGCACAAACAGCCAGGTCAGAAAAGACACGCGACCTAAAGAACAAGTGCACTGAACAATATTTCTCATGATAATTAGAAGTACAGATCATTTACCTTGACTTTAGGGTCATCGGCTTATTGGCTGTTATTGGTATTTAGCATTAAAGAGTATTTATTGTTTTATTTCATCTTATGCTGTTACTCATTTTCAGCAGATAAACACAGATAATTTCATGTCCTACCAAACGAGAGACAAGCGTAGCTCCAAGCCGGAGATGTTTCTTTGTTTGTTTTCATCTGACACTGTGCATTTTTCTAAGTAATGATAGAGGTTGAGACTCCATGTTGCTATGAAATGTTATCTTTTATAGTCATAAAGCAGTTACATTTTATTGCAGATGTTCATCTACCCATCTTATTAATGCATTTGTTTTTCCTCCTCCTCAGCCATACGGTTTTCTAAGTTACAAGACAATGCGTCAAAGGGGGTTATGTTTGTGTATTGCACAAACTCAGTTGCAGCAATTGCAGAGTGAAATAAATGAAAAATTAATTGGATTTTTAATTAAAACACATAAGTTTTATTTTCTCTCATAGGTTAGAAGTAATTATCTAAATGAATTTGGAGGGAATGATAGAGGATAAAAAAACATTTTCACAAACATGCATGGTGGAAATGTTTTGCCTGTGTAAAATCCACAAACATAAGGCATCTTGTTCACTTATTTCTACAGTTAGTAGAATAACATCAGCTGTGTGACCCATGTAGGATGCAGATCACATATAAATATAAAAACTTTAAACAGTATTTTTGTCACCACTGACATAATTATGGAGCCACGTACCTGCCAAGAAATCTGGATTTTATGTTTTAGAGAAAGCATTTTTCATAATTGGTGGACTTTGGAGTTGAGCACCACTCCCATGAGAATTACTTCATGAAGTGGAGCAGTTGTGATGAAGGTACAGCCTCTGAATTTCAACTAAGGAGAGAGTCACCACTCGGATTCATCAGATCTCTTATAGCTGTGCTCTTGTAAAATCCAAACCGCTCCACCCCAGCGCTTATGGAGCAGAGTAATCCTGTGCATAATGCATTTAAGATGTGTAACGCAATGAACTAGAGAAATAAAAAAATGGAGACAGCAGCTCATGCATGGAATAGTAAATAGCGTGAACATCAGAGAGGTCACTCAGAAAATAACATTTGAATTTAGACTTAAAATAATGAATTTCAGTAAATGTGTTTTGGCTCCTCTGACCTTTTCTCTGCTCTATGTATAATGTAGTAGGTACACATACATAAACAAATGAAAAACAAGATGTCTGGGGTATTTCGTGTCTGTTGTCACTTGTGCACTTTGTACTTCTTCAAAATAATCTTGTCTTACAGTTTACTGTACCTGGTAGTGCGGCTACAGTTGTTCTACCAAATGTCTCATTTAAATGTTTTGAAATAAAACTTTATTTCTTTAAAATATCAAAATTTTCATAAAGATTTTTCTTTTGCACAATTGCAACATTTTATTGTTTCCATATTTTTTAAAAAAAGACATTAATAATAGAGAAATACGTGTTAAATTATCTGTAGTTTATTGTTATTAAGACATTTTGTGTCATTATTTATTACCGTATTTCCCAGACTACAAAGCGCACCTGTATATTAGCCGCACAAGCTAAAATCAGGGGAAAATCCTGTTTTGTACATACATTAGCCGCACCTGACCAAAAGCCGCAGGTGTTTCAATGTTGACTCATCATATGTAAGAGAATATGCACAAAGCGAATTGTCAGGAAAGAGATGGCTGTTTGGAGACACACCCCTTTTATTAATATTTTGAAAAACAAGTTATGGGTACATATTTGCACATGTAGTACATAACAGTAACCTGCAGCACACCAGAACAATAGATTCAGACTACCTTTTAGGCTCAGGTGCAGCGACACGGCTTTAACAAGAAGAAAAGTCAGTCATTCACCATCTTTCTCTTCTTCCTGCCCACTGAAACCACCAAAGTCCTCTCCTCCAGTGTCGGATACAAACAGGCTCATGATGGCTTCGTCATCCACTCTCCGCTTCTCTCCTTCGTTGTCACTTACAAAACCAAAGAAATCCTCGTTGTCAGAGTCGAACACCCTCAGAAGGGCCGTGGCGGTGTCCTCCTCTCCATCATGCAGCAGTCCAGCCCTTAGAAATCCGTTAGTGATCGTGGATGTTTTCACACTTTTCCACGCTGTCAGAATCCACCGGTGGAGTTGGGCATAACTTGCTTTTCGCAAGTTTATCGCCGGTCATCATCCACACCTCCCGCTGAACGCATAGCGCTACTTTGAAGTTTGTTTTTCGCGCTACTTCGTACGGCACTACGTTGCCTGGCGGACGGACATGTGACTAACATACCACTCTTGAACCCCGATCCTTCCGCCAGGCAACGTAGTGCCGTACAACAGCAGAACAAACAAAACAAATCCTCTTACGATATGACAAAAATCATGGACAATCCATAGAAAAGCCGCACCTGACTAAAAGCTGCAGGGTTCAAAGCTGGTGCTTATAGCCCGACAATTACGGTAGTTTGAATTACACTGAGATGGACAAATATACTGAAAAAACTAGTTGGGTTTATTAATTATTGAATACAATGGCATGTATTAGAAAATATACCACATACTAGACGTCTGCAAGCGACGTTTTAAAATACTGATGGATTTGTTTATTTTTGTTAATAATTCATGCTTTCGCTCATTTCTTTTTGCTATTTTGCAATTCTCTAACCTAATGCACACATATTTTAGAAATTATGGTGAGACAAAGCTTAGTAGTGGCTCTGAAAACATCATCCACAGAGATCCTGAATTAAGTTTAATCCGAATCCATGACACAGATGTGTGGTTTTTTTTTGTTTTTTTAAACTGGAACAAAGTGGAGGACATACTGACATTGGCAGAAAATTACAGCTACCATGACAAACAGTGTCTGTGACTAAATAGCATGACAGTCACATATCTGCAGTAATATATGATTTTTAGTGTTTCCATGGAACTTCAGCTCTTAATATTTACAGAAATAGATAATTTTTCCCTCTGAGGCTTAAATGGGCTCTGTCTAATGCCTTAATAAGTTTTCATTTCATGCCAGCTTTTGTCTGTCTTTAATTTTGCCTGTTTGACTTCTGGTACAGCAAACAACATCCTGGATTTTCTTTCTTAGTATTGGTAATACTTTATGCTTGCCACGTCAAGCCAAAGCAAAGAAACAAAAATGTTTTTCGAAGTGGGTGCTTTCTCATTTTAACTCTTTGCCCAAAAATTCAATTAAACAAAAAAGAGTGTTTATTGAACCTTCCACCTCAAACTCATGTGTCAAATATAAAACACGTGACTTTAGGAAGCTTTAAGGTTGGTACGTCTCCTAGCTTACATTTAAGAAATCATTCTTCTTATCTGCAGTGAGTGACAACACCAAGTTGGCGCTAATGAACAAATACAAGGACAACATCATTGCCACGAGTCCCATTGATAGCAACCACCAGCAGAACACCCTGCTTCCCCACAATACCTCCACCAGCCAACGCAAACGTCTCTCCAGCAACACCCGCGGTGAGTCAATCTCTGCCATGGATTTGGCACAGACAGCAGATAACATCAACACCACCAATCCATGAGTCCTCTCCAGGACTACTAGCAGCATCAGATCATTAGCTGGACATTGTTGTATCGTTACATGTGTACACTAATCCTGTCAGGTGGCAGCCTGGGGACTTTATGAAGGCAGTTACATTTGAAAGAAAAGGTTTTCACATGACTTGACATACTTGACATGGCCCTCCAGACAGTAAAGCCAACCTGAAACTTTAATTCTTCTCCTCTCTCCCCTTTTTGTGTACGATAATATAAGCTACAGAATGAATGTACAGTTTTTAATTGTTGCTTATACTAATAACATACTGTGTGGACATCTCATTCACATCTCTGTGAAAAGAAGAAGCAGAACACAAAGTATTACCATGAACGCTGGTGTAATCTGTGCTTTTTATACAAGATAGGTCCTGCATGGCAGTTATGTGTCTAGTTTAGTTAATGCAGTTCAGAGGCTTTAAAAAATCATAATAACCTTAAACCAAGGCTTTAGGGAAACAAGCATAAACACAAATGGTTTCTATCTTCAGAATCTGTCGGTGCAGTGAAATCAAGTCCTAAATGTGGTGGAGTAAGCCGACTAGACATTTTGAGTAGATTTATCAGCAGAGAAAGTGCCACTACTCACTACTTGCTGCTAATGTTTTTCAGTGGTCAATAGTTGTTTTATTTTTTTTTTCATTCTGTAGCAATTTGCATATAATTGCCAAATTGCTGCACAGCCTAGCTCTGTTCCTGGAGCTTTAGTAATTCATAATGCAAAAAAATCTTCACTCAAGTGATCACATAAATTATTGACTTTCACTTCATTATCCAATTTTTCTCAATGCATCCGTGTTACACACTCACAGTGTTCACAGGAATAAAACAGACTTCAATATTATTGAGTTTTACCAGATAACATCCAGACACACTTGATATGATAATATGATACTGCTCTGTCAAGTCCAGGCAGTGGTCACTTACAGATGCAAGGCAAGGAGTAAAAATTGTTTTATTTTTTAATAACAAGTAATAGGACATAAACAATAATAGAGAATAGAAATTGTTTTACGTTGCAATTGGACTTTGTAAAAATGAAGTTTTCCTAGCTAGCTAAGGTGAGTATTGGTTGCCAGTAGATGTCTGTGTAGGTTTTCAGTCATCCAGGTCATGGTAATTTAAGGAGCTTGGAAAGCAAAGTGGCAAACAGCCACTTCATAAACACATGGCACAACATGGAAGAGCCACCTCGACAGGACAAGACTCAGCTGTACATCCGCAGTGCCATGTGTTCATATTTTGGACAGAGAGGACAGATGGTTTGAAAGAGCAGTGAAAGAAGCCATCTATGTCCATGTGAATGTATGTGAACGACCATCTTTGAACAGAGGTGGTGGCTTACGAAACTAAGTTTTGAGATCCCTTTCCAGACGTCTTAACACCCACGCACACCCGAAACCTCTGCTGCTAATGACTCACACCCTTTTTTACACCTTGGCTCATGCGATGAGGCAAGTGATCTATAGTGGGTCAACAACAATCTTCAGGGACAACTCCCACTAGTGCAAAAAACCCTGAACTCCCCACTATTTGGTCTTAGAAGTGAGGAAGCTTCTCGGATGAGAGCTGACTTAAAGAAGTCCAGTCACTTTTCTTTCCAAGCTTCTTAAATTCCAATTAGATGTTGTTTTTTCAGTGTTGTTCAGTTTCAATGTTATTAGAGTGATCAGCCGCTCCTGTTCATTGAAAGCAAAGAGATTTAGTATCAGATTGCCTTTGTTAATGGTTTCCTCTACAAAAGCTAAAGTCAGACTTGGGAAGTTCAAATAAATGTTTTCATGTAACCTCAACATTCAAAGCATAATACATGTTAATGCAAGTAGCCACAGAAATGGTAGCTGCTAACATGGTGCTGCTAACAATGCTGGCCTAACAGTGATGTTTTAATAAGATTTGTCAGTCAGTATCACAAAAACATGCATGAACGCACAATTAGTATAAAAGTATAAAACCTTTGTTATAAAAAGGAATTGACAAAAGGAATTAACAAAACATTGATGATTTTTTTTGTAAAACTTGAATTTCAATTTGACTTTAATATGCTTGTGGTTACTCGCATTGAAAAAAATCCCTGTCTTTTACCAATCACACCTGCATCAGCTGAAATACATTTTCTCTGAGATCTCATTTACTTGTGACCTACGGTAATTGTATTTGTAAACAACATATCAACATGTTTTTTTCATTTATTTTCTTGTTTTCCCATCATTGCTTCTTTTCAGACAAATGACTGAATATTGGTTCACCACACTAGTAACCAGAAAATGCTCTTGGAACCCAAAAGGCTAAGCCCTCTCCAAGTACTGTGTCTCATTATATGGGCATCTTTGTAAGATGTTTTGTAGGAGCGAAAATGCATTTCACTAAAAATGTAAAGGAGGATATAGAGGCCTGGGAGCATGAGGGTCCTGCCCAGTATCTTTGCTGTTTCTAGGACTGCTCTTCTGGACAGAGATCTCGTATGTTGTTCCTGGGATCTGCTGGAGCCACTCGCCTACCTTGGAGGTCACTGCACTGAGTGCTCCGAATGCTTCTCAGGTTCTTCTCTCAGTCATTGGCACTTCTCCAGCTTCTCATGTTCCTTCTTCCCAATACCGCCGTCATTCGGTATAGCTACATCTATCACTACAGCCGTTTTCCTCTGCTTGTCCACCACTGCTATACCCGGTTGGTTACCCATCACCAGTTTGTCTGGCTGTATCTGGAAGTATCACAGGATCTTAGCTCAGTCATTCTTGACCACCTTGAGGGCCATGTCCCGTTTTGACCTCGTGACTTCCAGGCCATACTCGACACAGATCCTGTACACTATGCCAGCTACTTGGTTATGGCGTTCCATGTATGCCCTGCCTGCTAGCATCTTGCACCCTGCTGTTATGTGCTGGAGTGTCTCAGGAGCATCTTTACACAGCCTGCACCTGGGGTCTTGCCTGGTGTGGTAGACTCCAGCTTCTATGGATCTTGTGCTCAGAGCTTGTTCCTGTGCTGCCATGATTAGTGCCTCTGTGCTGTCCTTCAGTCCAGCTTTGTCCAGCCACTGGTTTTGGATGTTAGCCACTTCCTCTGTCGCCGTCAATGATGGTTTTTCTCCTTGCTCCTCTTTCTTGGGTTCCTGCTGCCTGAGGTATTCAGTAATCACACAGTCAGTTTTAGCCATCTTCCTAATGTACTGATTGATGTTTGTTGTCTTATCCTGGGCAGTGGTTCTGACACTCACCACTCCTCTGCCTCCTTTCCTTTCACTTAGTGTCCAGTCTCAGGGTGCTAGATTTGGGGTGAACCCCTCCATGGTAAGGAGCTTTCTTGCCTTGATGCCAGTTGCTTCTGTCTCCTCCGTTGGCCAGTTTATAATCCCAGCAGGGTACCTGTTCAGTGGAAGGGCGTAGGTGAAGATAGCCCAGATCTTGTTCTTTCTATTCAGCTGATTCCTCAGCACTTGCCTGACTCTTTGCAGGTATTTGGTGGTTGTGGCTTTCCTAGTGACCTCTTCGTGGTTTCCATCTGGCTGTGGGATTGGTACACGTAGCTGTCCTCGATGTCTGCAATGTTGCCTTCTGGTAGTGCAATCCCCTCATTTCTGACTTCTGACTAGCAGTGGGGACAGACCACTTGGCAGACTTGATGGTGACTTGTGCTACTGGCTTAAAGTCCTGCCTCTAGTGTTGTTCAACACATTTCTATTGAGTTTAGATGTGTCCTTGATCCAACACAGCTGATTTAAATGGATAAATGACCTTCTCAACATGTCTTGAAGTTCTCCAGAGGCCTGGTAATGAACTAAACTTGTGATTCAGGTGTGTTGACCCAGGGTGAGATCTAAAACCTGCAGGGACACTGGCCCTCATGGACTGGGTGTCACAGTCTGGCGAGGGCAGACTGTATGAATTGAAAAAAGGACCCAAAATGCAGACTCCAAGGAACAGGGAACAAAACTTGAATGTTAACAAAAGGTGAGCCGTTTAATATGGCTGGTAGAAAAGGTACAAACAAAGGGCAAGGCAAACTGAAGCAAAATTAACACAAACCTAAACTGGGGAATCTAAACAAACAATAAGAAAAACCTAGACAAGAAACTTGGAAGCATGGCATGGCATGGACAACAGACGACCTGACAATCACACACTGAAAACAGAGGACTTAAATACACAGGAGGTGATTAGGGGAAGTGGAGACACATGAGGAAACAGCTGACTAGGATAAACATAATGATGCACAGGCAAGAGAAAACTAACCGCATGAGCACAGAACACAAGACCCCTTTTCAAAATAAAACAGAAAACATGCAGACTTAGACACGACAACCAGAACTTGACAATGTAAGACACAGACATGAAACGCATGAAGAGCAGGGGAGATTTAACATGGTTGGAAACACGAGGGGGAAATAATAAGAACTAGAAACACTTATGCATGATAATACAAACTTGATAACATAAGACACGCAGCATGAAACACGAAGGGTGAGGGGAAGCTTAAATACAGGGGAAGAAAACACAAGGAGTCTAATAACCAAATGAACTTAGATAACCTAATGAACAAAATAAACTCAAACTTAAAACGCTGGGTCAAAAGACCCAGGACCATGACACTGGGATTGGGGACCCCTGATCTAGGCACTCCAGCATCCATATGTGGGGGATTGAGTTATATATTCACACTACCAGACAAAGGTTTGGGCACACCTTCTAATTTGATAGTTTTTTCTTTATTTTTTACTACTTTCTACATTGTATACACATACTGAAGACATCAAACATATGGAGGAAGATATATGCAATTATGTAGAAAAGAAAAAAATGGATAAATAACTCTAAATATGTTCTATGTTTTATATTCCTAAAAAGTAGCCACCCTTTGCTTTGTTGACAGCGCTGCAAACCCTCGGCCTTCTCTCAGTGATGTTCATGATGTAGTCACCTGAAATGGTTTCACTTCACAGGTGTGGCTTTTCATTTGTGGAATTTCTTGCCTTCTTAATGGGATTGGGACCATCAGTTATGCTGTGCAGAAATCTGGTTGGTACACAGCTGACAGCCTTATTTGAGAACTGTTAGAATTAATTTTATGGTAAGAGCCAATCAGCTAAGTAAAGAGTAATGACAGTCCATTTTTACCTGAACTGAACGTCAGTCAGTCTGTAAAATTGCTAAAACGTTGAATGTGTCCCCAAGTATAGCGCCAAAACCATCAAGTGCTACAACGAAACGGCTCACATGAGGACACCCCAGGAAAGGAAGACCAAGAGTCACCTCTGCTGCTGAGGATAAATTCATCCGAGTCCCCAGCCTCAGAAATAGCAAGTTAACATCACCTTGAATCAGAGCCCAAATAAATGTTCCAATAACAGACACATCTCTACCAGCTGCTGGTGACACTGTTGGGGATTTATTCAAAATTGAAGGCACACTAAACCAGCATGGCTACGGTAGCATCCTGCAGCGGCATGCCATCCCATCTGGTTTGCGTTTACTTAGACCATCATTTATCTTTCAACAGGACAATGACCCCAAACACACCTCCATGCTGTGTACGGGCTATTTGACCAAGAAGCTCATCGAGCTTCATGTGGTAGTCAAAAGCCAAGAGTGTGCAAAGCAGTAATGAAAGCAGAGGGTGGCTATTTTGAAGAATTTAAAATCTAAAACATGTTTTGAGTTATTGCACACTTTTTTGTTTACTACATAATTCCTTATGTGTTCATTCATAGTTTTGATGCCTGCAATGTAAATACTCATGAAAATAATGAAAAATTATGAAATGAGAAAGTGAGTCCAAACTTTTGACCAGTAGTGCATATGCCAGATTTATTCTTCAGTAAAAATGAGGTCTGACAATGAGGCATTATGTGTTCAAGTCATTGCAGCACTGTGTGCTCAGTTCCCTGCTGTGGATGTCTTTTCTCTCTAAATGTTTATCTCTCACTATTCTAGTATTCACAAGAATCCATAGTGAGTCACTGAATGCCACCACAGGTTTAATCATTGACAACATCATGAATGCCCTTTGGAAAACTCTAGAGGACTATGAGACATTTTCACCTCGTTGGACAAAAGTTATCAATAATAGAGTGCAGAATACAGCAGTGTTATAAAAGTAGCATTGGAAAACAAGAGGCATAAAATGAGTCATAGATATAAACATTTCCTGGGAGATTATTGGACTGCGAACAATAAATAAAACAAAGTTAGCAGGAGCGTGTGAAATCTCACAACGATGCAGATCTCTCTTATTATTGTCTTTTTCTACCATACATTTATTTATTTTTTAATTTTGCACTCACATTGTCAGCACAAACACCCATGCCTCCCATGTTCACCTGTGCCTGGACAAGCTGTGATATTGTCCTGTGTAATAACAGACAAAAGAATATTGGAAATGCAGAGAGAGAGAGAGGATACGGTTGATGAAACTGGGAGACATTATCCCATTATCATAAACAAGAGAAGAAGGCAGCGACATTTTTAAAATGTCATTTTGAAAATCTTAATCTTAAATCTGTTAACCTCAGACCATAACTCACTTTCTTCCACACTCGACTGCAAGTGCTTTATTCTCAGTCCAATTAAAAACAATTCTGTAATGTTCGTTGATGCAAAGTAATCTCCAGAAATACCCACTTTTAGCCACACAAAGTAATCCAGAAATCTTTTCCAAACAGTGAGGAAGGATTGGAAATGAAAAGATACGACAGAGGGACATAAACAAAAATGTTCACATGTGCATGTACTTGCAGTCACTTCTATTTATCCTGGAATTACACACACACACACACACACACACACACACACACACACACACACACACACACACACGCACACACACACACACACACACGCGCACACACACACGCGCACACACACACACGCGCACACACGCACACACACACACGCACACACACACGCACACACGCACACACACACACACGCGCGCACACGCACGCACACACACACACACACACACACACACACACACACACACACACACACACGGGACACCTTGATTTCTAATTGTTAAAGAAGAAACAAATTGGTCTTGTCCTGTTTTCCTATCATGGTTTTACCTTGACTGATTTGGACTCAGCTGCTTCCACCATGGCTTTGGCAAACAACTGCCTGAAGCCGAGAAGCAAAATAGAAAAAAAGAACAATATTTAAGCATGTCCTTTTATCAATAAAACAGTTAAAACAAAGAATAAATGCCCACCACCCAATGTCAATGGATTTGATCAAATTTGCAATAAACATTTGACCAGCTAGAAAGTGCTTGGACAATGAAAACACTGAAGGTAGAAAGTTCAAAACAAAAGGATTCTTGGGTATACATGAGACTGTAGGGATTTGTATACTCACTTAATATTTGGTTTAGTATGAGACTTCTGTTACTCTTCCCTCACAGCCTGATACTTAAATATTAAGCCTGCAGCTTTCCAGTTGAATTCAATTCAAAATTCTGTTTCATTTACATACAGCCAATTCACAACAACTTTCACCTCAAGGGGATTTACATTTATAAGTTAAAGATAATATAATTAATAAATGAATAAACAATATTAGAAAGATACCCCCACAATCACCCAACACCCTATGAGCAAGCACTTGGCAACAGTGGGAAGGAAAAAGTCCATGGCAACAGGAAGTACACTCCAGCAGAAAAAAATATAAAAAGGTAAAGGCTACATGGTTCTAAAAATTACTCCAAACAGCTGCTCATCAGTAGGGCCAAACAATTCAATAAAAGCATAAAGATTCCTGGGGCACTTTTATAATTCATTTTTTAAAAAGTATTTAATATAAATATAAATATGCTGGTCTGAGTAAAATGGCTATTCTAGTGAAATTTTCTACCACAACCAACTCTAGAGTTTAGGTCCAAGAGTATGGTCCAAAAAATAGAAACTATCCAGTGAGTAAATGTGCCTTGTTTATACCAGAGCAGAATGGACAGACTGCTTCAAGCTGATAGGATCAGTAACTTAAATATCCACTCCTATGCAGAAAAGCATCTCTAAATGCACAACACACTGAAAGTTGGAGTAGATGAGCTTCAGCAGCAAAAGTCCACACCCAGTGCCACTCAAACCCAGTGGTTTGTGGACTGTGGGCTCTGGTACTGTAGGAATATAGGTTTTCAAAAGGTCTGTTAAGTAAGGTGGTACCAAACCATTGAGACTCTTATAATCAATTAATACATATTTAAAATGGATCCTGAAATGGATTAGAACCAAGTGTAAGGAGGTCAGTGTAGGTTTAGTGTGATCACACTGTTTCTTTACCATCAAAAGGCGAGCTGCTGCATTTTGAAGCTCTAATCAGAGCTAACATATAAAGAGTTATAATGCTCTAGACAAGAGATAATAAAAGCGTGAATTATCCTCTTAAAGTCATGTGAGTTGAAAGAAACTTAACAACAGAGCTAATCTGTTTATCACATTATAAAGAACTGCCAAAAGTCACGGTTCAGTCAAGGTTCCTTGCAATCATATGACAGTAAGTGGGTAAAAAGACCAGTGGTGCTGTCATATCCATCTAACAGGTTGGGTCGCTCAAATGAAAATTGTGTTTTACTTTTATTCAGTTAAGTTTATATCCACTCATGATTGTACATCTCTAAGATAATTCACTAGTGCCTGAATAAAATATGGCTGTTGGTTTGTACAGGCAACTCTGTCTTGAGGTCAACTGCAAAGCAATGAAAGGAGATGTTGTCTTTTTTAAAAAATGGACCGAAAAGGAAGCATATAGAAAGAGAGCAGAATGGGCCCCAAAAGTGAACCCTGAGGTCCCCCACAAGTGGTAACACGGATGATGAATACTGCCCTAAATGGAGAGAAAAACTCCTATCTGATAGATATGACTGGAGCCAGTGGTCGTATCTTTAATACCTGCACGTAATTCAAGCCGTGTCAGAAAAATGCTACAATCTACAGTACCAAATGCTGTAGTCCAAAAGCATGAGGGAAGCAGACCTGCCAGCACCAGGTCATTCAACACTCACAGAAGGGTTATTTCTGTGATGTTTCAACAGAAGATTGGACAAATGTTGCCTGTTCTGATGAGTCTCAATTTCTGCTGAGTTGTGCACACCATGGGCCTCTTAGTGACATATGACCATAATTTAAATGACACAGGCTACATGGGTATTGTTGCTGTTGTTTATCCCTTTATGACTGCAGTGTGCCCAGCTGCCATGTGACAAAGCTCAAATCAACTCTAACTGGTGTCTTGAACATAAGTTCACTGTACTCAAATGGTCTTTACAGTCAGTAGATCTCAGTCCAATAGTGCACGGTTGGGATTTGGTTGAATGAAACATTCACATGATGAATGTGTAGCAGAAAAATCTGCAGCAGTTGTGTGATGCTATCATGTCACCGTGGACCAAACTCTCTCTCTAAGGACTGTGCAAAGATTTAAAACAAAGGGGCTAAAACCTAGTAATAGCAAGATATAAATATTAAAGTGACCGGTGACTAAGTTTTTAATGAGGAGTTATTATCCATGCACAGTTTGATGTTAGCACTGAAGCCTCACAACAAGAAGATCTTGGATTTGAGTACACCAGCCAACCCAGGTCTTTCTCTGTGGTGTTCGTATGCTCTCCCATTGCTTGCTTCGGCTCTCTGAAGGTACTTCAGCTTCCTTTCATAGTCATTCTGTCGCAGAAATGCATGAGCTAAATTAATAGGGCTAAATTGGCTGTAGGTGTGACTGTGAATGGTTTTTATTTTTGTTTAAGCCCTGCAGGGGCTGGAGACCTAACTTCTAAGTAATGTTAACATTTTGGAGTTCTATGTACATATTCAAAGTGTGTTTTGTGGCAAAAGATGGATCTAACCCCTCTAGATCTTTGATATCTCAAATAGTCAGCTCATCTCCCACTGATCATCTACTGATCTTCTGCTTTATTCAGAGTCAGCCTGTCTACTAACACCAGAAGTTAATGCTCCTACAAAGAAAAGAAAGGACTAATTCTGATCAATTTAGTTGCAAAGCTAAAAGAATATGCAAGCATGAAGTAAAGAAATAAAAAATCCATTTGCGTACATTATATTTGTTGTATCAGCATTGGTAATATCAGCTTAGTAAAGAAATAGAAGGATTTGCTGCTTCCTAATACACTCAAAACACACACATACATACACACATACACAATTTTACAATTTTAGTGCTTCCAGGTAGAGATTAGTATTCTCCAAAGCCAGCTGCATAGGAATGAGGCTGTCTAAGCAGGCAATTAGATGTGCTTCATGCAGTTTTGAGTCGCTGTTGTTGGTGTTTCTAGTCAACTATTTTCATCTTTGTCATAAAATATGCACAGACAGAGCTATTGTTGTCCTCAGTGGATAACTTCGGTGCATGTGCAAGGCAGGTAAGGTAAGGACTCATTCAATTTTTGCTGAAGATGCCCCAGTGTCTCCCTTCACTCCATATGTCAGCACATTTAATGGACTCCAGAGTTACTTCTGCAGCAACTAAAAGTGCCAGATTTGCCAAATGGGAGAAAAGGATGTCAGAGTGAGTGAAAGGAGTGGGCCCAGGCCTGCGGCCCCCATCAGTATTTCATGATTGTTATTGCTGAGTGGGTGCATAATTTATTCCTAATTAGCGATGGACCATACACCATAATTAAGTTAATGTTGTCTAAATTGTTGGATAAGGTTAATGTTTCATTAAAGTTATTGTACTTCTGCATGCATAACGAGGCTTGCCCTCAGCATTGTCTCTTACCCACAGGATAACAGGGCAAACGTGGGGATAATAACAGACATGAGTATTTTGACAGTATCTTTTCATTGGATGGCATTGCTTGACTTAGTCTAGCTGTTTAGGCCATTTGATTTGACGGTGAAAGCACTGATAGGGCTAATGATAACAATGATGCTGTTGCATTCAAACACTAGAAAAGCTAATGAGCCTGATTCTTACAGAGTGCTTCTTGTTTACATCTGAATACATATATGGATTATCAGCCTTGATGACCAACTGTTGATTGTACAATGGTGGATTTAGTTCTGGGCAAATCCTGTTATTATACTAAAGAAAATGATTTTCCCAGGCCTGTAGGCTATCCGGTCTTTAAGTGATGACGTGATGAATCACTTAAAGACCGGTTTTTATTACCGCTAATCATTTTAAAGCTCAGTTTTTAAGCCCTTACGATGTAACTACAGCCAAGCCCATGCAGCAGTATATTGTGGATGGATCATCTCAGTTGTTCTCCTGACTGAGGTTTGGTCCGTTTACAGCAGGGCTGCCCAATCCCGGTCCTCGAGAGCTACTATCCTGCAGCTTTTAGATGCATCCCTACTCCAACACAGCTGAATCAAATGGTTTGATCTCTTCAGCATGCCATCATGTTTGGCAAAGGCCTGATAACAAGCCATTCATTTGATTCAGGTGTGTGGGAACAAGGATGCATCTAAAAGCTGCAGGACGGTAGCTCTCGAGGACCGGGATTGGGCACCCCTGGTTTACAGCATCCTGCCATGCGATTGCATTTGCCCCTAAGCATTAGGAACCCTCACGTTAACTTTTATTGAGTGGAAAAAACTCAGTTCGTTAGCGTTCGTCCTCCAGCTTTACTGTTTATATTTTGCTAACATAGCTTTGTCACGCTAGCGATCACGTAGCATATCATTATATACCAGGTAGCCAAACTTCAGTAACCCTACAAACGTCGCTGCTGTTTACTTTCCTGTCTTCATTTATGTTGGAAGTGACAGCAGAGCTGTACGTTTGAATTTGTTTCATAAATCCCTCAGTCAGTACATGGTGTATTATATTTAGATGGAAGCTAGCGAGCTAACTTCCTGCTAACTTCTAACTCCGTTAAATATAATAAATTCTGTTTTCATGGATGCCTGGTTGTTAAACTTAATTGTAACACCTGGTAGAGCAGCCACACTGATCATTTTATTACAGATGAAAGAATTTAGACCAGTTTTTAACCCTCACTAATGCTGCAGGGATCATTTGACTTTGGGACCTGCAGCTGAGTTTGGGCCCAGACATGGCTAGTGATGTCAGACTTAAAGACTGGATTCCAAATATTTCACAGATGGAGACTGAAAGATAGAGGAAAATAGTAAGACCCGCAAATGCCCTATGCGCGAAAGTCACGTGGTCTATCAATCTCTATAGAGACATTCATTATTGTTATTTTGAGACTTACATTAAAAGCCTGTCATATAACATGTCAGATATTAATAGTGAGGTATCATTGTGACATTGAAAGTATAACTTAGTCAAACACTTTTTGATATGAAAGCTATTTGGCCTGACACGATCTGCTCTACAGACACAAACATCTAATCGAATGGCATTTATTTATTTATTTTGTTGTTGTTGTTTTTTTGTTTGCTGCATTTGGTTACTAGTTAACAAAAACTATCTTGTCACATACTGTGCTGTAGAATCTTATCAAATTGCCACCACTAAATTACAACAAAAGGGCAGAAGAAGCTGCTAAATCATTAGTCTATGCTCTTTGGGGACTAGGATCTCATATAAAGGTTTTGCGGGGTTTAGGTTTGATTGTTTTTGCTGCTGAAATGTTTAGTAGTGTCTTAAAATCTCAAATTTTCCACCAGAGGTAGGATGATCAGACTATACCAAATTAAATCTGCTACACAAGATACATAAATGCATAAATAAATGAATCTATTTCTGTAGCTTCAGTTTATTTGATATAACAGGCAAACTCTCAATGCATGCAATTTATACTTCATTGTAAATTTGTAAGTGTTAATTGAACGTAGAATTTGCCTTTTTTTTTTTTCCCTTCCTTTTTATTTTCACAAATAGTACATAATTACATAACATAATACAGTGTACAATTCAAAACCAAAAAATAAACAAACAGACAAACAAACATAAAACAAACAAACTGATAACTAAACACACAAAAAAACAAAAAAACAACAACAAAAAAAACCAGCTCAGTTCCATTACAGTTTAAACACTCAAGAGAATCCTTGTAACATAATATTAGAAACATCAGGTTCCACATAGTTCAAGTATGGTTCCCACACCTTAAAGAATTGATCTGTTTTTGAATGCAATATACATGTAAGATATTCCAGTGGCACTAAATCCAACACTACTCTTTTCCAACCTTTAATAGTTGGTACTTTTTCATAAATCCATTGGAGTAGTATATTCTTCCTTGCCGCATAGGTGAGAACACAGTACAATCTCCTATTATTCTTGGATATTAATCGCCGGCTGGGGAGGCCCAGTATGAGAGACAGAGGGTCCATCTCCAATTCACAACCGAAAATCTTCTCCATTTCAAATAGCACATTAGACCAATATTCTTGCAATTTCAAACATGACCAGAAGCTGTGAGTTAGGGTACCAATTACTGTCTTACATTTAAGGCACATGGGTGAAAGGGTAGGATTATATTGATGTCTGCGAAACATAGATATGTGCATTCTATGTATAATTTTTAACTGTATTGCTTTGGTACGATTACAAACTGATATTGATTTGGCGTAACTCCAGACATCTTCCCACTCCTCATCATCAATTACTATACCTAATTCCTTTTCCCATTTGCCTTTAAGCCTCTGTGACGTCCCTGAGAGTACAGAATATAAAGCCTTATAAAATATCTTCACAGGTACCTCTTTGTCTGTTAAAAATAATAATTTTTCAACAGGAGAGACTTCATGACTCTCACTAAAGTTAGTACTATGCAAAATATAATGCCTTATCTGTAAGTAACGGAAAAAGTCATGCTTGGGGAGAGAATATTTCTCAACCATTTGGTCAAATGGCATAACTACATTATCGGAGAATAAGTCCCTCAGTCTCTGAATTCCTTTGTTCTTCCATTCCTTAAATCCTATATCAAACATCCCCGGTTGAAAGTCAAGATTATTCACAATAGGAGTAAACATAGATGTTAGCTTCAACCTTCCCTCAATTCGACATACTGACCGCCAGGCCTTAAGTGTATTAAGTGTGACTGGATTATCACAGCTCAATCTAATATCTTTAAAGTTCTTGAAAAACAATAGGTCCCTTAATGGATACTTTGAAAGAGAGGTTTCAATCCCCAACCAGATAGAGTGTGAATTATTTGTGACCCAGTCATGAATATAACTCATGTGAGTACTCAATTGATATGTTCTAATATTTGGTAAATCTAGACCTCCTACTGAACCTGGGAGCTGCAGTGTAGCCATCTTAAGTTTTGGTCTACGTTTGCTCCATATAAAAGAGCTTAGCCAACTATTCAGATCCTTCATCACTCTATTTGAAAATATAACCGGAATCATTTGGACAGGATATAACAATCGAGGTAAAATATTCATCTTAATCAAAGCTATACGTCCTAGCCAAGAAACAGGTAGGGAATTCCATCTCTCCAAATCTTGCTTTACCTTCTCGAACAGAGGGGAAAAATTTGCTTTATACATTTCTTTAAATTCTGGAGTTATAAATATCCCTAAGTATACAGAATTTGCCATTTTAATTGTACGGGATGTAAGTGTGTGTGTGTGTTTGCCAGTTATTATTTTAACACTGCCTGCCAAGTTACTGTGGCAATAACAAAAGTACAGAGGGTTAGCCACAGGCTAGCAGCTGTGCCTTGGTACTGCAATGCCTTCAAATATCACTTTTTTCTCCCTTGTTATTAATATATTATAGGATCCACTGCATTTGCTCTCCTGCAACATCCTTCTTTTCCTTATATAGTTGTCATTCTACTGAACAGTGCTTTTGCAACACTGCATCATAGTTAGGAACTCATTTTTCTATTTTATAATAATAAGTCATCTATGTTGGGAGCTGTAAACTTTTTGGTTAGCTTCTTGTTAGCTTTTCTTTTGGAAAGGTTTGGCATTTTAATTTGGAGTCGTATTTTTGGGGGGTGGTTTCATGTAACTAAAAACACACATCTATAATTGCCCTAATTTTTTTAATAAGTAATTTAAAAAAAAGGCTTCCTAGAGCAGAAAGCAAGATTTAGTATTCTTTGGATATTACATTTGGGCAGATCTTGCTCAAATATCATGATTTTGCTTCTTCCTTTAGGAAAAACAAATTATATGTGCACTGGTAAAAGGTTGTATAGGTTGTATTGTTGTTGCAAATAGTTATTTTCATAGCAGCTATTCTTGAGATGAGCACTCTTGTTCCAGTTGCAGTGATATTATTATCGTCTGGATATGCTTGTTTTTGTCCACTTCCTCTGTCAGGGCAGATTGTCATTCTTGTGCCATTATTCTCTCAGCTGCCCGATTCTAGCACTGGATATCATTTTGGTTTATAAGAGGTACTTGTCTCTGCTGTGCATGCTGGGTTGTGGGTGAACATCCTGCAGTGAACATTTAAAGCAGTCTAACTTGTGTTTGTAGCAGTGTTAAGCACTACACCTTCAGCTCAGTTTTAAGATATAAAGTTCCCTGCTGTGCAAGGATGAGTCTTCTTCAGGAGTTGCTTTTTTTCTCCACTGCGAGTCACACTGTTACATTTTAAGCCGCATCTTTTTAACAAATGTACAGTGCTGTGAAAAAATATTTACCCCCTTTTTTCATTTTTGTCCCCTAAAGCTAAGAACTGTTGTGCACCAAGAACTGTAATCAAGCAATTCTTCTTTCCAAGAAGTTCTAACTGCCAATAAGTCTTTCACATCATGGCAGAGGAATTTTTGCTCACTCTTCTTTCCAGAATTGTTTTACTTCAGCCACATTAGAAAGTTTTCAAGCATGAATTGCCTGTTTAAGGTCAGTGTATCCTGGATTACAGGCCGGACTTTGACTAGATTAGTCTAAGGATCTTAGAAAGAAAAGCGTCTGGACTTCTTAGATTGCTTGAAGACGTTTCACCTCTCATCCGAGAATCTTCTTCAGTTCTAGGGTAAAATGGTGGAGAGTCCCAGATTTAAACCCCATGGGTGTTTCCCCCCAAAGAGGGACAAAAGGACCCCCTGATGATCCTCTACCTAATCACAAGAGCCAAGGTGTGAAAGCGGGTGTGGGTCACAATCAGCCAGGGTTTCGGGTGAGCTCATTGTGAAACCTGGCCCCACCCTGTCATGTGATTTCCGGAGGTCAGATGGCCCAGGATGTGAGTGGGCGTTAAGCCGTCTAGGAAGGGATCTCAAAACTGGATTATAGATGGCAGACAGTTGGTGTCGTAAGCCACCGCCTCTGTTCAAAGATGGTCGCTCACAGTGGACATAAATGGCTTATTTCACTCCTCTTTCAAACCATCTGTCCTCTCTGTCCAAAATGTGAACATTGGCATCCTCGAAAGAGTCCGCTGAGTCCATCTGCGGTCCATTTACCCTAGAATTGAAGAAGCTTCTCGGATGAGAGGTGAAACGTCTTCAAGCAACCTAAGAAGTCCAGACGCTTTTCTTTCCAAGCTCCTTAGACTACGATGACCTGGATAACTGAGAACCTTCACAAACATTTTGACTAGACTACAAAACAGCTCTGCACAGCACCTTTATTCTTGAACATCAGTGAACGTCGTCTCCGTTCCTCAGGCCTCCTCTCACTCTGCAACATTAGGTTAAACAATCTGGTTAAAAAATCCACCGCCCACTCTTTTAGACATCTCAAGAGATAGGTCATTATGACGAGTCGCCTTTCCACTCCCCCATCGTTGTCATGTAGCTGCCCTCACTTCAACCTTACTATTCCTCTGCACATTCTAATTCACTAACTTTCCTCCATCCATTGTCTGTCTCATTTTCCACATTCATCAGCTACTCAAAGTACTCCTTCCATCTTCTAAAAGAACTATCTTCACTTGTTAGTATATTTCCATCTTTATCCTTAACCACCTTAACTTTATTTCCCACGCAGTCAATTTTCTTGGCAGACTGATATAAGTTCTTTTCTCCTTTCTTGTGTCCAGCCTCACATACAACTCACTTAGGGTCTTTTCCTTTACCGCTGCCACCTCTCTCTTTGATGTATACCTGTCTATTGTCTTCATCTCCTTGACTATCCTACTTTATTTTTGCCAACCTCTTTGAATTCTTTCCTGTACTTCCTCGTTCCACCAACAAGTGTCTTTGTCCTCTTTCCTCTGTCTAGAGGAACCAAACAGGCTCTTGGCAGTTCCCTTAGCTTCTCAGCTACTGGTGGTGGTCAGAGGGCCCGGTGGCGCCTGTGTCCGGCAGCCTCGCCTCTGTCAGTGCGCCCCAGGGCAGCTGTGGCTACAATGTAGCTTGCTATCGCCAGTGTGTGAATGTGTGTGTGAATGGGTGAATGACTGAATGTAGTGTAAAGCGCTTTGGGGTCCTATGGACTAGAAAAGCGCTATACAAATGCAGGCCATTTCCCAGTTAGCTGCTAACTCTTTCCTACCACCCAAGATCTTCCTCAACTCCTCCCTGAACTCTATGTAAAGTTCTTCCATCTTCAGCTTCCACCATTTAATCCTTGCTCCTACCTTGGACACCTGATATTGCTTAGCTACATTCTCCCCTGATGCCACCTTGCAGTCTTCTGTCTCTTTCAGATTCTGTCCTTCTCTGCTTAACATCTTACCTATCCAAGATCTCCTTATGACTTCTGTTTCCTTCTGCTACATGTCCATTGAAGTCTGATCCAATCACTGCTCTCCTCTCCCTGATGTCACTCTTTACCTCTTCATCCATTCTTCTTTCTCTTCTAACTGGCATCCAAACTGTGGGACACATGCACAGACAACACTCAACATCACCCTTTTCGACTTCCAGCTTTAAACTCATGATCCTGTCTGAAGCTCTTCACCTGTACAATACTATTCACATAGTCTTCCTATGTGAATAGTATTGTACTAAAATTCTCTTCCTGTGTATATCACATATATATATGGTTTTACATATACATATACATATATATGGTTTGAATCCACCTCCAGTGCTTCTGATCTTGTTTGCGTTCCACCCAGTCTTCTGCACACAGCTAGCTTTTTCCCTTTATCAGCTGTAGTCTCTACATATACACGTCCTTACTCTCATCACCAACTCCTGCCTTTCCTTCTCTTTCGCTTACTCCTAACACGCCTTTCCCCCTTTTTTTTCATTGTCTCCAGCCAACAGTTGCACAGTTTCCACCCTGTTGACCGTTGACCATAGGCTAAAAGGGTGCTGGTCATAGTTAACCTGGGCCCAAAACAATCCAGTATGGAAATCTCATTCTTTACATTCAGCAAGTTTCATTGGGCCATGATTTTATGTCACATGTTTTTCCTGCAGCCCTCTGATCCTTTTCCTTTAAACAATTCTAGCTCTATGCCATTGGTCAGTCAGCATGAACTCCTAGCAAACGCTGTAAGGTACATTTTCTCCTAACTGCCTTGGATCGTCTTCACAGAGAGACATGCTGTTGCACTTTGAACTACTTTAAGTTATCTCTAGTGTAGAACTATTACATTCTAGCCAGCACTTCTTTTATGTTCTTTTCTCTCTGAAACCTGAAGCAGTCCTTGACAGCTGTGCACTATTCAGGTGTTCAGAGAATAACTCAAAGGCTCCATTTGTAGTTTTTGTAAACCTGAAAATTCAAACCTTTTTGTAATACTGTAAATTATGGTCTAGTACGGTTGATGTGACGGGAGTTTGCTCACTTTATAAAAACCTTATAAATATAAAATCTGTTGTGTGTGCCCAAGTTAGAAGCTGTTCCCTATTGAATGAGCTGAAAATTATACCTAGCTAGTTCTAATGTTTACATATGTAGACAGTAAGTGTTTTGGGAGTCTTGACACTGTGGGCTATTTAGCAGTGTCTTGGGACACTTTTTCCCCTCTTTATATTTTAATATTTCTTAATTAAATTATGCATTAAATCCCAGTTAATCAAATAATTAATACATTACATAAATTCACTAAAATCGTACTGAAAGAATATGGAACATTCTACAAACAGCAATAATAGACACAATCACTGTAACCCAGAAACAGCAAAAAAATCACTACATAAATGTATTTCTTAATGCCTTCGGGGATTAAAGTCTATTCTATCAAACTGTTCCCTTTTCCTAAATGATCTTTCTGAGTTTCTGTCATTGATTCTGCCTGGATGTGACAGTTCCTCAATACTTGCTAATTTTAAGGATTCGTTATGGTTTCCCTGACATTTTTGCCTCACTGTTCTTCAGCTCAGTTAATTCCTTCATCTTAGACTGTTGTCTGACTTAGACTGTAACTTACACTATCCCTCTCCCAAATTAAAGTCACATTTCCTAACTTTAGACATTCAGAATGTGGCAAGGCGCTGTATCTACTTTTTGACAGAATTTGAAATACACATCTGGTCCTTGTGACCCTCATTACCCCACAGTCTGGGATGTGGGACCACTTCTCATGTTTGCCTAGGCTTCATTGTATATTTGCTGTTGTTCATTTCGATTCCATTTTCAGACTTACTTTAGTCTTTGCAAAATAAGTGCATCCATGAATCATTCAGGCATTAAAAAGGCACCTAACTCAAGATAAACCACTTGTGTCTATGCATAACAGACAATTCAGCACAGAAACTATTTTGAATTGTGTCTTTGTTGCTAGTGGCGTGTCACAAAAACAAATGATGTTTTCCCCTTTCGTCAGCTGAATCTTGAAAAATGCCGAAGGTAATACAGTTTGACGGGAAGAAAATAGTATTTTTTTCCACCAACAAAATTAGGAAACTGGACAATTAAACAGAAAAAGAGGTGCCAGGCCTAAAGACAATATACAGCAGATGACCAGTATCTGAAAATACAGCAAAGACCTGACACAGGACCTGAGAGATGTATCTGGCCCTTCAGTTGACCCACATACAAGTCACTGAAGCTTCTTCGGAAGTGGTCACAATGGCTGTCAAGAAGCCATTCTTAAGCGACTGAAAAAAAGTCTAGGGAACACCAAATTACACACTGGAAATCAGTGTCAGCTGGTCCTGTTGAGTGATAAATCCAAATTTGTGGTTCAAGTCATCAATGTGCACGGAGCAGGTCAATACAGATTTACAACCGTAAGTATCAATCTGTAAAATACAGTGGAGGTGCTGTCGTGCATTTTAGCCTGTCCAAACTGATGGAATTATGAAAACAGAAAAGTATTTCTCCATCATGAAATACCGTCTGAAAAGTTTGTGGCAATGGTTTCATTTATCAGGATGACAGTGATGCCAAACACACTGAAACTGGAGTCTAGGGATAAAGCATACCCGGCTAGAAAGCCACACAATGGAACACTATCAGTCATGGATTAATGATTCTTATTATATAGTCAAGCTTGTCAGAGTTGTACAACCGTGCTCAGTCACTCACTCTGCCTATTTCCCATTTTTCTAGCAAAATATAAAGAAATGGCTTTTTCTGAAACACTTTTTCTCAGTACTCTACCGGGAGCAACAAAACAAAACAACATAAGGCAACTGGCAACTGTAACTGGTTGCAAAGAGTCTTTCTTTCATTGCCACAGCACGTAGATCCGCAGTAGCAGCAGGAGGAGTGAAGAAATTAAAAGCCAACAAGTCGCTAGTGACCAAGTACAATCCATGCTCCGTCTATGCCACAATAAAGCTCGGTGGCTGATATGTAGTTTCATGTAAATGTGTTAGCAATGTTTAAATATCTCCCTCTGCTGGTGCTGTAGCTTACTGCACTACTTACTTAAGCATGCGTGTCTGTCTAATACACACTATTACACAAGTTGCTGTGATACTGGGTTGAATCCTTCCACAGAGTTTTATTTCCTCCTGGTCTTTGCTTGGGCTTTTTGCATTCTCCAAATGTATTCTGGCAAACGTGTTAACCACTACACTATGGCACTGCTGTCTGCTACTGCATAAGCTGTCAAAATGCTACTGCACTGTCTCTCTACAAAGAGGAAGACTGTACTATCGCTGCTATTATTTACTGTCAAGACAGTTATGCAAAACTAAGAGCAAGCTTTACTGAACAATATGATTTCACCAAATCAAAAGTCAACACACACACACACACACACACACACACATACTAAACAAAGCAAAGCACAGCAGAAAGTAAAAACAAATGAGGGATTATCCATGGCACAACGAAATGACACATGGGATAAAGAGCACAAAGAAAGAAATACAGACATAACAGAGCAAGCTAACATGAACAGGTGAATACAAATAAGGTAGAGCAGACAGTAATAAAGGTGAGAAAAGACAAAAACGAGTACAAAAAAGAGACAAATATATGGAAGAAGCAAACACATGGAGGGAAACATGAAACACTAGAGACAGGGGGAAGAGAACAGCAAAATATGAAAAGGAACCAAACTGAGAATTAAGAAAACACAAGTGCTATTACATTTTTATTTTATTTAATAGACTGGGAATTGTGTAGGCAAGGTTTTTTGTCTTCTCAGCAATGTAAAGTTTCCCGCATGCACTGCAAAGTCAGGTGACTGGTATTCTGCTGGATATATAAATGAATGGTTCAATATTGACCTAGCGATAGCAGTCACTACTGTCGAATATGATTAGCCTTTGTTCTGCTGTAACAGTAAGGTGATCTTCTTTGTTTAATTTTTGCTGCTGTCAATCTCCACGTTTATTCTCATCCAGTCACGTTGACATCAGTCCTCAGCAAAAGGCCTCTATGTGACTTTGGCTTAAGCACATACATTTACTCAAATCTTCAACTTCCTTTGTGTTGTCTTTAATATTAATTTAAATGTAAATTTGCTCTTACATCTAAAAATATGCTGCTCAAACTGGCCAGTAACAGTTAAAGTCCACCCATGGTGACAGTGCTGAAGCTCTGATGTGTTCCATCCATGTTGAGGCATTCATCAACTTTGCAGCAGCCTATAAGATAATTCATTTAAATGAGTACATGTACATATCCACACGAATAAAGCAGCAGTGATGCTCTTAATATGAATTATGGAGGATTCTTGTTATGTAGTTAAATTAATCCCCCAGCTGTAGTGCAAACATTGTTGCCAAGACTGTCTGGGAGGATGTTGCAACCAAAAAAACATGCATGATAAAAACACAGTAGACTGGTTTTGTTATTTTAAATTTCAATTTTATTAATATTTTTTGGTGAAACTTGTAATTCAAGCATGCCTGTGTGCTTGATGTTTTTTCCCACCTCCTTCTTCCTACTTTAGGGCATAGAGATTTAATTTGTCTTCACAGAGTTTTAGTTGCGCACACTGAATAATGTTCGAGAGGACTCTGTTTCCAGCCAGCAGACATATCTGGGGGGAAAGTGTGCAGTGAATATTCCTCATTATTAAATCAGTCGTGGAAAACACTGCAGAAACAATGGTGTCATCTAAAAAGGCTGAAGTAAGAAACGCCAACATCTGTGCTGTCAGATAGTCATGGCTGCCAATAATATTTACGCTGCACATTCATATCTTGCGTGCATTGTTCAAAAAAACCCAACAATATGAAAAGCTGATGAAGCCGCTGTCATGAAAAAGTCCTTCTGCGTTTGCCACATTGACATCGCTGCCAACTGTGTTTTCATTGGCCCATTGTTTCTGAGGGATCGTCTCCAGTTTAATCAAACACCGCCTCTTGGTTGGGGATTTTTAAAGCTCTTGTCACAGAGCAACGTTAGCATGAATTTTATTTCGATTCTCACACGTCCCGCTGAGGCAGCAAATCTTTGCTGCTTTGATGGATTTTCCCCCTCACTTTTTGATTCGCAATCCGCTAACACTTGTAAGACAAGCTTCAATACATGCCCCCTAAATATAGCTAATGCCTCAGCTAAAACACTCAGCTGAAATGCACTGTGGGTATATTGTTGTGCGAGAAGAGTTTGTTTATTTTTAAGTGTTGCACCTACTGTATAATCAACCCTCATACTTAAGAGCATTAGCTTTAATAACAGTCTAATGACTGGATGTTATGAGAAGGATTATCCTCCCAGATAAAGCTGAACATTCTTCTTTTTATTTAACATTTACTTTGCACTCTTCCTCTTTGTAGAGACAAAGTCTTATGGATTGTGTTTTTCCCTCCAGTGTAGGAAAAATATGTAGCACAGAAAAACAGGAGTCATGTTGAGATTGTCTAGCTAAAGTATATGTTGTGTGTTTTCATGTATTTCTTTAGTGTTTATGTTTTTTATATTACTTGCTGCCTCATTGTTGCTTCATGTATACTTTGAAATGAATGAGCTTGGAAACAGTGTCACACAGTTCAGCCCTCAGGCTTTGAGCCTTGAGTCAACACGTAATATCTTATTTATGTGGCTTTTTTACATTATCTTTAGACACATTTATGTTCACATCCTGCTTTAAGTGAGATGTTTGTTTCACACATTTTCTCCTTCTTTTGGCTGCGTATGATGTTAGAAATGTGATACCCTTCATACGGTCAAGTCACACAGCTCACCTTGTAAGCACTGGAGACCCGCTAATTTACTGGTAAACCATTTCTTTACCAGGACAGCGAGTATAAAGTTAGCCTGAAGCGATTATGCCCGTACAGGGAGAAGAAGTAAAGCAGCTTGTTTCAGCCAACGACCAACCAAAGTCCCAGGATAAAATAACTAAGGATTATTGATTTGTGAATCATTCCCAGCTACTGAAGAATACAAGAGTAAAATCATGATGCTCGAAGTGAGCACAATAGCTCACCTTTAGATATTTACAAGTGTTGCCATCTTCACTTTTATTAAATGAGTATATATTGAGTGTATATAGACAGTAAAACAGGGTGCTGTAAAGGGTTTGTAGTACATCTTTGTATCTGATGGAGGAAATGTGCTTTGTGTTTTTGTAAAGTCAAAGTCAGAAAAAGAAAATCATAAGCTTGTGCATCCAGTTTTTTTCTCTTTTGATGCAGAGCGGTCCTGGCATTTTACATTATACTAAGTACACACCATAAAACCCATGGACAGTAGTGCTTAGGAGGACCCACTAAATCGCAGTCCTTAGCAAAAAAAACAGCAGAAAGAATTTTTTTGCTTCTAGTTGATCAGTGGTCTTAATTTGATCTTGTCAAGCTAACCAAAGTTTAGCATTATAACAGTGTGATACAAATTCAATGGTTTCTACTAAAAGCATTTTAGTTTGCTGTTATTGCTTCCAAGTGACTGGTTCCTCCTCATATAGTTCTCTCTAAAACATCTCCAAGGGTCTTAATTGTAGTGCAGTGCTATCTTAGAATCACACAAAAAGGCAAAGCGCTGAAATGTTTTTATGTATTCCTCATGTTTCCTTGGAAAAAACATGAACACAACCAGCCTTGTGCATCATGGATACACCAATAAGGTACATAATGACCACATTATGTTTTCCACAGTAGAATGACTTCAAATTGTTTAGAAATGGCCTCACAACCAGATTTTCCAGATTTATGGCTGGAACAGTTGCTTCTCTAAGATACCTGCAAACTGGCCAAAACTGTCATGTTGCATTTATGGAGGTGCTCATGCTCACTGATCAGTTCATCTAGTTCATTTGATTTGCAGCTAGTTACCCTTAAATTTGCACATATGCTGCTTCTACATTTTGGCTTAATTCGTGTTAAATAAATAGTGATGTGTGTTGTTGTTCATCTGGAGTTAGATTTACCTGATTTTAGAAATTTTAGAAACTCACCTGATACGTCTGTGTACTTTTCAAATCTTAATATCTGACAAGCACCAATAATATCAAACTGCACAACAGTAAAAATGAAAGTAGAGGCTAAAACAATAGTCAGTAGTCTCAAACTCAAACATGCACTTCTGATTGTTTAACACAGGTGACATCAGTATTTTATTCAGATCGAGTCCAGTTAAGCCAGCATGCACTCTTTTTAATGTGCTGTTTCATGGATGTGGCTAATTCAAAATGTGTCAGTTGGGGAAAAAAATAAAAACTAAACACAGTATTTTAAAGAGAAACTGGAAAACACAGTGCTCAAAGTTGCAGCTTGATTTTTATTACAAATGAGCCGACACATCAGTAGATGATAGAAGAAGAAGACGTCCAGCAGTGGGTTGATCGTGAGTTTTGGCTTTTTCCTGCCATCTCTGTGAAGCTAACTTGAGGACAAATTCCCCACCACTGGTCCAGAACTCTTTTGTATTTTTTGTGTGAATCCAACAGCGGGTTCAACATTCTTGAACCCAGACGGGGACTCTGGGACGGAGGCAGACAGCGAGCCTCAGCTGGCCTTTTACACCGACCCAAACCGCAGTCGCCGCCGGAGTCGAGGTATGAGAAATGGTAATGCCAACAGCGCGTGGGGCTCAGGGGGTAAGGAGGACTCATACACCTACAGACAGTTAATCTCGCCGTCTGATGGTATTACCATCGCCACGACGCATGACAAGTCACCTTTACAGTGCATATAGCGGATGGCTCTGGTGTTGTATGTGCTCATCAGTTTGACTCCCAAGGGAAGCACATGCTGTGTATATTCATAGGTGTGTGTAGAGTGGTTGTGAGCATGTGAAACTGATCTCAGTGCATCCGAATATAATCTTGTTGACGGAAATCAAGCAAGATGATGAGATCAGAGGTCCTCAGTACAGAATATTTTGGCATTAGTTGCATCTACAACCCAAAGAACATCTTATTTTGAAATAATATTCCACACAAATATTATTTCTAAGCAGGATCCTCTGCAAATGCTGTCATAGTGAAGTGGTGCAGCATGCTTTATATGTCAGCATGCCATGTCCTTGCAACTTTGATGTACAGTAATGGGGTGTGGAAAAGAGACAGAGAAGATTTATTTTTTCAAGTAAAAAAATGTGACACTGGCCTCAAAATAATAGCTGCTGTCGGAAGGCGTTACAAGCTGTTACGATGCCTCCAAGCCAATTATTCCCCCGTCATGTGCACAGGTGTCACAAACACAGCAAAGCCTCCAGAAGTGTAGCCAACACCTTTAATTAGACTGAGCTTTAAGAATAGAACTATGTTGTTTAGATGCAGAGGATGACTCATGTGGCACGACAAAAGTTGTTTTTCATGTATAGAAAATTTTGAGAGAAGGATGTGAAGAATGAGACATTCCCCTCTTTCATATAGAAGGCAGAAATGTGCGCTGAAGAGAGGTTTTGTAAAATCTGAAAAATAACTGAAAGGGAAGTCAAAGGGGTGAAATTCTGCCCTGCATCCAGTTTCTGGGTAAGTTACTCGATTAAATAAACTAGCTTTAAACATTTTGCGATAGGTCAGCTTTCTACTTTGGCTTTTGTTTAAAGGATTGCCTTGGGCATTTTTTGAATGAAAAAGTTCTGCCAGAGTAATTTAAAAGTGACAATGGGATCTAGAGTTATTCAGCTAGTGAAAAACGAGGCACTTTAAACACAGTGACCTTGACTACATTCAAGGTCACTGTGATATTTTTCTGTGTGTATGTGCACGTATGCGTGGGTGTGGGGTCAGTTTTGACACTTTCTGCATTGCACTGGGGAGCAAACGAGATAAGGGGAGAGTTCTCACTTTCGGGGGAGGGGGGGCAAAGGAAAGTGGAGGAAAGAGGGAAGGTTTGAAGAACAACCTCTCTCTTTTTTCCCTCCACACATTCCAGCGTGGATGTTAAAACCCTTCGTAGGTAAACTGTATTTCTGTGCCACTGAGCCGTGCCTTGTGTCAACTTCCCAGAGGCTTGAGGGTTTGGATCCTAACGACCTTGTTATGGGTTTAGGCCCATGTTGTTGGGGTTTTTTGTCTTTGTTTGCTTGTTTGTAAAATAACTGTAAAATGACTCCCTGTGTAGCCATTGTGTGTACATGTTTGTGTGATAGTGTGCATGTACTGATGGAGGGGTTCTTGGGGAAAAGTGTGGTATCTGCTTCACAGTTCTCTACTCTTTCTTTTTCTTCCTCCCCCCCTCTCTCATTTCTTTCTAGCAGCAGGTTCCCCTCGGAGCCCCATCAATAAGACCACCCTGACTCTGATCAGTGTCATCAGCTGCGTGATTGGCCTGGTTTACTCCTCTCACCTCTCCTGCAGCCTCTCAGTCCGGGTAATCTTACATGTTCCGGAGCACCTCATTGCTGATGGTAAGGCCTTACACCAGCCACGGACTGTGGATGCAGCCTTTTCCCAAGCACATCCCCAGGGAGCGCTGAGCTTGCATTTCCTCGTCACTCTCCGGGGAGTTCGGCTCACTATATCTCGCTAACCGAGTGCCTGTGCTTTGTGGTCGAGCTGCTGATTCGCTTTGCTCTCTCGAAGACAAAGGTAAATGCCAGGTCGACCACCCTCTGCCTGGGTTTCCCATGTCGCAGCGCACAACAGATGTGCCCTCAAAGCATCGGAGCGCATCGTTGCTAGGTTGCAATGACCACCCACAGCCAAACCTCCATCGCGCTTCCCCTGGTACTTTCTGATATGTTGAACCACCTCGCTAATGAATTTCAATGTAGTACCTGCAAAAAAAAAATAGCACCACGGGAGCCAAGTGTTGGCTCCTGCTGGCTCATTGGCATTTTTCAGCTGTCACTGAAGTGAGCTGGCAGTCCAGATATATTATAGACTGTGACTAGGCTTGCTCATCTATCATCTAGAGGTCTGATTTGATTTGAAACGCTGCTGCTTTCCGGTGGTACACGCTGGCCTGCCAGTGATATTAAAATTCCAGGGAGGCATCGAGGGAGGGAACTTTGAAAGGAGAGATGAAAGATGGCGAATTCGCCTGTTGAATTACAAAACTGGGATCGATTTAGGATGTTTCCATAAATGTCTCCACAGTCTCATCAGACTTGATTTGATGTCACGGTGAATCAGATGAAAATCTGGATTCCACCGCTGTGGAAAGAAGCTATTAATGCCAACAGCTGCACATGTGTCTGACTTCAAATATTGAAAGAAAAGTACCAAAATATAGAGTCACACCTTTCTCCTTGCCTTTCACGTCTGGGAAAGTAATCATCTGAAGATGTTTGTGTAGTTACGCGGGATAACAATATCTACTGCTTTTCAAGATACATAACAAAGAACAGGGCCAACTTTTTCTTCCTATCACTAACTCGGAGAGTCGGGAATAGAAAGGTGGCTGACGTTTATCATCTCAGATTGTATTTGCTGGAAATAGATTTACTTTTACCATCTGTGCCTCCTGTGAGAGGTTTCCCAATTACATCTGAAGCTATCCCAAGGAGCGATGCTGTGGCCTAGAGTCCCATCCGAGTAGTGGCTGGGGATTCATGTTACCGGTCATGCCTCTGCTGCCATTATGCTGCCATTATAGATGTTTATCCATCAGATCCTGGGCATTTGAGTCAACCTCGGGAAATTTGAAGGCAAACATCCAAAAAGTTAAGCACAAAGTACCAAGTAGTAGACCAAGAGTCTACTGCCATTCTAGCAATGAAAGTGCACATAGGCACAAATGAGTGAAATTTTCATGTAATGTTAAGTGTGCTAGCCTTTAAACATGCTACCATAGTGCACCAGAGCTAATGCGCCTGGTATTTATGAGCTCTATAATATTTTTTTTTATATAGAAGTTCCAAGGTTTTGGAGGATGGCAATCCAGCACCATCTTTCTTTGTACTTGTGATGTACTTGCACAAAGTAACGCAACATAACTGCTCTATTTAAAACGTGACCAAAGAGCTGCACACAGGCGATTCATTCTGCTCTTAAGTCTGGTGCTCACGTTAATAATTCTGGTCCGTTCAGGCCTACGTGGCTCCCTGTGAGAGTCAAACATCACGATGTGATGAATGTCTCAATTAAGATGGCTACAGTTTCTTATTTTGATAAATGAATTCTTCATTGTATATTAGACCATATATAAAGCATTTATGTTTTACACAGAAATCCATTTCATCTTTCAAAAGTGCATACATAGTTGCCAGAAAACTCAAATAGAACATAAAAAGTGTCATAAAAACAGAAACACTGCTGGTGTCTTCAAAGTTTTTCCAGGCAGTTTTATGACTCTCCACAATTAAGCTAACAGGATGAGTCCAGCCATTTGCAGTGTGTGCTCTAGTTCTAAGGGAATCATCAAAGAGGATGGCGCTAACTAGGGCACACAGAGCCTGCCAACACGTCATTAAATATGCTTGGGTTAGCAAATGCCCAGTGCATCCCGTGTTTGCAAATGGACAGTGCTTTGGTCAGTGAGCGTTGTTGCTAATTTACGGAGATCACACAGCGGATAACTCTCAGAACCAAGTGTTCCAGAGACACCTCCTGTGTCAGGTGTCCTGGAACATGGAAGAGTGCTTTTGTTTTCCCAGGCAGTCACAAACTCAGTAGAAAACATTTTGCATACGAGCTCCCTTTAGTTTACAGCATTTGAGCTGTAAACCCCCGGAGACCTCAGTCTTTAAGTGTATTAAATAAATTAAATATTAAATAATTTCCCCCAGGGATCAATAAAGTATTCTGATTCTGATTCTGATTATTCAATGGAACTAATTGATTATACCTTTTAAGATGGAAGTTGTGTGCTGCAGCTTTCAACCACGAGGTAATTAAAGCATAAGTAGAAAGGTTTGAAATTAAACAGCAGCAGTAACAACGGCAGTCCTCGCCTCATTATCCTGCATTATGGCAACAGAATGTTAGCCCAGTGCTCAACAGTTTTACTTCCACTGATCAGATGCACAAACTTTGAAATTTACATAGAAAACAAACAACGCGACTGTAACTCATTTACAGCTGCACTCTCTCATCTTTAACCTTTTCAGAATTACGTGTCGGCCCATAGTCGTGCCAATAATCATTATTATGCATTTATTATTACAGAGAAAGCGTTGAGCTGATGCTTTGTTTGTGTCATAACAACCACTAATAAGAAAGAGGAGCACTGCGGAGGACTTCTCAGGGTCGGGGAACATTTGTTTCACAGACAGCCATACTTTGTTAAAATAAAAGAAGGGCCAAACACTGAACAATGTAAGTGAAAGAGATGAGATGCACAGCACGGAATTATGTTAAATGTTATGAATTTGACAGCTATAACAATCGATTTACAAAAACCCTGAGACCTTGGTTCAAAAAACTGTTTTCTGGGAGAAAATGTAGACTTTTTTGTTTCAATTTGGCTTTCACTGACATAACATAATGCACTGTAAATGCTGTATTGCATCAGCATTTACTCTATACAGTTTGTAAGCAAATATAGAGTCATGAATAACTATAAATTTTTTATGGCATGAAATCACAGCAACAGTCACCTTTATGCGATTTGAAGTAGCAAAGATCTTTCTTACAATTAAACATTTCAGAATGTGTTGTTTTGGTCAAGATGCCAGTTCTGCCCTCACTGCTTCTATTTTCTCCACAGTAATAATAGAAAAAAACCAACAAAAACAGCAAGAATCAAATGTTTTTCACTGCCCACCCAGTTATAGTTATGTGGTTCAATCAGCCAAGACCATCAACCTCGTCAAGGTACATTTGGAAATCCAGCTGATCATGCCTTACACATGTTATTTGTGTGATTATGGATATTCCTCTGTTTAAATCTTTCGGAGTGTTCACAAGTTTTGCTTTTTAATTTTGCAGCTTTCATGTTTGCACTATGGCTCTTAAACTAAAAATAACAAGTAATGTCTTATAAAGCTTTCATGTTCTTTCCAGATCCACTTCATTTTAAATCTGGTATTTTTTAATCACATTTTCTTTTCAAAAAATTTAATTTGAAGGTTTCCTAATTTGTTTTTCTCTCGTAGAAACTGCCTCACTAAAAGGTGGTGCTTGCTGTCATTATATTTAGCTGAAGATATTTCACTTGTAAGGTCCAATATGTGCTGTAACCTTGTCTTTTTGCTGTTGTTGTTAAATGGTTTTAGAAATGATAGAAAATATAAAGAAATAAGTGGTAAAAAAAAACATGATAAATATGATAATTTGCTTTGAAGATTTTGTTCAAAGTCAGGCTTTTTTATGTGTCCTGTTCTGTTTTTCGTTCCTTCTCATTCATCCCTGCTTTTTCGCCCTCCCCCCGTCTCCATTCCTGCCATCTTTTCGTTACCCATCAATTACCTTTGTCCTCCTCTTCAACCATCTTATCCATTTCACATTTCTTTCCTGTTCCCTTCTCTTCCATGTCTTCCATTTCCTCTGTCCTACCCAGGGTCAAGGTTCATTTTGCTCCAGGGGAGCCAGTTGGATGCTTCAGACTGGCTCAACCCGGCCCAGATTTTGTTGTACTATCAGCAGAATGCCAGCGGGCCGTGGGTGAACGAGCTGTGTGGACGACGCCTCCTGGATCCCTGCGAGCATCAGTGTGACCCTGAGACAGGTGAGCCGAGGCCGAACTGCCAGCTCTTCTCACAGCTTTGAGTGGAAATATTAACTAGCAGTGAACTTATTGATCAGCTCTCTTCATGACTTCCATTGGACGGGAAGTCCTGAAGAGAGCTGATATTAATACAGTTATAATTATGACCTGTTACATAAAATGCTGCTGCTCTTGAGATATGTCAGGCTTTACTATAAAAGCTTTCAGATTAATTAGAAGGTTGAAATGATATGAAAATCATTGTATTTTACAATTACATTCTAAAAAACAACAAAATATAGTTTATTGTTATTTTTACATTAGTTATCATCTTTCAGAATATGCCTACAACAACATTTTGTTTAAGTCTAGTCTTCTTTTTGGTTTTTTTTCTTTGACTTACAGTAAATTTAGGCTTTTTGTAAGAAAAAAAACTGTATTTGAAACGCACGGCTTTACTGGAGGCTTTTGAAGTCTGATTTAGTTTAGTTACGGAGTAATTTGCCACAATGTGAAGCTGCTTGTCGTAGCTGTATCCATTAGGCTTTGTACACTTGGTTTCTCTCCGTTGTGGCCTCCCGTCCACACTCAAGGAAAACGCAGCGTTTGCACAACGCTGTCGAAAATGAATACATTTAAAGACGCGGAAGCACCGACAGTGAAAACAGACCTTTTCAAAATTATGACACATTTTAGTCATATGATGCAGTCATGTGACCAGTTAAACCAAGATAGTGGAGGGCAGTCCTATTAAAGATTAATATCAGTCTGTAGATGCTCCAGATGGCTTTTCTTCAAATTCTTTTATTCTCACTGGCTTTTGCGACTTTGTACTTTTGTGTTACTCGCAGCATCAACTCCACCTCATTGTTAGTCCATTTAAAAAACTCGGTGCTTTTCCTCAACATTTTGCCGGAAAGTAAGTAAGCAGCAGACATAAATGAGCAAGCCGAATCTTCTTGTGCTTCACACATGCGCAGTACTGGAACGTAAGCGTTTTCAGCCGTTTCAATGTGGACGCACAACTCTGTGAAAACGAGTAGTGTGGACGCGGAGCGTTTTCAGACGTAAATCTATCCAGGCTAGTGTGGACGCAGCCTTAATCGTCTGGTATATTTGGTGTTCCCTCTGAACAGAGTGAAATTTGTAACCGGCCATCAATTTGTTTTATTTCACAACTAAAAGCAAAATGAGCCTCCAGAAACAGAGAAAGGCAAAAGTTGCATCTGTAACTTTCACTCTCAGTCTTAGCTAATGCCCACCTCACCATAGCTGCCTTCAGCAGAGAAAGGTTTTAGATGGTTACCCTCTAAAATCACATTTATATGCAGACCTTGTTCATTAGTCGCCCGTTATTGTTCATTTTAACTTAAGTCTCATATAATAATAATCTTATTTACTTATTCAATCTAAAATAGATAAACAGCCCACATCTAATGTATTTCTTAAATTTCTCTTCTTGCACAAAGTGCTAATGATTATTGCTGAGGGGAAGGCTAATAAATCCTCTGTGTACACTGTGTAACAAGTTAGTGTTCATGATATGTACGTCTACTTCAGATAAACTAAAGCTCATTTTAAAAAATACTAATAATAACAACCTTGTTTAACACTAACCTTATTATATGAAACAGCTTCACTATTTTGAGAACACATAAACAGTATTAAAAAAAAGAAAAACATCCTGATGACACAAAAACGATGTAATGGACATTGTGAGGACATTCTTCTTATTACCAGTTTATGACTCATAAAGTTGTTGTAAACAAAGAAAAAACTACTAATAAATAGCCAACTTTAGCAACATCATGAGTCACAATTCTAAACCAGCGTACTCCGTCCTCGTCCGCCATAGTGCCCCCTGGAAATACTTCTGATGTAGTCTGATTTGTTTTTGGTTTTTTTATTATTATTCTTCATCCGCAGTGTTTTGTTTTGGGGGTTTTTTTTATTCTACTTATTTTAGAAAATTGGTGAAGATCTTTATATCCTCCTGTTTTGCCTGCTTGCTTGTGTCTACACAAGTTGCTGAGCTGGCGGTGCCGCCCCGAACAGTGCAATGCACAGTGCAGTGTGATAAAAGTGAACCTGATTGTTTTCTTGAAACAACATCATAAGTGCAAAAGCAACATGATAATAAGTTCTGATTGACGGGAACGTGTATAAATAAAACACACAAAACTCAAAAAGTAAACAATGCAAACACAATAGTGGACTGTTTTTTTTAACTTTTGGTTAAATAAGTGAGCTCACTGTGAAATCTTAAACGTGTTTCTGAGATATGTTTCTCACCCCAACGGATTGTGGCAGATGGCCCCGCCCCTCCCTGAGCCTGGTTCTGCTGGAGGTTTCTTCCTGTTAAAAAGGAGTTTTTCCTTCCCACTGTCGCCAAAGTGCTGCTCATAGGGGGTCATGTGATTGTTGGGTTTTTCTCTGTGTGTATTGTTGTACGGTCTGTCGTACAATATAAAGCGCCTTGAGGTGACTGTTGTTGTGATTTGGCGCTGTGTAAATAATATTGAATTGAATTGAAATATGAATACAATTATGATCTTATTAGAAACCTAAAAATAAACATCCTGGTTAATTCATACTAAGCTGACTGATTTCAAACATTTCCTCCCTCCATACAAATTACTTAGTCCCAGTTCACAACAGCAGTCATCTCATGGTTTTGGGCTTAATGGGAATAAGAGCATAAACAGCTACAGGAGAAAGTGGACACAAGTTAATGTGATGGAACAGTGGCGTATAGATGCTTCCCCAACAGCCTGAGGTTGTAGCAGCATAACTAAGGCTTGGTTCAGGGTCACCTGAAGGAGCCCTCACTACAATCTTAAGCTGAAAGGAAACTTTTAAACCTGATCTTAAAAGGAGAGATGGTGTCTGTTTCATGAACTCAAAGTGAGAGCTGGCTACACAGGAGTGGAGCCTGATAGCCGAAAGCTCTGCCTATAAATTCAAATGAGAATATTTTGCTGATAAAAAATAACAGCAAAACATTTTGCTGTTTAGCGAGATCTTTATCAGTTCTCACTGCCTGTATATATATATACACATATATACATGTATATATGTGTATATGTGTATATATGTATATATTTTGATCTTACAATATGGGACTAAATGTAGTGTGTTAAACAGATTTATGCAGTACATTCTGATAAATTAATAAATTAGAAGCATTTGATGTATGTAGTTATATCTCATTCCTCAAATTTGCTCAGTACTTGCAAGCATATGTTATTAATAGGAGACACGATGGTGTTTTTAATTTCTCTCAGATCAGATCATTTTAATCATTGCCTATTATAAATGACTTCTTCAATTTCTGTTCTAACCTTTTTGTCAGGGAGTATTTTAAAATCAAAGTGCTAAATATAAAGTGGTCCCTGTTCCAATGGAGGTGTTGACAGTAAACTTTTTCCCTGGGCAATTTCCCACATACAGAAATAGCCCTGGCTTCAAGTTTCAAGATAAAGTTTTACAATGCATAAGCTTCCAAGAAACAACTAAATTTCTTTATGAAAACCGTGTCAGCTTTCAGATATACAACAATCAATTGGTAAATGGTAAATGGCCTGCATTTGTATAGCGCTTTTCTAGTCCATAGGACCCCAAAGCGCTTTACACTACATTCAGTCATTCACCCATTCACACACACATTCACACAAATTAAATGCATCCTGTCATATGTAGAAATGTTTTTTCAAACATGCTTATATCTGTAATGGCTCGAGGGAGAATGCAGACTGAACAGTGTAATTTTTGCTTTCTTAGACAGTCTCTGCCACTGCATCACTCTGATTATTAGTACAAGAAGTCTCACATTTAAAGTGTCTTCCTTGTTTTGCATCCATTATTCAGCAGCCTAACTCTCCCCTGGGCAATACAGAGTAAGTTCTGAGACCTTTAAATGAATCAAAAAGCTGGGCCAGTGTGTCTCATGCCTGCTCTTCTTGGAATAATTTCTGAGGTTCACCCACACACCCAAACCTCCACTCTCCCCACTCTTAAAATGATATATGGACCAGCCGCAGGCTTCAACAATTTTATTATATTTTTTATGTGATTAATTTGTAAAGGAGCCATTGTGTATATGTAAGGTTAGATACAGGCTTATCAGTGGGATAGCACACATGACAATGAGTGTGTATAGGCTGCCAGGAGATTGCAGGAGATTGCAAAGCTGTCTAGCTGTTGATTTGCGATGAAGTTGAAGAGTCTGGAGGTAGTCCTCCTTCTCCAGTACTGCACTCTGTGCAATGTTTAAGTACCAGTAGCAGCAAAACAACCCCAGAGCATGATGCTACTACCACCATGCTCGACAACTTTGTCTCATCTAAAACTTTTATCCAGGAGGAATTTGGTTTGTCTTTGCTAATTTCAGTCAAGCTCGAAGGTCTTCTTTTCTTGGTTGGCACCCTCTCTATGCTGTGTTCCAGCAGTTTCCAGTTGATGGCAGACTTCAGCCTTGTGGGTTCCGGGGTAATTCCTGAACATCCTAACCAATTTCCTCTCATCTGGGTATGACAATTTTTGTCTATCTCCAGACTAGGGGTGGGCGATATAAACGATATACGATAGAAACTATATCAATTTGGCCAACGATAGAGATTTTGACTATATTGCTCTATTGTGATAGCGCATGTTGATGATGTCATCAAGCTGCACCTGTTTTGGTCGAAAGCATCGCAGCGGCTACAACCATTATCATCTGCAAATTATGCCAGGCGACAGTCATAGCAAAGAGATCTCGTCTCTCACTCTTGAAATATGGGGAAAGCCAAAAACTGCGCTTCCTCCACTTCCGTAACATTGATTCATTAATGTTGAATTCTCTCGCAGCTGCTCTATTCCCATGTTGTTGCAGTATATTAATAACTAACCTCGTATTGTGGATAAATAAACTCAGTTCTCCTGACTGAAGTTTGGCCCGTGTACAGCATCCTGCTATGCGATTGCATTTGTCCCTGACCACCAGAATCCCTCACGTTAACTTTTATGGAGTGGAAAAAAAGTTGCCGTTCATCCTCCAGCTTCACTGTGCTAATGTTATGCTAACATAGCTGTGTCGCTAGCAATCACGTAGCACAACATTATATACCAGGTAATCCAACTTCAGTAACCCTGCAAACGCCACTGCTGTTTAGTTTTCTGTCTTCATTTATGTTGGAAGTGGTAGCAGAGCTGTACGTTTGAATTAGTTTCAAAAATCTCTCAGTCAGAACATGGTATGAAATGTTTAGGTGGAAACTAGCAAGCTAACTTCCTGTTAACTTCTAAAACTTAATTGTTACACCCGATAAAGCAGCAACGCTGATGATGTAATTAAAGATGAAAGACCGTTTTTAACTCTCAGTGTTCGTTTGACTTTGGGACCTGAAACGGACGGAGTTTTGGACCCAGATTACTCCGCGAAGCTCCTCACTACGGCAGCCGTAATGCTCTGACAATCCATCAAGCAGTGCAGCTTACCAAAGTTGTACTAAAACATTTTTAACAGATTTCTGCAGCCAAAATCGGTTCGAGGTCAGTAAGCACAACCAGAATTCATACATAAGGCACACTCTCGATTTTTGAGAAAATTAAAGGATTTTAAGTGTGCCTTATAGTGGAAAATACGTTATACAGAAGAAAAGAATATATCGTGATACATATCGTTACCGCACGTGCTTCAAATTATATCGCGATATGAATTTTAGGCCGTATCGCCCAGCCCTACTCCAGACCTTGGCAAAGATGTGACACACCCAAATAACTTGAACTGATGATCCTGGAATGTGCAGTTGTTTAGAAATGGCTCCAACAGACCGTTCAAACTTATATAGTTTTCTTTTTTAGATTTTCACAGAGTTCTGTGGATTTTTTCATTTTTCTGTCTTCTGTCAGTCAAATACTTTTTATGTTGGCAAAAAGAAACTGACCGTTTTAATCAATCGTGATCACGAACAAGAAGGTAATAGGGTTTGGTCTTGTCAAGTTAAAAGACACTGTAGAACATAAGTGAATACATGTCTACTCCAGTGCAGTCTTTGCTATCCACAGGACAGATCAAGTTCCAGGCTATTTGAGGGTGATTTGTACTGTATAGGTTCAGTATGTGTTTTTAAAGGTGACAAATCGCAGAGTGAAATTCAGTGAAAATAAAGCGTGAAGCCTAGATTGTGGCTCTGGCTGTATGTTGAGCAATTATGGAAAGTAACACCTTGCAAGTGTAAAACAAGTTTGAGCACAGTGCCGTGACCTGAGAGTGCAATGAAATGGCAATTAAAGTAAGATGAGCCATTTAGCAATGTTCAGGAGCTGTGCAACAAAGCTCATTGCCGCTCCAGCATTATTGTCATTATTTTTTGGATGCAGTTTAGATTATCAGTGAACATGTAAAACTGGCTTTCCAGTGTCAAACATTTCAATTCTTTCATTGCACATTTAACAGAGCAGCAAAGAAGCAATTATATTCAGAGCTACAGGATGTACATGTTAAGAGTGCCGACGAGGAAAGTCTTGGAAAAGCTGATGTTAGTGAAGAGCACATCCAGGTGATTCTTCTTAAAAGAGTAATTACTCAAAGCTTGAGGAGGAGAGCATGAACTTCCGTAATGTAGCTAAGCGACTAGAAGATGATGAGGTCTTTCTGGTCTATCTTCACATCTTTTATCCTAACATGCTGATATCTTGCACTGCTCTTTCGAACCCCTCCACACAACTGTTATTTTATTACACTCCAATTGCACAAGTAATAAGTTAATGGGGGGTAATGAGCTCAAATACACCAAACTCTAATGGTATTCTACTGCTGTGATAAAGCAGTCATTTTAAATGTACGTTTCCTTGAGTGAAATTCGATGAACACAGCAGATTAATCATGACCAGTGTCAGTGTTTTAATCATGTAATGTAAAGTTTAAATTGCAGCCCCATGTGCAGCACTTAACGGGCCAATAACAAGTTGGGAGTTCAATATTTAGGAACTCTGTGAGAGGATGTAGCGTGCAGCCTTTGAGCAGGATTATTATTTGAAAAGGGCACAGAGTATATCTCTTTCTTCTCCTTGTTTTTGTGTTCTTTTCTGGGATCACGGGCGTTACTGAACCCGGTCTAAGAGTTGTTTTTAACTCTAGAGCACACAGAGGCTCTCTTGAGTACAGAGTCAGTGTTAGAAAATAACCCCCATCTATATGTTATAAAATATAAACAGACTTGAAATCATGAAGACGCCTGACTCATTTCTTTTTTTATTCAGCTAGCATGAAAAGTCAGTAAACGATTTCCTTTAGCCTGGCAGGTATTGACAGTTGACCTTTTCCATTAACAGTGGTGTATACGCCCAGGGCCTGTGCTCTTCACTTGCCTCCTATTGAGCATGAGGAGAGCATGTTGTACATGTTACCCCTGAGTAACCATCTAAATCAAAGGTGAGGCCCCATCAATCATACTGGATAAAGTCGAGGCCGACATTTCTCCCAGGAGCTGATAGCAGCACAAAAAGCACACAGGCCTCACTTATCAGGACAATGGCAACACAGAGCATGAGCATTGTACGAGTCCCACTGCTGAGGTATTGGACCTTCATATTCATGTAAGACACTGGTATTTTTTGTATCGAGTAGTCGGTTTTGCACCCTCTAAAATATTGCCTAGTGACTTAGTCTGATGCTATAGAAACTGTTTCAGATGGCTTTAGACATTCAACTTTTAAACAGCACAGATGGGCAATGCTGCATTTCATGCTATTAGAAGTTGCCCCAAATTGTTGCCTTAGGCCTGAGGACTAAGTGGATTTGGGCAAATTACAACCCAAGACACTCTGTGCTTTAGTAAATAATGGCAGTGCCAAGTGACAATTCATTAGACTAATCACTGATCTAATCACTTCTCATTTGGGTAGGGGATGTTATTCAGTCATTGGGACCAGTCTGATAAGTGTGAAAAACACTAATATAAACAGAGTCTATTAAGTCTAGACATCTGGAGTAATGACTCAAAGTTAACTTCAGTATTTACTTCTAGGGTGTCCTTTTCCACTGTGTAACCACACTGATAAGCCACGAGAATAAAAGAAACAGACTAATATTCTTTGGTCCTCAAAACAACTCAAACCTGTCTGGGTATGGACACGGTACTTTTGTGCTATCTGGCAATACGATGTTGTTAGCAGTCTCTGTGGGTTGAAGCTTCGATGTCCAGTCAGAAGTCGCTGGGTAACTGTGCCGTCTGTTTCTCTTATTTACTCATAAAACATGAGCAGAAATTGGAAACATGATAAGGGAGCAATTGCTTATTGAGAGCTTCAACACTTATGGTTGCATTCACGGCATCATATTTCTTTCCTTGGAATTTGATGACATCTGAGACTAAAATGGAACTGAACCACAGTGTTCATCACAGGTTGCTTTCATTTTGTTGGCAGCTGGAAAATTACATATGTGCTAATTGTCTTACCAGTAAAATAGTCTTAGTGTATTTCTTCCAAGGCAAGTGTTAGCTAAGTGTCAGTCTTGCAAACTGACAAATAAAAGTAAGTTCTTGATTTAAAAAGTATTCTGTCACAGTCTGGCTGATCCATTTAGAAATGTATTTGACTGAAACCTAACAATTAAGTTCTGATTGAATTTTAAGTATGGTAACCATTTATTAGAAATCAAACTAATACAAACAAACAAATACTATATCCTTCATGTTTTTGATGAAATAATTTGCCATCTCCTCGGCTTATGTCTAAAAGTAGTAGCTTTAGGTTACTGGTTGGCCTCTTCAGTTTGTCTTGTTGCAAAATAAGAATTTCCAGAAGAAAAACAAAGAAAAACGACATTTTTAAAACTTGGTTTTGAAAAGAACTTTAGGGTCAGGAAGCATCATGCACATCAAGAAGGAGTCAAAAATCAATCCGAAATGAGTCATGCCGCAAGGTTTTAATGAGCTGACGGTGTCGGAGCGAGCCGGTGTTTTACACGCTGCGTCCTTATCAGTGTGTCAGAAACACATCCACTGACATGACGCACAGCAGTGAGCGCCATCGCTTTTTTTAGTAGCCATTTGGAGACTGGCTGCACTGTACGGAAACAACTGATTAAATATTCTGCTGCTGCAACGCTCTGAGGAATTTATTTTTCTGTTCTTTGTGAGATTTAAACAAAAATAGCAACCAAAAAAAAGACCACCTATGAATACATCATTAAAAATAAGAGATGATTAAGAGTGCTTCTCTGCAGAGGATTCATCTTTAGAATAGCTCTCCTGCAGTGAAATGGAAGGAGAGGGGCAGAGGGAAATTTCTAATGAATTAAACAAGGCTTGACTATAATGAAGACATGATTGAATCACTGGCTTTCTGCTTGCAGGAGAGTGCCTTTGCTTAGACGGCTACATGAAGGACCCGGTCCACAAGCACCTCTGCATCCGCAGTGAGTGGGGGCCCAATCAGGGGTAAGTTATGATAATCACCTCATAATGGTTTGTGATTGCTCATTACCATCCCAAAGTCAACAACAAAGGAATCACCCTACGCATCAAACCAAGTGGTATTAATTTGCCTGCAAGAATCAAAAGGAACAGTAATGTTGACAAGTACAGCTGATATTTTTGAACACATAAAAATTTCTAATGCAGGTAATTAGCTGTGCACATCGGCATGTACTGTAAAGAGATCATTTTTCTTTGTTGCTCGGGTATTTGTTTATAATCGATGTCATCGTCTGCCTGATACAATTCCTAGTTTTACAGTCCTCCGCTTGTCCCGAGGTCATGTCACTGCATAAAACAGATTAGATGTGTTATTATGCAGAATGTTCAGATTTACATTTCTACAGCTCTATTCTCTGACTTTATGTATCAACAAATCCTAAAGTCTGCTGTTCATAGGCACTTTCCCTAGCAGGGTCAAAATCTTACAATATTGCAGACAGAGAGCCAACAATTACCCCCCAGCGAACACAGATACCATAGGACTTACTGCCTGCTGTCGGCTGCTCTCAGTGGTCACTTACAGGCTTGGGAATACATCAATCGAGGGTCTCTCCAGCAGCTTCCACCTGTGGAAGTGAACAGCACGATTTTAGCACCTCAACCAAAAATCACAACTGCAGTAATAAATTGTACTGAAGTACAACATGGTTTTCTAAAACCAAGCAAATTCATGTCTGTTCTGTGTTCAGTTTAGTTTTTAGGTGTAATTTCTTGCAGACTCAATGCAGCCACAGGCGGTGAAGTACCTGCTGTGACGAGTATTTTAACTGTTAGTATTAAGTTGATTTTGATTTTTTGATTTGATTTGATTTTATTGATTAGCATTCAAATTCAAATCTCAGTGAAAACAGTGAGAAAAAAAACAAAAAAAAAAAACAGTGAAAACAGAACAAAAATCTACCATAAAGAAAGAAAGCATGAGACAAGGCTAATCAAAAGGTATTGGCTGAAGCATTTGCTTATTACGCCAACCCTTTTCACAAAATATCTTTTTGTATGCAGCTCCTGTACACAGGGCTTGAAGAAAATAATAAAACAAAGCAAAAACCAAACAAAACAAACAAACAAACAAACAAACAAACAAACAAACAAACAAACAAAACAAAGAAAAAAAAACAACTTTCCACCTTAGATAAGTAACTACATCAAAGTAAAGAATCAAGAGGTTGTTGTTTTTTTTCTCCTTTTTGTTCTTTTCATTCTTGATATATATATTTTTCTAATACTCTATTTTTAAACATGTTTTTAAACAAGGAAAATGAACTACACCTTTTTAAATCACTGTCATAACTATTCCACAGGTTAACTCCTCTAACAGAAACACATCTCTGCTTTATATTTGTCCTCATCTTGTTTTTCTTAAAGAAATCTGTTCCCCTTAAGTCATAGTTGGTATGTAAGTTGGTATGTACCTCCGAACCCATAATATATCCAGTAATGTGGCTGCAATGACAGCTGCGTGACTTTTAGTACTATCTTTAAATCATTTTCGGCCATAGGTAGATTTGTTAATTTTCAGTGGCTTTAATGTGGTTTATGATCTCTGCGTCTTTTGACCTCAAAGTCACCAGTTCTGTAATGATTCCAAGTGATGACTCGATATTTTTTGGCCTTAAAAATGCTGTTTCAGGCTCTTCTCCAGGAAGTTATATTAACACTTAATTGAGTTCACATCTGCTTCTTTAAAAAGTCCTTGACCTTTGGCGAACACTGGTGCCACAGTGCTGGCCACTCGGTGACCGCTGTGCGTGTAAGTGTGCGTGTGAGGTGTTACTGGTTTAAACTGTCTCGTGGAGTTTTCTTGGTTTGTTCTGTGTGTGTTTTTATACCAAAACATATTGACTAGAGTGCTCATGACATTTCTTTTCTTAGAAAAAAGAAAGACATGCACTGACCACAGGGAGATATATTGTGAGAACGAGGGGACCCACTAAAGTTTAGCTCCAGAGCGATATGTCTGGGCAACAACTTGTTAACAAATGGTAACAATGAAGAGGTACCCCACTGTGACTTCTTTAGTTCTTGTGGACTGGTACTAGATTCTGCTGCACCATGAAATCGTTCTACCAATCAGTGTGAAGAGTGAATGTGATGATGGCCTGAACAAGTCAAATCATACATCCCTAATCGATCACGTCGCCGGCAGGCATGTATTCTCTGTATCACACGCCAGCCTCAGTGCAAGTCGGAAATGTTTTCATCTTTGTCTGCATTTTATGAAACGTCAGAAATTTGCCCCCTTTGCCCATCTACGTAACTCTGCACCTCTTTATCTCATTTCCCTGGCGCTCTCCCTGAGTCCCTGTCACACCTGTGTAACTGAGTGAGCACCCTGGGGTGACTTAAATGTTTAATGACCACGGCCTATGGTGTGGATGCAGCTCTTCCTCAATGTTCTTTTTGCTTACAGTAGTGGTGGAGTTTGCTCAGAATGACATCGGTCCCCTGTCACTTCTCCCCCTTACGCTCTCACTTTGCAGACTGTTTAGTCCCGGAGCTGCCACTCCCCATTAATCTCCATCATTGCCCCTCTCTCGCTTCTGCCTCTTGGCATCTGTCTCCTCCCTTTGATGCCCCCACTCTCACTGGCTCCTTTGTGCGCCCTCTCCATCACCTTCCGTCTCTCTCTCCTTTCACTTTGACCCTTTCTCCCATTCTGTCTCGCCCAGTCATCCTCTCTTATCCCCTCCCCTGGTAAATAGATATGAGTCAAAGTCACATTGCATGTCAGCTGCTGGAGAAACACATTTTTCAATCATTATGTTTACACGTAGTGCACACTGCAATGCTGGTTGTGATTTGTTGGGCTCTGCGAGGCGGGAAAAACTCAAAGTCACACACGGAAACATGGCTAGTGTTTCGATGTCTAGGGGGTTTAGATTAGGAGGATGGTACAATGAAAACACTTCGCAGGCTTTGATTTTAACACACAGTTTTATTCTCTCTCACCTTTTTTCTGTTCCTCTGATCTATTCTTTTTTCTTTCCTCTTTTTCATGCCAGTCCCTGGCCTTACACCATCTTCCAGCGCGGTTTTGATCTTGTGATGGGAGAACAACCCTCTGATCGCATTTTCAGGTAAGGAGAACTTCACAAAACTTTGTTTTATCTGACTGCATTTTCTGTGGTGCTGCAGTCAAATAACTTGTTAGAATTCAGGTACAATAGCTTTGATTGTGTCTCTCCCTTATGATTAGGGGAGGATTTTGAGCTCCGGCTGCAGAATACCTTCTAACTCTGTCGGTTTTAAATGCACTATGAAAGGGAGCAAGAGGTTTGATTTTCAGATGGGAGAAACATCACATAAGCTGTTTGCTCTGCTGTTGAGAATTGATTTTTAAAACAATCTGAATGCTACACATTCATGAAATTGATTGGAAAAGTTAATTTAGTTGACCACTTCAGACAAGGTCTGAATTAATGCTTGATGCATATTTACCCTGCTGCTAAAAAATCACTTTAAAAAGGTTACAACGGAACAATGGCTGATGTTTCATTTGAATTGAAATTGAAAACACTGAACAAGTCAAGTGTGTGACAGAACAGTTTCTGTCCATGTTGACTCCATATTGCTTCTCAGGTCCATAAGTTCATAGTGTTTTGGGTTTTTTTGTAATTTTACGCCACCATTACAGAGTGGATCTTAAATCAAACCAAGAAGATGTGATTGAAGTGCAGACTTTGAGCTTTAGTTTAACAAAATTATTGCATCAACTGTTAAAGATTTTTATTTTATAAATTGTCTCCATTCATACAGGCTCAAGTTGTCAGGGCTCTGTGTGCGGGCAGGTAGAAATGTGGATCCAAATGCAGGACTCCGAGACGAAATGTAACTAAAACCACAGCTTTTATTGCTGGCATGAAACAAAAACCCAAACCAAACCATGAAACCAAGCAGGCGCACACACAGGCAGGGTCTGAGGGTACGACGCGACACCGAGCATGGGAAAACACAGGGCTTAAATACACAGGGTAGTAATGAGGGAATGGGCCACAGAAGGGAGACACAGCTGGGGGAGATCAGGGCTAACGAGACGGGGGAAACAAAGCTGCACACACTAACATAAGACAAAGACTTTCACAATAAAACAGGAAACATGAATCACAACTCAGAGACACGGACTCAACACAGAGACAGAAAATGACACATGGAACTGAACTATACATGAAACCACAATTCCTAAAACATGGATAACAGATACATGAAACTCAAATAATAATCATCACAACCACAACAAGAGAACAAGAAAACAATCCATGATGCAAAATTACACCAAAACATAATAAACTCAAAATACGAACCATGACACAAGTGTAATTAGACAGTTGACTGTAAAGCGGTTTTGCAGCCATGTTGATTTGATCCCATCGTGTTGAACTCGTGGCATGTGGTAGCTTTTCACTGCAACTCTCGCTATTATACTCAAGAACAGGAAGGCCAGGTGACATTTGGGCTGAAAATCCTAGAGAAACATTGTCTGTTGCAGTGTTATGGCGTGGACACTGTTGTGGAAGTTTTCCATTTAATAAAGCCTGCAGACAAGCGGTGAGCGGTAGCTAGCATGTTTTAATCAAAAACAAACAATCTGCTGTGGTGCTAAATGACAAATATTGTTATTTTCCAAATACTTATGGGACTTTTGTAAATACCTTGCTATTTCTTCAGCAATTCTGCACTGATGAGCAACAAAGAGCAATAAAGAGTCTAAAAACAACACAAAAGACCTGAAAGACAAATTCGAGCATGCAGGATATTCACCTTTTATTTAGCATATATGACAGCACAAACTGCTAAGACAAATGACTTGCTAAGCACCAAACATATTTCCAAGTTACTAAAGAATCAGATATAGTTCACAGATGTCGGTTCAGATTGAATGAGCCCTGAAAAGCAAGTGAATGCTGGCCTTTTGTCAGATAAAGGTAGCTAATTTACAGCTGCTGTTATAAATTATTATGCTTTTAAGAACAGATGAATGTTACAAACACAGCGTTACAATATATATTTAATCTTTTCCCTTGTGTCTTATGACAGAGATTGTTGCTTTAGGCTTTTGCCTTGAAGAGAACATATAGCTGAGAGAAAATCATCAACATTCACAACAACACATCAGGGTATCGGGCCACTAACAATATTCTCAACTGCTTTTCTTGCCAAGTTCTCCGACTTGAGAAAGAGCAGATCTAAGAAGGAATGTGCCACTGCCTTCATTACAAGTTTCTGACTCCTTTCATGACAGCACAGCAGCAACAACAAGTTTGTGTGACTGCACAGTTGACGTGAACCGTTCTTATCATTGTTAGCATTGTCCCTATGCTGGGACACACATTCGAAGCTGGAATCACAGTAATATCTCCCGGAGATGCTTTGATGCATTTCCTTGCCTGCCAGCATGCTTTCTGCAGCAGGCTCCCCACCTTTATTACAACAATATTTTAAAATCTCGTTGTCCTCTGGCGCCTTCAACACAGCCATCCATCCTAATTTAAACATTTTTAGCTTTAAACTTCCTCAAACGTCCCTGTTTGCTCCACACATTAGAAGAGACCTTGAATTTTGAGCAAGCACTCGCTGACCTGCGAAGCCGTCCTCTTGTTTCTTTGAACAGATATTACTGTTCAACACAAAAGCTAATTAGCTGAGTGAAATTGAAGCGCTATAGAGAGTAAAGCAAAGGAAACCCAACAACACAAACAAAATTCTTGCGTGTTGGAGGAGCTAAATGGTGAGAGTCAGCATTCGCAAACAGTGTTTCCTATTTGCACAGTATTAACCGCAGGGAGTTCCTCTGCGGACTGCAAACATGTTTTCCACTCAACAACCGTTTCCTCTCGGGGCCTCTTAGTGTTTTCCACCACCACTTTCTCTTAGGTTGGACCAAATAAGTCGTACAGTAGCACACAAGTCCCCAGTTGTCCATTATGAAGCTGCGCTCATTAAGTGGCTGCTAATTTGTCCTGCGGTCACCCATATACGTCATACCGCATCACAGGGAATTTCAGCACTCCTGCTATACACAGTCCCGCAGGAGAAATGTGAGGTAGCAACAGCGCAACAGTGTCTTGAAGCAATATGGAAATATTACTATTTTAATGGACTTCCATGTTATACTAACTTGCTACAGCCAAGTGTTTTGCAGTAAACAGGCAACAACACTTTGATCCACTCGAATCTTTTAAACTTTGGAACAAAGGGAGTAATTGTGTGGATATAATGAAGTGTTCCATTTCTATAGTGATTTAATCCTTCTAAAAGCGACTGGTAATGCATGCAGCACCCACAATTCACTGCCCTTTCCTTATGCTACGTTAGCATTTTATTAAATGCAAATTGAACAATTGTAAATGAGGAAATATGTTTAGTCTGCAGAAAAATGCCTGTTAACTATTTAATCAACAAGTCCCCCCTTTTTGTATTACAAGTATCCATGAATTATTCATCAGCACTAATAATGCATTTGATGTTAATCAGCATGCGCTGTTTAACTAAAACTTGAAGCATTACATTTCATCTGCAGAGTGTTTAAAGACTGATGATGTCCATTGACTCACAAATAAAGAATTGTTTTAAAGCCCTTGTTCCAACCATCTGTTGTTTACAGATTTATGGCCCTGTTTTGTCTTGGGGGAAACTCTTATGGGCCCTTTTTTGCCCGGGTGCCTCATTTGCTATGCAGTCTGTCCATTAACTCGGTGCCCTTCTGCTCAAGTCAGAGTTATGCAAAAAGGATAACTTAGCTGAAAGGTAAAATAAATAACCTGTAACAAACACGATGCCATTAGTCAGAAACACTGACTGGTGGATTTCCAAGGTTTGTGAGAAATGCCCTGATGATGATGATGATACGAAGGTTAATGCAATTTGCCTTTGAGACTTCAAACTTGGGAACAAGTTTGACAACTCAGCATTAATAAGACATGCAGGGTTTAATGGGAGTCGTTTAAAAGTTCAGGGTCTGAAGTTTTAATCGTCCACTGAAAGTCTTTAGACACTGCATTTTCAGTTTGGGGCATTCTCCTCTGTTTCGTGTTTCCTTTAAGTTCCTCAACTTTAAAGTTGTGCAGTAATAAGTCACTGGGATAACCATTATATCCTCGATGTCTCTATTTAATCTTTAGTTTTCTATTCAGATTTTAATAAACCAACACAGCCCTCACTTCTGCAGTTCTTTTTAACTTTTTGTGCCTTTATACTTTTAACATTCACTAACTTTTTGATGCAGAACCTAAAAGACTACTGCTGCATCGAGTTCAGCCTAACCATGTAAATAAAAATTACAACCTTTTTTTCTGCTTAATGGTAAAAAAAAAACCAGCAAGAACCCAAATAAAAATATAAAGAATCACTTGACAATTCCAAAAATGACCACATAAGCTGTGTGTTAAGCTTTTAAACATTAGACAATAAACATGTCAGTAAAGACATATATAACTGGAATATTACTATTAAAAGTATAAAACCATGTTATTATCGCCTAATGTAGATGTCATGGTTTGCCAAGCGTGTAGATTAGAAAGGAGCCAAACGCAGACAATGGAGATGAATGTGGATGTTAACAGAGAATGAGCCTTTATTTATGGCTGAGCAGATGTTACAAATAAACGGCAAGGAAAACTAGAAAAGAACAAACAAAACCTATACTGGGAAAACTAGCCTGAAGCCTGAGGCATGGAGGGAATGACACACAGCAGCGATGCAGCAATGCAGACGATCCGACGACGCGCAAAGAGGGAAACGAGGAACCGGAGGGAGACACAGCGAGGGGAGCAAAAGTAGACACTCTGACATAGCACAAAGACTATCAAAGTAAAACAGGAAATACGACACGTATGTACAGTCACAGAGACACAAGAGGCACAGACTGGACGCTGAACAGAGGGAGCACAGAATCCAAACCTAAGAACAAAACTCTTAAGAAGAATTAAACACCAGATAATAATAATCAAAACAGCACAACCAGAGAATCGGATCATAAACCATAATACACAATAATACCAAAACCCACGAAACTCAGAATGCTGGATCAAGCTGACCCAGAACCATGACTGTAGATCTTTAACTTCTTGATTTTGTTCTTTGCTTGGAAATAACAGTTCACTCAAATTCACTATTGGTGTTTGTGCTGCTGAAGTTTCATATACTGTAAATATTTATCCCTCAGTTGTTGTAAAAGTCACATTTGCAGGACTAGAAGCCTAAAACCAAATAACACCTTACAAATACGATCATACATGCAAAGTAAGGCTTGCACACCTTCGTAGACACAAATCAAAAAAGACATTGCAGTTGCCATTCATGAACTACTTAGTAATATGTTTAACTGTAGTAACCTTTCGCCATTCAACACTTCACAGAAACAGGATTTCAACTGCTGTCAGTTCAAATAACTCTCACGACTTTTAGTCACAATTCAAAAAAGTAGTATTCTCTACATTTGTTTTTCTATGTAAAGAAACAGCATTTATGAGATCATCATCATATTATTATTACTGTTATTATTATTTACTTTTATTATTCTTAGGTATTTTGTCTCATATATATGATTAGACCGCTGTTTTGCCAAAATTTGAAATAATGATGTCATTGTAAGTAGAACCTGTTACAGGGCAAAACCAACATGATGAACGCCGGCTAAATTCTGTTTTTGTTGACAAAATAAACCCATTTCAAAGGACACGCTGTGCTTGCTTGATAATTATCATAGGTGTAATGAAGAACACTAATCAGCTCTTCATCATTGCATCTGTTAATAGGCGGGATATATCAGGGAGCCAGTGAACATTTTGTTTCTTTGCAAACAGTTTCGCCTAGCAAAAGTCAGCAACTTCCAGCAGCCTCTCGCCAACTGGTTGGGTAATTTCCTAGCAGCTGGAAGTTGAAAGGGGCTGCCAACAGTCTCAAAGGCCTTAATGATCTATTTTCCCCCGAAAAGCCTAAACCTACAACCCTACCTTACACTCTCATCTACTTTTCTTGTCCTCTTGCAGATTCACGTACACCCTAGGAGAAGGGATGTGGCTGCCATTAAGTAAAAGCTTTGTCATCCCCCCTGCTGAGCTCGCCATCAACCCATCAGCCAAATGCAAGACAGACATGACAGTCATGGAGGATGCGGTAGATGTAAGGTGAGAGACATTTTCTGCACTGCACTTTTCTTCAGTGTTACTTTGGGAGTCATGACAGTCCAACTAAAAAGAAATAAAAGGAGTCATCGAGCAGTGAAGCAGGGTAGGATTTTGCTGACCGCTGCACCAAGCTGAAAAGTACCTGAAGGAGTTTCTTCTTAATGCTGCACTTGAAGGATTGCAAAGACTTTCTGTCGACTCTAGTAAAAACAGACTTTTATTATTATCTCTCATCAACTCTCTGACATGTTTTGTATCCTCACGTAATCAGCATTTGTTTTTATTCATTGCTGTTGCTGTGAGTTTTAATCAGGCCTCTGAGGATTTTGCCGAGGTGGTCGTGATTCAGAGGGCAATGCAATTCTGCAGTCTAACACAAAAACATTTATGAATAAAGGAAAAAATGCCAGAGTTTAAAAAGAAAGAATTGCTTGGCAGTTCAAAGCCACTGAGAGCGTTTGAATTGTTAAATGGTTCATAAGTCCAAAGAAAATCTACTCTGTGTGCAGTGACTGTGGGCTGCAGAGAGAGCTGTAAATGAGCCAAAACAGTGCTGCAGAGTTAAACCGGGCTCAACTGATGACATGTATTACACAGTGGAAGCAATGCCCCTGAGCATTCTCTTTATGTCTAATGAGAAATGGACAGACATGCTACTTGGGGTTGGGGGTTAAATCGAGAACATACCCACCCAACCCATAAAAGGTGATTTTTAAGGTAGTGCTGAAGAATTTGTGTTATTTCGACAGTCACTGACACGGCAAGCAGGAAACATGTCTCACTGGCTTGTTATCTTGACCATCTACAACAGCTGTGGATTAACAACCACGATGATCCTACTCTGGTCCAGATCACTGGAGATGTGTGCAGCAATGTAATCTGTCCGGGACACAAAGCAAAAACCAAATCATTGGATCCAGTATATGCTCTAGCTAGCTTTTAGCAAGTTAGCTAGTGGTGCAAATGAGCACAGACACATGAGCGTATCTGAAAGAGCTCTCTCTCAGAGTGTGGTTTGTGCTTCACTTAAAAATCACATTAACTTCCAGACTGATGGAATAAGATGGATAAGAAAATATCTCAATGTTTATTTAAAATATGCTTTTATTTTGTGTGTAGTGTAGGTTGGGTACTGTTCTGTTCAAAAATGCTTACTGGCAAACAGATTTTCACTGGAGACATGGGACGGGTGTGTGCAGTCATTCTGTGCTTTTTATAGGCAACTTTGGGGTGGAGCTAAAGGTAACCATGCTGGATCAGAGGTTTAGTCCAGAAAGAGATGTCTACATAACAAGGAAGCCATGTGTTTATAAAAAACAGAAGTTAGACTCCTATAATAAAATAAATATAGTGGAGCAGACTATTTCTGTTATAGTCTGTGTTTCTAACTAATTAAAATAAATCCAATTATCAAATTTACATTTTTCCGTATGCCTGAGCCTTCAGCGTTTATGTTTATGCTTCATTGACCAGCCAAAATACGAGGCTCTCTGTTCAACACGTTCTCATCCCAAAACGTGACAAATCGTCGGTATGTTACGCAGTGGGAATGAGAATGCTCTATATGATCAGTTATGTCCCATTTAATTACATTTATTTAAGTTACTTAAATTAGTCAGGGGTATGCTCAAATATGACCAGTACAGGGCAGAATTTCACAGCATCTTTCAGTATCTAGTGAACTCTTTTGGTCATTTCTTTGTTTGATTTCGTTTTTTGGTGGATAAATAAGGAACCTGAGAAAAGTTTCCACCAGTGTCCTGAAGTTAGTGACCTTTGGTGCTCTGTTTTGTCCAGATAAAATTTATTGTGCATTGAAGACCCCAACATAACACATCCTCTTCTCTGAAAATGAAAACGACTAAAACTTTTAAATATTCAAAATTATTTCAGATTAATTTTCTGAGAGTCGTAATTGTGTGAAGAACAGAGCAGCACCGATTAGTCTGGTAATTTCAGAGCAGTTAATGGCAACGAAAAATCTTTTCTGCTGGAACACTTGTTTTGTTTTTAATTATTTAACGTGTTTTCCAGAGAAAGAAAGAAAGTGAGAGACAGAAAGAGACAGTAGTACAAGCAGTGCTTGTCATAAGTGATATATTATGGATGAGCCCTTTAGATTCACACTTTACATTCCAAAACAAAAACACAGTAACCTTTTTGCACGTGTCTAAAGTCTAAATATTTACTCTAAAAGATCCCTGGTCCTCTTAGACATATGACACAAAGACAAGAGTTTAGGTAATAATATATTTTTAATTCTTTTGGTGCACGGATAAAAAATATCCACATAAGACTGAATCAACAGTAATATCAACAGTATTACTGATCAGGTTTCTGTAAGATCATCTCTGTAGACCTCGAGCATAAAGACTGCTGCTCACTTCTACTTGAAGGACAGACCAGTAATTAGTTTGATGCAGAACCGACTTTGCTTGTTGGTGGAAAGCTTTAAGATTCACCCAGATTAACAGTTAACATGATTTATTATGTTTTAGAAAAAAATATGTCGGAACAGGATTAGTTTGTAGAGAAGAGGTCGGTCCTTTAGTGTCTGCTGAAACATTCAGTGTCAACAAGTTAGTGTGTAACAGTGTAAAGCGCTGCTCTGTTTTACTTATTTTCCCTGTGATATTATACCAGGTAAAGTTCGACTCACCAGGTGATTATCAGCATTTTTGTGAAGCCTCATAAACACAGAGGGAGCTTTTTTTTATATTTGAATCCCAAAGAGTTCAGAAATGTAAAGAAAAACTGATTAATTTCATTCATGAAAACACCTCCAGACATGTTTCTGTGTATCATAGTTATAGGGCACATTTGTTATTGATTGCATAAAATATCAACTCATTATTGATAAACAGGGCCAACTAGATTTCGGCATAAAATAAAATTGTGGCTGGATATGAAGGGTGTTCATCTAAGATGACAGGGATTATGGATTAGCCCTCAGGTGATTTAGTCATCTGATATACTGCTCTTAAATTAATGAGACATCCACGAAGGCAGCTGCCCACCTGATGACCCATGCTGAATGAATGATGTGTCATCTGTGATCGCTGTCAAGCCACTTCCTAAAGGAAAAGAAAATCACAAAGGTGTCAATCTGGAGTTAAAACAGAAGATGTCAGTAGATTTTATTCTGCGAGGACCATGAATGCCTGAACTGAATCGCTTTGCAGTTTAACAGCAGTTGTTTCAGTTACCTTCTGGATCAAAGTGGTTGAGCAGCAGGCTGAATGGCAGGAAGACAGATAGAAATTGACACCTCTGGGCTACTCTACTGTCACTAAAAAGAATACAGTGAAAAAGTTTGGCTTCTGCGTTCCTATACATGTGAATGGAAAACCATACATCTGTCAAACAGTAAGAGAATAACAACTTTAGATGACAAAAGACGATGTGACGGCCATTTATAACACAATCCTTACTTGCATGAGTTGGTCTATAGTGCTCTTTGTCAAATGCAGTGTCATTTTTTTAGCCTGAAATTGAATGACTTTGATTCAAAATACACAAAATTTAAAATATTTACCACATTTAAACATGTTTAACTGTGAAGCTCTACATGTAGATGTTTTATGGGACAGTGGTGACAGAGTTGAAGGGACCCTTGACACTGTCACAAGAACAACATTTGTCAGATTCCCACTAAAGCAGGCAATGACCTGGGGGACACCAAGGTGTTCCCAAGACAACGGGCATATATAAACTCTCCGGGCTGCCATGGGCCACCTCTGGGGTCTCCCTCTGTGGTCCTGGTAGGACATGCCCAAAAGACCTCACTTGCCTGATGTGGGAATGGGGAAAGGCCATTTATTAAATCTGTCAGCCACTGAGGTTGATGAATTTTCACGCTTAGTGATTTCTTTTTTAAATAGAAGCAAAGTCATTTGACTTGGTTCATTATACTGATGTGGCTCTGAGAGGATTGTTGTGATTATTTATCATATTGTTTCAATGAATTTCACACTGAACAAGAAAAAGGATTAATTATCGGGAGAAAATATTTGGGTGTTTGTTGCAGGCATACAAAACCAATTTGATGAAAGCGACGTATAGACACATACGAATGTAAGACTCCAGCTGTGAGTGTTTTACTAACTAAAAGTGCTGCCTGAGCCACAGCTGGTTGAAAGGATTAGTTATCAGAACAGGAAGTGGACATATGTATATTTTTAGCTTGTTACTGACAGAAATGATGATATGATGTCGGAGTTCAGTGTTGTTTAGTGTTAGACTTTATTGTCAGCGCTGGAAGCAGCATCTATATGCAGTGAGATGAAATGCAGAAATGTGGGGGACACAGTATTCCTGCATTTCTTTGGCACTTTGAGAAGTACTTTCAGAAGTATTTTACACAGTTGTTTGTTTAAAAGTTTTTTTTAAATGCCTGAAAAATATGGATAAAGAGAAGAATAAGGTGCAGAGATGTAGGTATAGAGCTCAGAAATTCTGTCACCAGGTTACTCTGAGTATTTTTCATTTAAAGCAATATTGTAGGAACCACCATTTCTCATCAAATTGGCTGCGGTAGCAGAAACTATGGGAAGGTTTTGTACACCGCTGAACACCTCTAAGGAATTATTTGTCACCAGCTCAGCAGTTATCTTTCTTCATTCAGCCGCTCACATTTACAATTAATGTATTCATGTTTAGCCTCTTTACGTCCCTTTGCTATGTTTACATTCTTTAATTGTATCTCACTCTTCAGCATTTCATTTTCATTTGGCAGTTTATTGCTGTGTAAATGTGTCATTTCTCTGATCCGATGAAGGCTCCTCTCAGCTTCCCCAGACGCCAAGGGAACAATGTTAGCACCTTCTTGAACATGGTCAAAGGAGCTTGCAAAGAAAAGCGTCTGGACTTCTTTAAGTTGCTTGAAGACGTTTCACCTCTCATCCGAGAAGCTTCTTCAGTTCTAAGGTCAAATGGTGGAGAGTCCCAGATATAAACCTAGTGGGAGTTTCCCTCCACAGAGGGACAAAAGGACCCCCTGATGATCCTCTAATCGCCTGAGCCAAGGTGTGAAACTGGGTGTGGGTCCCAATCAGCCAGAGTTTCGGGTGTGTTCATTGTGAAACCTGGCCCCACCTTATCATGCGAATTCCTGAGGTCAGATGGCCCAGGATGTGAGTGGGCGTTAAGGCGTCTGGGAAGGGATCTCAAAACTGGATTATAGATGGCAGAGAGTTGGTGTCGTAAACCACCGCCTCTGTTCAAAGATGGTCGCTCACAGTGGACATAGATGGCTTCTTTCACTCCTCTTTCAAACCATCTGTCCTCTCTGTCCAAAATGTGAACATTGGCATCCTCAAAGAGTGACCTTTGACCTTAAGATGCAGATGGACTGCTGAGTCTTGTCCTGTGGAGGTGGCTCTTCTATGTTGTGCCATGCGCTTGTGAAGTGGCTGTTTGGTCTCTCCAATGTAGAGGTCTGAGCATTCCTCGCTGCACTGTACAGCAAACACCACATTGTTAAGTCTGTGTTTTGGCGTTTTGTCTTTCGGGTGAACCAGTTTCTGTCTGAGCGTGTTGCTGGGTCTGAAATACACTGGGATGTCATGCTTGGAGAAAACTCTCCTGAGTTTTTCCTGATACACCGGCTACATAGGGGATGACAATGTTGTTGCGTCTGTCTTTCTAATCCTCCCTCGCTGGTGTCTGGTCTTCTTTTCTGTGCCTCTTTGCTGACTTTAAGAACGCCCATTTAGGATAGCCGCACGTTTTGAGTGCTTCCTTTACATGTGTGTGTTCCTTCTTTTTTCCTTCAGGCTTAGAGGGAACATGTTCTGCCCGGTGGTGTAGGGTCCTGATTACTCCAAGTTTGTGTTCCAGAGGGTGATGGGAGTCAAAGAGGAGGTACTGGTCCGTGTGTGTGGGCTTCCGATAAACTTCGATGTTGAGTTTGCCGTTCTCTTCAATGTGCACAGCACAGTCCAGGAAAGGCAAACAGTTGTCCTTTGTGTCTTCCCTGGTGAACTTGATGTTTTTATCCACAGAGTTAATGTGCGCAGTGAAGGATTCCACTTCTTGTGTCTTGATTTTGACCCAGGTGTCGTCCACATATCTGTACCAGTGGCTGGGTACTCTTCCTTTGAAAGAGCCAAGAGCCTTCCTTTCCACTTCCTCCATGTAAAGGTTGGCTACAATAGGTGACACGGGGGAGCCCATGGCACAGCCATGTTTGCACACTGTTAGACCTCTGCCTCACCACTACATATTTCAAATACAACGAAGGCTTTTACAGACAAAAACATGGCTGTGCCATGGGCTCCCCCGTGTCACCTATTGTAGCCAACCTTTACATGGAGGAAGTGGAAAGGAAGGCTCTTGGCTCTTTCAAAGGAAGAGTACCCAGCCACTGGTACAGATATGTGGACGACACCTGGGTCAAAATCAAGACACAAGAAGTGGAATCCTTCACTGCGCACATTAACTCTGTGGATAAAAACATCAAGTTCACCAGGGAAGACACAAAGGACAACTGTTTGCCTTTCCTGGACTGCGCCGTGCACATTGAAGAGAACGGCAACCTCAACATCGAAGTTTACCGGAAGCCCACACACACGGACCAGTACCTCCTCTTTGACTCCCATCACCCTCTGGAACACAAACTTGGAGTAATCAGGACCCTACACCACCGGGCAGAACATGTTCCCTCTAAGCCTGAAGGAAAAAAGAAGGAACACACACATGTAAAGGAAGCACTCAAAACGTGCGGCTATCCTAAATGGGCGTTCTTAAAGTCAGCAAAGAGGCACAGAAAAGAAGACCAGACACCAGCGAGGGAGGATAAGAAGGACAGACGCAACAACATTGTCATCTCCTATGTAGCCGGTGTATCAGAGAAACTCAGGAGAGTTTTCTCCAAGCATGACATCCCAGTGTATTTCAGACCCAGCAACACGCTCAGACAGAAACTGGTTCACCCGAAAGACCAAACGCCAAAACACAAACTTAACAACGTGGTGTTTGCTGTACAGTACAGCGAGGAATGCTCAGACCTCTACATCGGAGAGACCAAACAGCCACTTCACAAGCGCATGGCACAACACAGAAGAGCCACCTCCACAGGACAAGACTCAGCAGTCCATCTGCATCTAAAGGTCAAAGGTCACTCTTTCGAGGATGCCAATGTTCACATTTTGGACAGAGAGGACAGATGGTTTGAAAGAGGAGTGAAAGAAGCATCTATGTCCACTGTGAGCGACCATCTTTGAACAGAGGCGGGGTTTACGACACCAACTCTCTGTCATCTATAATCCAGTTTTGAGATCCCTTCCCAGACGCCTTAACGCCCACTCACATCCTGGGCCATCTGACCTCAGGAATTCGCATGATAAGGTGGGGCCAGGTTTCACAATGAACACACCCGAAACTCTGGCTGATTGGGACCCACGCCCAGTTTCCCACCTTGACTCAGGCGATTAGAGGATCATCAGGGGGTCCTTTTGTCCCTCTGTGGGGGGTCACTCCCACTAGGTTTATATCTGGGACTCTCCACCATTTGACCTTAGAACTGAAGAAGCTTCTCGGATGAGAGGTGAAACGTCTTCAAGCAACTTAAAGAAGTCCAGACGCTTTTCTTTGCAAGCTCCTTTGACTACGATGACCTGGATGACTGAGAACCTTCACAGACTTCTTGAACATGCTGTTGCACTCTTTTGAACTGTGTTCAAACGTGTTTGATTATAAATTTGTCAATATGTCATGTTCATATTGATTAGCTGGCGTCATAATTAAAATGACTGGATGAAAAATCAGTAAGAATTTTGGAAATACTTTATTATTTATATGTGTTTGCATTGTTTTGAGATGTTATTCCCAAAAACGTATGTATTTCTATGTGTGTTGTATGAGAGCCAATCAGCTGTCATTGTAATTGTCACTGTATCAATGATATTAGGAAGTCATATTCAGAAAGACGCTATATTTTTCCTTTCATTTGTTGATGGTGAGTTTCACCTCCCTGTCTGAACAAAAATAAGTCCACTGCAGGGTATAACTTGGCATTTAATCACACATTTACTTATAACCGTTTCATTCATGTTAATGGTTCCAATAATTGAGGCTTACATTCAGTTTATATTTCAAAAGCAGGCAGCTGTCTCTATAAATATATGACATGTCCTTTGTGGTGGAATTAAGGCACGACAGGACCACAGATCCATGTTTTGAGCCATCTTTATTTAATATTTGCATCACACCACCACAACCCCACACCAACCCCTGAGTCCCCGTGTTTTAACACGGCGGGCGTGATTGCAGATGTCGTGCAGGTGCGTCCGCACGGCACCGCAGACCACGCCCCACCACGTCCTTGTTCAACGTTACCAGTGTGACTTTTTTGGTTTTTAAATCCAGTGTGTTTGTTACATAACGCAGAACTATTTCAGCAGAAGTTCTTAATAAAATCAGGATAATTAACTGTGTTTTAACCTGTTTGTTTTGCTTTTCTGGTGAGAATTTAAACAAGGTAAGCCATTCCAATGACTTAATAAAGCGATGGTGTTCTGACCGTAACATCACTTACGTCAGATAACCGTTTTAATTGTCTGTCGTCTGTCGTTCTAATTAGATAAGTGTGTTTGGATCCATTGTCAGTGCCAATTAAAAGATTATAATCTGATCTGAATCTGGAAAACTGTAATCCAACAGAAAAGCTGAAACTTTTAGGACTTCCTTCCCATCAAACACCACCTTGTTTTACAGAGAGAGATCTCGTGATCGTATTGTTCCATGTTTAATGCCTGGAGGGGATGACTCCTTTTTAATGTTGAGCACCAGAAACATTGCACATGGGATGTAATGAAACATGTAAAAGAGTTTAGGGAAAGTCATGAGTCTTACAAGTGTATCATTTGATGTGTTAGTTTTTGAGACCATCATTTTATTCCCCGATGAAAAACCTAAACAAATTGCATGTTTCGTTAATTAATTGAGAATTTTTCTTTAAAATAGTCTCCGCATGAAAGCTCGTAGCATGTTCCACTGTTGTACAACAAAATTGTGTAATACTGAAACCGTTTCCTGAAATAAAAAAGCCTTTAACATTTCTCCTGTGCTATCCTCACCCTAAATTCAGTTTGGCAGACATAGTTGGGCGAAAGCATTTCAGATAGTTGTAATCAGATCGTTCTTTCTTTAATCTAAATGTTTGTCCTGTCTGCATTAAATTGGTTTTGACATCCAAACGCCCAAATATTTCCTCCCAAATGGACATTATGATGATCATTCTTTCCAGCGCTTTGATACTTTGGGATATAATGAATGTTGTAGTAGCCTCAAAGACTCACCAACAAAGCTTTGAACCTTTTTTTCTTTTCTTGTGGGATGTTTAATGGTAAACACAGTAGTGTCACCCACAGATTTTGGGTGTGATTTGACTTTAATTAGGGTTCTAAAATATCCTAGCATTCGAACTTGCAGTTAGTTTCATCATCTGCTGAAGCTCTCTTCAATAGGTTCCCTCTGAATAAATGACAATAAAGCAGTGGGCAATTATAATGGAAAAATTGGTTTGTAAGATAACATTAAGTTGAGTGTGAAAGGGAAGGAAACTCGCTTCCTTTTCTACCAGGGAATTTAGAGGGGAGTTAGGGAAGTTGAAAACTAAATATTTCTTTTAGTTCCACAGAAGTCATCAATTTCCCTGCTAAGCCAAGGTTCATGGCAAGGCTATTACACCAGTTCTTCTTTATCACCAGCAGCACTATTCCTCTGAAAAAATAGCTACTGATTTAGATTCTGTGAGGAAAAGCAGCAGTCCACTCTGCTTTGTTCTTCATCCTCAACCATCTCAAGTAGTTACACTTGTGCCCCTCTACTGGATGATCTGCTCATTGACCTTGCAAGAGGTTTACCGGCAAAAATAATAAATAAATAAATAAATCGTAGTTACTCCGAGTGCTCTGAGCAAGGTTAAAGCAATGAATTCATGGTGTGTCTTATCTCACAAGTCTGCTATTTTGCATAACAACTGTGCTGTAAAAACTCATTGCTTTTCTCATGATGATTACACAGAATGAATTAAACATGCAGGTGTTTGTAATTCATGAAAGAAGATATCTCTTTATGAGAAAAATGAGAGCAGAGTGTCAGAACATGTCTCGCAAAGCAGACTGTTGAAGCACTGCTCTGACAGTTCCTCGTTTTCCTGCCAGACTGAAATGTGATCTAAAGAAATGTGATAACCTAATCAGTTATAATGAGAGTGAATGGAACATTCCTGACATCGAGGCATCGCTAATTGGATGTTGAAGTGTTAGTTTGTTTGAAGTTAGCATTTCGTGCGCTTTTTAAAACAGTATTGATTCTTCAGAAGGATATTATAATAAATCCTTTAATTAAACAAACAGTCTCACTAAGATTGGGAACAATGTCCAAACAAAGCAAAGAAAAATACAGACAGGCACATTATACAGTACATGTTCAATAATCAGAGGTGGTAAAAGTACAGACATTTTTTAATTAAGTAGAAGTACAAATACCTGTTTTTAAAAATACTCCAAGTGAAGTTGAAGTACTAAATCTACTTCTTTATGCAAGTAAAAGTAAAAAAAACTACAGGCTTAGTTTTGTATCACAGTATGAAATTACATAATTTATCAAAACACATCTTGTGGAAATTCAGTATGTGATTATAAATGACAACAGTAGAAGTAAGCTTTAAATTTGCAGTTTATTGAGCGTCCTTTACCTTTTAATCTAACCTCTCTTCTTCCTTCTGTCCTCTCTGCCTCACGTCTTTCTCCATCTCTGAGTAAAGTTCTCACTGTGTCCAGCAGCTGGACCTTTAGCCGACCACACATGGCGCAAAAATAGTTTGTGTGCTGATGTTTGTTGGGCGAATAGAAACGTTGCATTTCTATATACCTGCCAATTTAAAAAGTGTCACTCTGTTTTATACTCACTCCTTTTCAGTCGCAATAGCTAGATGCTGAAGTACCGCGACACATGCACTCCTACTGTAACCTCCGAGTAGAAACGCGAGAAACCTAAAGTAACGAGCCTGTTTTAAAAATGTGAAGTTTCATTGTTTATGTGGCTTGGTTGATTTATCGATAGCAAAGACATTTTTCAGTTCAGTATGAACAAAAATGTCCACACTTACATAATAATTAATTTAATTATATGTAAATGTATTATGTTATGTAAAAGAGTGTAGTGAAAATACAATTGAATTCATTTGTATGCATTCAGTTTATACCAATTACATATTTCAGCTGCATTTTACTTTGTTTATTTCTTCATGTTTATTAAAAGTGAAGAATTTATTTATTTATTGTGCAGTTAGTGTTAAAAAAATCCTCCAACCTTACATTGCAGACGCTGTCTTTAATGTAATCAAAGAGCAGAGGTAAGCAAGGAATCTGTAGAGGAGAGCTTTCTAAATTTGTATCATGTTCTGTTTTCAGGACGATTTCACTTTTTCATATAATGGTGAGTAAGAAAGAAACACCTGTGGTAAGCTCTTATGAGTCAAGAGGCTTCATTATGGTCGTATTGTAAAGATATGACTATAATGAAGCTTAGTCAAAACTGTGGATTGTACAGTGATCGTACAACTAATGAATGAGAAACAGGATCTGTTTCTATACAAACATCCAATGTGTGTCTTTCATTTTCTTCATAGGTGTTAGGGTTAGGTGGTAAGTGAATATGGACCATATGATGGTTTTTGTGAAGCTGTTAATACAATGCACATAGTTTTGGACTTGTGATTGTCTTAGAACCATTTAAAGGACTGCTCATCTACTAAAATGTCATTATCCACTGAATCATATGAGGTCTATGAAAAGTACAGTGCATTACTGGTAATTATGGAGAGCTGCAGTAATATAATTAAGCATATATGCTACAGCTCTGCTGGGAAAATATCTAAATTCTGACTGCTCTGGTTGTAAAATGTTATTTGATCCCAAATACAGTTTTAGATAATAATTTATTAGGGATTTTTGCTAGGTAAGGCCATTTTAAAAGGGATGGTAATTATTTAAGTCACTAGGATCGCCACCTCTGTGGAAGGGAACGCTAGATTAGATCGTCCTCACCCTAAAAAAATGTCCAGTTGTCCTTACAGCTTATCGATGTGGAATATTTGGTGCAGAACAAGCTGCCAGTCATATAAAAGATTGCTGACAGATCATTGACAGATGATATACCTATGGTGGGATGCCTGGGGAATGGAAGTGTACTGGTACTGATTTTCCAGAACAAGGCTGATATGCACAGTTGTAGTAACTAGAGAGGAATAAGTGAGCCACACCATGAGGCTGTGGGAAAGAGATGAAGCTGGGTTAAGAAGCAGGAGTATGGCTTCATGCTGAGGAAGAGGAGCTTTGCTGGAGAAGTACAGAGAAGGTCAGAAGCTACACTGTGTCTTTGTGGAGCCAGAGAAAGCATATGATAAGGTGCCAAGAGAGGAACTGTAGGACTGCATGAGGAAGTCAGGAGGAGCGATGAAGTATGTGAAGGTGGAGGACAATAACACAGCGATGAGGGGTGTGGTATGAGAGACAAAGGTTTCAAGCTGGCTGTGGGATTACATCAGGGTACAGCTCTGAACCACACCGTAAAAAAAAAATCCTAAAGAAACAGTAATATCCCGGCAGCTGGGGCGCCAGAATAATACCAGAAAATAGCTTTCACATGAAATACAGTTATTTTCAGTAATGACAATACAGTTTGTTGCCCTACTTTTACATGGGATTTTGCCTTTTTCAAGTGCTTTTAACTCATTCACTGCCATTGACGTCTATAGCCGTCAATGGCAGTGAATGAGTCAATGGGTTTAACTCATTCACTGCCAATGGCTGGCAGTGAATGAGTTAAACATTAAATTAGGAACATTTTAATGTGATTAAACAATGAAATTACCTATAAACAAGGTCAATGAATGCGGCAATATGAATAATAATACTTAAATGTACAGAAATATACAGTTAACAGTTGGTTTAAATAATAATGGATTGCATTCATGCAGCGCTTTTTGAGACCCTCAAAGCGCTTTACAATTCCCCTCTGGCCATCACCAGCAGGTGAAGTGTCTTGCCCAAGGACACAACGACCGAGAGTGTCTGAGCCGGGGCTCGAACCGGCAACCTTCTGATTACAATGCGAACCGCCAACTCTTGAGCCTCGATCGCCCTAAATAACATTAATAATAATAATTATGTGATGTAAAAAAAGTTTATAAGAATCATTTCATATATTTTTCCATAGCATAACATTTGAATTCAACAGTTCAATCTTTCAAATAGAGCAGTAGAGAGTAGTGAAGAAGAGAGGGCAGACAGGGTGGAGTAGGTGAGAGGAGGGTCAGGGGTGATTTATGACAGAACAAACAGATTTACAGCAAAGGATGCTGAATGCTTGCTATCATGTATGACTTGGGGAAGGTGGTGGTTATAACAAAAAGACTGGAGGTGGAGATGCAGAGGGTCAGTGTGATGGAAGACGATGCTGGGGAAAGGGTGAGAAGGAGGCAACCCATAAAGGGAGCAGCCAGAAGAAGAAGATGGATGGTTATTGCAGCATGGTTAGTGATGTGAGCTCTGGCAATGAAAAAGGTACTATAACAGAGTTTTATTATTTAAAACAAAGTTCGGTTAAAAAAATCCTCATTAAAATCTTTAAATTCCTTTCCTTTATGAAATATCGTTGCTCTGGAAACTGCCTTTCTTACACATTTTGTTGGGCAGTAGCTCCTCATATCTTGAGGAAAAATTGGAGTAGTATTCAATTCAATTCAATGTTATTTGTACAGCACCAAATCACAACAACAGTTGCCTCAAGGTGCTTTATATTGTAAGGTAGCCTACCCTAACCCAGGCTCCGGGAGGGGCGGGGCCATCTGCTGCGACCGGTTGGCATGAGAGAAGGAAGACAGGATAAAGACATGCTGTGGAAGAGATCCAAAGATTACTAACAAGTATGATTCAATGCAGAGAGGCCTATTAAACATATTCAGTCAATGCATCATGGGAATCCCTCAGCAGTCCAGTTATGCTATTGCAGCATAACTAAGGGAGGATTCAGGGTCACCTGGTCCAGCCCTAACTATATGCTTTAGCAAAAAGGAAAGTTTGAAGCCTAATCTTGAAAGTAGAGATAGTGTCTGTCTCCTGAATCCAAACTGGAAGCTGGTTCCACAGAAGAGGGGCCTGAAAACTGAAGGCTCTGCCTTCCATTCTACTTTTAAATACTCTAGGAACAACAAGTAGGCCTGCAGAGCGAGAGCGAAGTGCTCTAATAGGGTGATATGGTACTACAAGGTCATTAAAACAAGAGTAGTAGACACTTAAATGCAATATTTCTTTAAAAGTTAGGCATAGTAGGTTTGTACTGTTTAGTCATGTTGGACTAGAGCTCAGTTGCTCAATTGATGCAAAGTTTGTGTAGTGCATCCAAGCTGTCAGAGAACCAGTCTAAGTTTAAGTCACGCAAAAAACCAACCTCAGAGATAACATATGATGGAATTCATTTGGCAGCTGTTTCCAGGAAGCGTCCTAGAAAAGTGGCAGTTTGGCATTGTTATAAATTCAGTTCAGTCCTGAGCCAAAGTAACTTTATACATGTGTATGAAAGTAACTTTACCATTCATTAAAGAAAGTTAATTTAGAGTTGTAAAAACGCAGAACAGATGGCAGACAACCCAGCACTCACCCCCATCATCACTAAGTGCTTAGAGCAGCTGGTCCTAGCACACTTCAAATCCTGTCTCCCCCCCACCCTGGACCCCCACCAATTCGCATACCGCCAGAACAGGAGCACAGAGGATGCAGTCTCCATCGCACTGCACTCTGTCCTCTCACACCTGGACAACAACACCACCTACGCCAGAATGCTGTTTATAGACTTCAGTTCAGCATTCAATACAATCCACCCCTCACAACTCATCAGGAAACTGACAGACCTGGGTATCAGCTCCCTCATCTGCAAATGGTTACTGGACTTCCTGACCAACCGCCCCCAACATGTCCGGCTGGATAACCGCTGCTCATCTACCATCACAATGAACACCGGTGTACCACAAGGCTGTGTGATGAGCCCTTTCTTCTACTCCCTCTTCACCCACGACTGCAGGCCTGCTGATGGTTCCAACACCATCATTAAGTTTGCAGATGACACCACGGTGATTGGCCTCATCAGTGACAACGATGAGGGAGGGAGGAGGTGGATCGTCTGGCTGAGTGGTGCGACACAAACAACCTGCTGCTTAACACTGAGAAGACCAAGGAGCTCATCGTGGACTCCAGGAGGAATGCTGACCCACATCCACCCATCCACATTAAGGGGACGGCTGTGGAGCGTGTGAGCAGCTTCAAGTTCCTGGGAGTCCACATCTCCGAGGATCTCACCTGGACGACCAACTGCTCCAAGCTGGTCAAGAAGGCTCACCAGCGCCTCTTCTTCTTGAGGACTCTGAGGAAGAACCACCTGTCCTCAGACATCCTGGTGAACTTCTATCGCTGCACCATCGAGAGCATCCTGACCAACTGTATAACAGTCTGGTACGGGAACTGCTCTGCCTCGGACCGGAAGGCGTTGCAGAGGGTCGTGAAAACTGCCCAGCGCATCGCCGGAGCACCACTTCCTGCCATAAAAGACATCTACAGGAAGCGGTGTCTGAAAAGGGCTGGGAAAATCATCAAAGACCCCAGTCACCCATCACATGGACTCTTCACCCTCCTGCCCTCTGGGAGGCGCTACAGGAGACCACCAGGTACCGGAACAGCTTCTTCCCCACAGCTGTCAGACTCCTGAACTCTGCCTCCTGACATCTGACCCACATTAACACATGGACTGAACACACACACCCACAATGGACAACTGTACCCTCAAACACACAATAATAACATGGACTGAACCACCACTCACAACCACTAGCACTTTATATAGCCTCTGTAGGAATTATATCTCACTTATCTTAACTGCACTACTGTATAGCTCTGTGTAAATAATCATTCTGTACATTCGATAATCTTTAATCCTACAACTGTTTACAACTTGCATAGTTCCCATCTCTGTATAGCTGTATATCCCAGATTCTGTAAAGTTATTTATTTCATATTCTGTATAGTTTTTCATATTTATATCCTGTTCATATCCTGTACATAGCTTGTACTCACTACAGCCTGTACATACTTATAGTTATAGAATATTCACAACATACTTCATACCGTGTACATTATAACATACCATAATAGACCCATTTCTGTAATATACTTACATATCTATATTATTGCTAATATATATTGTAATATATCTATATCACTAAGGCTACGTTCACACTGCAGGTCTTAATGCTCAATTCCGATTTTTTTTGTCTGCTCGTTCACACTACAAATAAAATGCGACAGCAAACGCGCTCTAGTGTGAACGCTCAAAGCGGCCCGCATGCGCAAAAGAAGACGTCACACACAACGCGCTCTGTTTAGACCCAGAGCAAACAGTATTGTTTGACTGATAGCCCTTAATGTAAAGACTTCGGACTTCATGTTTCCCGATTTTTGCTTTAAGTCATTTTGTTATTTACATAATAATGTAGATAACCTAATAATCCTTATTGCTGTTTTAGAGGAGCGCTGCTTCAAAGGATAGTTGCAGATTTCTGTCAGAACCTGCAGGTTATGCAGTACAAATAAAATGTTAACGTTTCTCCAACGTTGTCTTCCCAGCAGTTTCACCGGATGGCCAGGAAGCGTTCACGATGTCTTCTCTGGCGCTGATAATTGGCGTCTGTCTTGTGTCAGTGACGTAAAAGACGGATTTAATGCGACTTGACCGTTCACACAGCAGTCGCTTTCTGAGACATCGGATATGTATCGGATTCAGTACCACATACGAAAGTGACCCAGATCGGATTTGAAAATATCGGATTTGTGCCGTTCACACTGTCATACCATGATCGGATATGGGTCGCATAGGGTCAAAAAAATCGGAATTGATGCGCTTTCGCCTGCAGTGTGAACGTAGCCTAAAGCACTTCTGGATGGATGCAAACTGCATTTCGTTGCCCTGTACCTGCATGTGGAATGACAATAAAGTTGAATTCTATTCTATTCTATTCTAAAGGTTGTGCCAGGAAATGCATCCAGTATAAAAAATTTCACTTTCAGGGGGATGAAAAAGAAGTCATGAAATATACTTTTTGAAAGCCCCACAGATACACCTGGCTGAAGGTAATTACTTTTGTGTATTGCTTTTGTATTTGCAGAGAGGAGTTGATGATCAGTTCATCGTTTGACTCTTTGGAGGTTCTCCTGGACTCTTTTGGACCTGTCAGAGACTGCACCAAAGACAACGGTGGCTGCAGTCGCAATTTCCGCTGTATATCAGACCGCAAGCTTGATTCCACTGGATGTGTGGTGAGTCCTTTTTTTCTGTTATAAAACTGCCTGCAGTACCTCAGGTTTTGCTGAAAATCTAATCAAAAGTATTACTGGGCACCATACAGCCTTCATATAACTTTTTATGACTGATATGAGAGCATAGTTAGTACGGTCAGCAGATCCAAACAGTCGGGCTTTTTCGACTTGTGGTCACCTGGGATTTTTTTACTAGTTAATATTCCAACTTAACTTTGTGTGTGTAGTCTAAGTATAAACACAACTGCATGCCACAATGACCCACAAGGACAAATAGCAGATCGGCAGTCTCAGCAGATTGGTACTCTCTAATGCTTCTGAGTAGACACTTTGACTTTGCCTCTTGTCTCATATGCCTCTTAGCATGACAACACATTCATTAACTCCAGGTGGTGCTTAGCAACCAGGAAATGTAGCAGCCAGGTTTGTTTTGTTCTCCATCTGTTGGGGGTTTCAGCAATAGCATTCTTGTTATTTGCAGAATCTTAGCACTGGCTGCTAGTGTTTTGCTTCTGCTAAATCCCCCACTTCTATTGATAAGCTGTCAGGCACCATCAGTCCTAACAATTTAATTTCTTTTCAAGTACTTTGATACACTTGAGTAGAGCCTTTGAGGTGGGTTTGGAAGATGCTATTTATGCAATCCAGTATTCTTCTTGCCTGTAATGCATCTCAACGAGAGGCAGAAGAGTTTGTGAGAGTTTTTTAAATGGGAAAATGCTTTTTATATAGAGGCAAGCATTTCCAGCCAATTATATACAGTATGCATGATAAACAGTTGCTCAGACAAGTAAATATTATTCAGGCATTATTGAAAACACATGCAGGAGTACATTTATTGACTTTCCTCATTTGGTTTAAATCATTAAGTTTGAGACTGCAGGCTAAAATTGCACGAGCTTCAAAAATGTGGAAGGAATATCGAAACCAGATCAATCAGTCTGTCTCATTAGCTAATATATCTTATCCATAATGTTATTGTCTATTAGTCTCTTTTTAAGCTGAGAAATGTGCTATTTAAAATGTTAATTCAGTTAAAGTGGAGGAGTTCAAGTGTCTTGGGGTTTTGTTTATGAATGAGGGGAAAAGAAGAGTGGGAATTTCATCAGATGGATCGGTGGAACATCTGCAGTGTTCTGGAGGTTGTATCCGTCTGAGTGTAAGCAAAGGTTTTGATTTTCTGGTCAATCTGCATTCTTACTGCACCTATGGCCACAAGCTGTGGGTAGCGAATGAAAGAATGGGATACTAGTCATGGAAATAAGCCTCCTCCGAAGGGCTAGAGCCACTAGTCCACATAGAAAGGAGCCAGTTGGAAATACTTCTCCTGCACGCCTCTGAAATTAGTTGTTCTCGGGCATGGTCAGCTGTGCCTTGCTGCAAACACAGGACATGTTAGTGCACATCATAGTTCAATGCGTAATGCACTGTAAGCAATATACCCTGACTTTTTATTCTTTTGTTGTTGGAAGACTCTTTTAGCTGTCATACTTTCTAGCCCTGAATGAGTGCAACTAAATATTTGCCACTGCTTGCACTGAGGTTTGCATTAGCATAAATGCTAATATTGAGGACGGTCAGCTAAACAAAACAAGCTTCCTGTTCTACACTGCAAACAAAACTTAAAAGTGTGTTGATTTTTTTAAATGTTTATTCAAACATTTTTTTACATTGTGACGTTGTTCAAGCTTATTTAGCTGGAGAAATCTGTCACACGTAAAGTATTTATTGTATGTATTGTGCTGTTCACCACCAGAAACGATAAACACTGTGAAAGAAGACCTGTAAGTAGCACCAGCATTGCACTGAAATGTAAGAAAGGGAGATATCTAATTTCCATCATGCACCAAGAGATGACTGAATGGATATTTTGGGTCAGAGTCATGTGGGTATTTTATTATGTGTTGTGTAGATAAGATTTTTTTCATGCTGGTCTCTCATGTGGGAAAGCACAAAAAGGAATATCAATATTTGGTTGTGACAACCTTCCTTTAGACATTACCGGATGATGTTAAACTAAAACTCGTGTTCTAGAAGACTGCTTTATGTTGCAGTGTGTTACAAATCCTTGACAAAAGCATCAGGAAAAAACCCAAATTTCTTCTTGATGAAATTAGTGTCAGGTGGATCCAAAGAAAAACTCTTAAAATATTCGTTTCCATGGAACTCCTTTTTCAAGTCTATTAATTATTTACCCTTCTCTGTATTTTCATCCCTGTGAGGATGTTCTACTGTAAATTTCTTTTAGAACTGAAAAAAGAACATAGATGTACTTGCAATGCATAATATGCACTGTGACACTGGTCTATAATCGTTCCTTTTTTCCATATATAAAATGTTCAGTGTGCTGCAACAAGAGGCTGCTAGCTAGATGTGACTGATAGACACGTATGTAGAGAACTGTAGTTAGACCAAAGATAAATAATCACTGCAGGGCTGAAAGATTGACAGGTGGGATGCATTATCTGTTCAATCTGTTTTCACACCCTTTTTCCTGTCTAATTAATACTAATACCACCTGTTTTCCAACATTTCCTTTCTAATGTTTGCATAAGCCAGACCTTCCCAAAGTGTGGGGCCCGCCCCCTAAGGGGGGTGCAGAGCCATTGCAGGGGGGGGGGGCGCGGGATGAAAAGGGGGGAAAGAAAACAAAACGCTTGGACACTGCTAGCACGGGGCGCCCACACAAACGCAAAGCAGGAGATGAAGCATCGCTGAATATGTTTCCAAACCAACTTCATTCTGAATCAGAATCAGAATCAGAATCAGAATGGGTTTATTGCCAGATGTTGAGGTTTACAACATTAGGAAATTGCTGCGGTGCTTCAGTGCAGACAATAAGAATTAAAGTGCTATGTAGAAAGAAAGATATGTGCATGAGATATACATGAGATATATACATGAGAATAAGAATTATGAGTGCTACGTAGAAAGATATATACATGAGTGCAGGTGGTGATCAGTGCCAGACATGAAATGATGCAGTGACACAGCGTAGGGTCATGTGTTAGTGGCGGGGACAGTCATGTGGTTATTGTTCATGTGTCCAACAGCAGAGGGGAAGAAACTGTTCTTGTGGCGAGAGGTTCTGGTGCGAATGGACCGGAGCCTCCTGCCTGAGGGGAGCAGGTCAAACAGACTGTGTCCAGGGTGAGAAGGGTCAGCTGAGATCCGAGCTGCACGCCGCAGTGTCCTGGAGGTGTACAGGTCCTGCAGAGATGGGAGTCTGCAGCCAATCACCTTCTCAGCAGAGCGCACAACACGCTGCAGTCTCTGTTTGTCAAAGCCAAAGACGAGAAAATATGGTGAAGCAAATCTGCCCTTTGGCTTCACCTGCACAGGTGCCGAGGTAGGTCTCCCTGCAGGGTTGGCTTTGCCTTCGTCGGGAGCAGCGCTGGGCTGTTTAAATCACGGACAAACAGTATCCCACATTCTTGATTTTTAGTTCACAAACACATCTCATAATGACTAACTACTCCTGACATTTTGGAGATGTAAAACTTTTTTTCTTGTAAAACAAAGGGGGGCCCAGCAAAAAAAGTTTGGGAACCACTGGCATAAGCTCTCAGGAGTTGGAATGTTGGCAGTTGGTATCTCTTCTACTTTAGCTGCTTCACTCTGCAGTCTTTGATCTCTTATGCTTTAAAGGTTTCTTATTCTTTTTGAATGACACATGCTGTCATTGTCCCATTTTTTTTAACAACCACCTATTATTACAAGCAAAGCCACTGATATTCCGATACAGTATACCGCACAGGCACACATTCCTCTCCTGTCCATCACCATACAGGACCACTGTCAGCTCCCATTGCATATATTACTGTGATTTTTAGTAGTTGTCTTGTGACTGCTGAGCTAATAAACAAGCCTTTCATCTGTCTAATGAGGGTGGTAAACTGGCTGGGCCCTAGCGTTCTGATTCCACATTAATCAATTAACGCCTTGTCTCAGTCCACACTGCCAGAAGCTGCCCTGTGTGCATTTAATATATTTTCTTTCGAGAGACTCAAGTGATGCTGGCGGTCTGTGCTGACTGACCTCCTCCATCTAGCTGATATATTGCTCTCCTGAGGAGAGGCAGCATGCGGCACCTGTGGAAGTGAAAGCGTAATAATCACAAGATGATTGTGAGATTAATTAGCTTCTTCTTGTCACTTGTCTCCTCTGCAAAATGTTGGAAAACAAGGATGTTGTTGACAGAACAGATTGCCACCAAGATGGAATGACTAGAATAGCTGGGCACCATCCAAACAGCCCGTGTAGTGAGTTTTGTAGCTTGATACATAAACTTGCAGTACACAGGACATGCCAGTCATTGCTGCTGCTTACTTCTGTGTGTTTTGGTGTAGAGCTACTTTATAGAACCACCTTAGGCGTTTTGTGCACACAGTATAAGACAAGACTTAACTGGGACTGTTTGTGGTGTGTGACCGGGACAATGTTTATATCGGGGATGCAAAGAGAGTATGGAAAACAAAAGGGTCATCAGCACTGACTCTGAATCACATCTACAGACAGAGCTTCATAAAGTTCTGTCTTTAGACTAACAGCCAAAACTTCGTAGCTCTAACTTTTATATATTTTCTCAATACAAGTACAGAAAATGTGGGTAAAGTGTGTAGTAGTTTAATAAGACTGACAAGTGTGAATAATTATAAAAGAACAGAAAATTAGAAAAGAAATAACAAATAAAACCCTCAAATGTATCAAACTGTACTAATTTATAAAACTAGATACTAAAAAAGTAAACTGAAGTAACAATAGTTTCAAATTATTTTAGCAAATCCTTTGTCAAATACTCCAGGATTGTGGTATCTATAAAATCAATATGCTGATTATTTATTGTTTATATTATAACAGTCCAGATTTTTAATGTTAACAGACAACATGCTTATGAAGTAAAGCAGATGTTGTGTACAAAGTAGAAACAAGCAGGTCAATCAGATATTGTTTTTAGTGACTGTAGGTTGTGATGTAACTTATGTAGCATCCATCCATCGTAAGTGTTCTCTGTGGATGGATGTTCTTCCACCATCTAACTATGTCTCCAGTTAAAGCAACAGAACTCTACAGGAACAGAGGAAATGACTTCCTCCTTGTCACATGATGCTTTGGCAGAATTTCTTTGAGTCACACAGCTTCCACGGCCTCACTGAACTCCTCCCACATCTGAGATTTTATTTCAGCTGCTGCCAGCGCTGTGCATGTTTGGCCTCCTGATACCTGTCAACTACCTTCAGAGTCCCAGAAGCCACACGCATTTATCACTGTAAAGATAAACAATGGCAGTAGCTAGACCAGTGTTTCGACACACCACCAAACAAAAAGTTTCCCCGGCGCACCAGGTATAGCTCAGTTTGTCCCAGTATACCTTTTTTTGCTTTCTTCTGACCACTACTCAGGCTGGGCCTTCATCATCATCTTCATCTTTTCTCCAGGACCCAGGTCAGACTGACTACTTTTTCTTTTCAAATATTTATCTATTTATATTGCGTCGTCTCACTCACAGCATAACTATTATGTAATTCTTCTTCGTCTTCTTCTGTTTTACTAGCAGTTAGCAACCCATTTTATTAGAGCAGGTAGTTGTACTGCCCTCTAGTGGTAGAGAATGTAAATGTTCTGCCCATTACTCACGCCGGGCGCTTAGAGTACTAATCAGGTGGAATCTTCCACAACACACCTGATCATTTCTCACGGCACACCTATGTGCCACGGCACAGTGGTTGGGAAACACTAAGCTAGACAACTGAGTGTGTGTTCATATAAATAGGATAAGAGGAATTAAGGTGGTTCTGAAGACAAAAGAGTTGGGGTCGAGCTTATTACTATTGAGGTGTTCCTAACAAAGTGTCCAGTAATAATAATTAGGTCAGTAATATTATATTAGTATGTTGTATATTCCCCATTATGATATGAATATGTAATTCCCATAAGGAAAATAGAACGTCTGTACTCTCGTATGTATTTTGACTCCTTGCTCATAGATATTAGTAAACTGAATAATATTTTTAATATATGCAGTCTTTCCCTTTGATGAGGGTACAATACTATGCTCTCAACTTAATAGTTTTAAATGAATCTGAAAGAGACACCACTTTTTTTTTGATGCTTTTCAGTTTATAATGATATAACCTAATTCAACGTTGAACCATTGGTCAACTGAAGGTATAAACAATCAAAACAACAAAGATGTAATAGCTTTACATCTCAATAACTGTTGGTTTATCTCCACAAACTACAGTCTATAAGGCCAAACAGTTCTACAGACATGCGCTCACCACAGCACAAATCACCTCTAAAAAGGCTTCATGTGACAAAGAACTAACCCCCTTTGCTCCTCTTCATTAAATCTGGCCAGCCTCAGACTATATACTTGAAACTAGAGATGGACCGATCCGATATTACGTATCGGTATCGGTCCGATACTGACCTAAATTACTGGATCGGATATCGGAGAAAAATAAAAAATGTAATCGATCCATTAAATATCACGAAAGCACCTCACAAAACTTGCAACACGCCGTAACTCACCTCAGAACGTATACATCACGTGATAGAGCAGCTGTGGCATGCGGGACCTGTCGGTGGTCTGGATAGCATGTGGAGCTTCGCTAGCAACCTGGCATTTCATCTCCGACAAAGTTATCCCCGAGAGAAGTAAAGCAAGTGTGTAAGTCCATCTCTGAATGTTTGTAAAGCATTCCCACGTTAAGCTTAACGAGCGACTGCCTCTCGCTCTCCGGCTGCTACTTCAATGTGAAACTGCTTAAATCAGCTGATCAGCTTTTCTGTCGCGAGTCTGTCTCTCGTTTGTTTTTGGTCCACTTTGCGCCAGAAAGAGGAAACCAGCGGCTGAACAACAGCAGCACGTTTAAGCTTGATAAGCTGTTGTTACAATTTATTTAATATTAATTTCTACACCAGGATCTTTTTCTACGTAGCTGACGGCTGGTAACTGTGCAGGGGCGGATCTAGCAAAGTTTAGCCAGGGGGGCCGATAGGGCATTAACAGGGAAAAGGGGGCACAAAGACATACTTTTCTTTCTTATTCTCATTTAAAATGTCTAGCTTTTAATAAATAATTATCTGACACCCAAAGTTTTAATTTGATGTAAAATGAATAGAAGTCAATTACTGTATATAGTGACTATTAAGTCTAATATATATACCCTAGTAAGCTATAGTACTTTTTACTTTGGGAAGGTACCATCTGTGCAGTCTGCAGTTCTGTTGAAGAAAGATGTTGAATCTATTTAATATTTCTTGAAAAATAATTGATTTCTGTGCATTTTTTTTCACACTGCATCAAATTAAGGTTGATTACGTCGATTAAGCATCATGAGGTGGCGCGTGAGGGGTGGTTCCCTATTTTTTATTTATTTATTTTTGTTGTTGCTGGGAGTTGGAACCCTATTAGTTAGGTTGCTTAATATTTACGCTAAGTACTCTTTAAAATACCAGAATAGGGAGGATGGTGTAGGTCTAAGTTTATTAGATTGATCAGTATTGCTGAACTATGAAATATTTTTTTTGTATACAGGTATAACAGAATAGCTTTAGTGTAGTTGTTGTTTTAAACTTGAGTATGAACTTGCAGACTTGCAAAATGCAGCAAGATATTTTAAAAAACAGTTTTGTTGATTAAAAAACACTATATCGGATTCATATCGGTATCGGCAGATATCCAAATTTATGATATCGGTATGGGTATCGGACATAAAAAAGTGGTATCGTGCCATCTCTACTTGAAACTCATCCAAAATATGTACAGTATACTGTACAAAATATGTACAATACCGCATAAGACCAACAAATACACGGCTTGCAGCCAGGTGCCCTTTAATAATATTTCTGAACGGCACCATACTGTATGGAACTGGCTAAAGTACTTCTTCTCTCCTGTATTGGTGTTATTCCCTTTAGGCAGCAAAAAACAATCTTGACTCAGATCACATTTTGGGACACTAAGCAGTGCTGAGTGGAGTCAATACCTGGCAGAGATGTAGGTAGACCTCAGCCCTGAGGAGGAATAGGAGCACATTAGATTGTCACTTCTGATGTTTTCTCTCCTCGGGTCACTGGACTTCTGTGTTTATGTGTTGAAATTAGAAGTTTAATAAAAGGAAGCGCTCATCTACTGCGTTTTGTATGTGATGTTCAGTATTAACTTTATTTGAAAATAATACATTATTTGTTAGATGAAGATGAAGGTGGAAAGATTAATGGCACAAACATAAATGAATCTACTGTCGCATTAATAATAATAAAAAAATATATAATTGTAATAGTAGAAATACACATCCTGAACCAGAATCACAAGTTGAATGTGACAGTTTTAATATGATGTAAAAGATGAGGTAGTTCCTCTGCTCATAACAATCGGAAACCATACGTGATTTAGATTTGGAAAAACTCTCCTTCAGGTTTAAAGATCACTTGAAACATATCACTGTGTCCTGTTCTGTTCCTGACCAGACATCAGCTCCTGAATCAAACCATCTCATTTTGGTGTCTAGGTTTATAACCCCCGAGACCACACAGCAGTTTTTAAAGAGTGAGCCTGCGCTGTCAGGCCAGAAGCATGACGCCTGCCATGTTTGTTATCTTTTACAATATTCACAAAGGTGCAGACCATGAATTTGTCACTCAGACTCAGGGTGGAGCCGTGATGTATTATTTTAATGTGCTGATGGAGAACATTTCATATAAACCACTTGAAGTGGTACATGTCTTTGGAAGATGTCATGTACAATCTTCCAGTCCAAATGTAACTCCCACCCTGTTCATCAGCCAGACTAAGCTCTCTATGTCTCTTGTCCCAAATGAAATCAAGTGTGAAAACTTAGTGATTTGACACAGTGGACGAGATCCAACTTGCATCGCAGATGCATAAGTGCAGTTGGTAGGAGCAGGGCTTTCACGAAGCAGCAAAAATGGGACATGTCCTTGTCATTCTTCATAATGCTTTCTTCATCGGTGTCACGGCTTGATGTAGTTCTCTCTCGCTGCAGACGGAGGTGTTCCTAAGCACTAAAAAGAATTATGCCAGTATTAGCATATAGTCTTTTTCTTCTAGTCAGTATAAATGTCTGTGGATACTGGTGTATTGGATCCTTTTTATTAAAGAACCCTTCACAATCATTTTATCCCAGATTCTGCAGTGTTGTGCCAGAACCCTATGGCAGTTAAATCAGTCAAAGTTTTGGTATCAAAGAACAGGACCCCACATAGCAGACAGGTCTAGCCCAGATCTGGTGTCAACCCGGCACTGCTGGCTGACTTCTGGCATGTTAAGTGGTATGTCATCCAAATATGGGCCAGGCCTGGCGTAGATGGCACTGTTTATGTGATGGCATGCCACATCTGGCCTGATTATGGTTTGGTTTATGTGGCCCAGGCTCATAGAAAACAGGTCTTCCCCTGATCCAGCATCAAACTGGCACTTCTGACTGACTGGTGTCATGGCAGGGTGTCTGTCAACCTGATGTTGGCCAAGTCTGGCAATGATGGCACTATTTATGTTCCTATTTTCCTATTTTAGGTAGAAGACCCAAATGCTATGTTGCAATACTATATTGCTGTGGTTGCCAATGTTTCAAATGCAGGTTTGACAGGTTTGTGAGTGTAAACTTTATCCAAAACCTACTGAGGGTTTACTCATGTTTACCACTGGGTGGCTGTAGCTCAGGAGGTAGAGCTGGTCACCTACTGATCGGAAGGTTAGTGGTTCGATCCCTGGCTCCTCCAGGCTGCGTGTTGAGAGTATGAATGTGTGTGAATGTAGTAAGGCAGCACTCGGTTTAGAGAAAGTGTTATTGGGTGAATGTTGTATAGAGCACTTTCAGTAATCCGGGAGAGTAGAATAGTGCTATATAAGAATCTGTCCATTCTGTGTCTGAACAGAGTTTTGTCATGTCTTTTTTGCACTATTGTGTTCCGGCACATGTTGTTATTACATGGCTTGATTAAGGTACACCTTAGGCTGACATCTGGGGCCAGAGCTGAAACTGTTCTGGGCCAGCACAGGGCCACCAGTGTGTCTGCAACTGGCCTTGTGCTGACCCATGTGTGGGCCACCTCTGGCAAAACAAATCTGGGCCACCAAAGGGCCGTCATTCTTTGCGGTATGTGGGCCAGATCCAGGCCATACCATTTTTGCGATGTGGGACCATTGCTATAATTGCAAATAGAAATGTACCAATTGCAGTTTTCTTGGCTGATTTCAATTTCCGATTGTTCTCTTACTGTGACGTGTTGGTAAAGATTGTTACAGATTCTGATTTTTTTCGAAGAAGTAAAACTGGCAGCATAATACAGTAAATGATTAAACATTAGAGTTTCTTCTCTCACTTAAGAAAACTGAAAATAAAGTGCTCTGCTACTAGACAGAGGTACTCTTAATTCCGTTGTTTTCATTCTAAGTCTGTTGTTTGTTTTAAACTTCCATTGTTTTCATTCAAATTCCGTTGTTTTCATTTGAATTCTTTTCTTTTCATTCTAATTCCATTGTTTTAATTCAAATTCTGGTCTGTTCATTCAAATTCCGTTGTTTTCATTTGAATTCTTTTCTTTTCATTCTAATTCCATTGTTTTAATTCAAATTCTGGTCTGTTCATTCTAATTCCGTTGTTTTCATTTGAATTCTATTCATTTCATTCTAATTCCGTTCATTTCATTGAAATTCCGTTGTTTTCATTCAAATGCCATTGTTTGTTTTAAACTTCCATCGTTTTCATTCAAATTCCATTGTTTGTTCTCAAATTCTGTTGTTTTCATTTTAATTCCGTTGTTTTCGTTCAAATTCTGTTGTTTTCATTTTAATTCCGTTGTTTTCGTTCTAATTCTGTTGTTTTCATGCAAATTATTTTGTTTTTGATCAAATTCTGTTCTTTTCATTCAAATTCCATTGTTTGTTCTGAAATTCTATTATTTTCATTCAAATTCTGTCGTTTTCATTTTAATTCCGTTGTTTTCATTCTAATTCTGTTGTTTGTTTCTAACTTCCATTGTTTTCATTCAAATTCCGTTGTTTTCATTCAAATTCTTTTCTTTTCATTCTAATTCCGTTGTTTTCATTCAAATGCTGTTGTTTTCATTCTAATTCCGTCGTTTTCATTCAGATTCCATTGTTTGTTCTCAAATTCCATTGTTTTGATTCAAATTCTATTCATTTCATTCTAATTCCATTCTTTTCATTGATATTCTGTTGTTTTCATTCAAATGCTGTTGTTTTGATTCAAATTCTATTGTTTGTTTTAGAATTCTGTTGCTTTCATTCAAACTCTGTTCTGTACATTCTAATTCCATTGTTTTCATTCAAATTCCGTTGTTTGTTTTCAAATTCCGTTGTTTTCATTCTAATTCTACTCTTTTTATTCAAATTCTATTGTTTTAGAATTCATTGTTCATTCATTCATTGTTTTGATTCAAATTCTGTTCTGTTCATTCTAATTCTGTTGTTTTCATTAAAAATTCTATTCATTTCATTCTAATTCCGTTCATTTCATTGAAATTCCATTGTTTTCATTCAAATGCTGTTGTTTTTATGCAAATTCCGTTGTTTTTGATCAAATTCTGTTCTTTTCATTCAAATTCCATTGTTTGTTCTCAAATTCCGTCGTTTTCATTTTAATTCCATTGTTTTCATTCAAATTCTGTTGTTTTCATTCAAATTCCGTTGTTTTCATTCAAATTCTGTTCTTTTCATTCTAATTCCATTGTTTTGATTCAAATTCTGGTCTGTTCATTCTAATTCCGTTGTTTTCATTCAAATGCTATTCATTTCATTCTAATTCTACTCTTTTATTCCAAGTCTATTGTTTCTTTTAGAATTCTGTTGTTTTCATTCAAATTCCGTTGTTTTTGTTCAAATTCTGTTCTTTTCATTCAAATTCCATTGTTTGTTCCCAAATTCTGTTGTTTTCATTCAAATTCCGTCGTTTTCATTTTAAATAACTTAAAATGAGTGTTGTGTTTTAGCTTACTAAACAAAAGCAGATGAAACAAGTTTCATAACAAAACAAATGTCCAGTACTTACATCACCTGAATAGGATATCGACCCTATTCTCGGTTTCACTTGTCTCCATAATTTTTCTTGTACCTGCTTTTTATCGCTCATTAGTTCAGGCACCTTCAAACCTAAAGCCGTATTACAGCAGACACGTTTCACACGGTATAAATAATCCTTCTCTGTTCAAAAGTAATACACATGCGGTTTCCCTTTTGTGAGCAATTTGGACCAAAGTAACAAAGCTCTTTTTTTCAAGTTGACAAAGAAAGTTTTTTTTCCTCTAATTTACCAAACGAGAAGCTCACATTCGCATTCTCCAAGTCGATAAAGTTTAGCAAAGAGATTACTTGTTTTAATATACTTTGTGGATATCTGTTCACTACGATTCGTTACAGATTGTAAGATCATTACCCATATGGAAAAGAAATAGTAAAAACTTGTGATTATATGTAAATCATATGAGGCTTACATGATTTACTCATGAAAGTGGCCACTTTCTCATTACTTTCATACATTGTTTTAGTAAGTATCCAAAACATACAAGTTTCATTATATAATTTTTCAAGGGATCTTATATTTAGGTTTGAAGGTCGCCGGTTCGATCCCTGGGCTCTCTGTCCTGGTCGTTGTGTCCTTGGGCAAGACACTTTACCCTACTTGCCTACTGGTGTTGGCCAGAGGGGCCGATGGCGCGATATGGCAGCCTCGCTTCTGTCAGTCTGCCCCAGGGCAGCTGTGGCTACAACTGTAGCTTGCCTCCACCAGTGTGTGAATGTGAGAGTGAATGAATAGTGGTATTGTAAAGCGCTTTGGGTGCCTAGAAAAGCGCTATATAAATCCAATCCAATCCATTATTATATCTGTTTTCACTCTTATATGCTTTTCATACAAGTTTCACACAAGACAGATACAAACTTTATAAGATTTATATACATCTTTTCCATATGGGTACATTTCTGAATGGAAAATGGCAGTTTTAGAATTACCGACAGTGCTGACAGTTCCAGCAATCAATAAAGGAGAGCATCCATGGTCAGGAAACATGACCTTTCCTTTATAGACAGGTCTATCGTTGCAGTGCCTCCACTTGACCTGAGTCTTCATCCATATTGTGCTTTCTGCACTTTGCTGTGAAGGAGGTGAGAGGGGTTACTAGAAGGCCAAGGTTCCTGCACTAAACTTCCTCACCATTACATCCAAAGGAGACTGGAATGAGGAGCCTAGTGCTCTGTGATAAGCTGACCTTTGACTCACAGTGTTAATCTAATCACATGCTATAATAAAACCCTCTCCAGACAATTTTCTCTGCTAAGAAACATGAAAGGAAAGTGAAATGTTGGAATAATGTTTTAGGTTAAGAAAATGTGATGTCTTTAACAGACTATTAATGAAATGATAAGTTACTCTGCGAACATTCCTGTGGGCTTTCTTCTCTCTCTCTCTCTGCTGTAAACCTTTTAAGTTTTTGGCAAATATATCATCCCAGTTCTCTGTTTGATGCATCAGTCAATGTGCATTTTAATTCTCTAACTGGCCTTTTGATTAAGATATTTAAGGTTTCATGACCTTAATATACGTGGTTATACAAATAAGTGCCAAGGTAATATTTCCCAACATACAGTACAGCAGTATGAAAAACCATAATGTCATACTACAAATAAAGAGGAATAATAAGAAGAAGAAAATGCAAACAAGTAAAACAAAGGTTAACACGTCATCTTTTCAATTCAATTTCATAAATATCGCAGAAAGAAGCTTTTTTGTACCTTATATGTGCTAAGTTTCAGCTAATGCATGCACAGTTGTTTAGGAAACTGTATTCATAAACTGTGTGGGTACAATGCACAGACACATATTAAAGATGTTCATCGGCCTGATGAAGCGGTAAGTCTTGTCCCTAAACTAGTGACCTTTCGGTGTACTCAGTTGGAAACAAATTGTGGGTACTGTTTTGTTGATCATCTACCCCCACATGAAGTGGCTGGGTAATGAGCTTAAAGGATCTAGCAATTGTCCAGGATGTGTAAAATTAGGTTTTACACATCCTGCGTAATTTTTTAAAGGGAAAATGTTATTTTCTCTTTATCTCTTAAACAGCTACTTACTTGTTTATATTGAGTAAAACACCATAAATGCCTTGAGAGACACAAAATATGAAAATGCATCTTGTATACATTTTTTGCTTGTTGAAACTGCAAAAAAAAAAAAACCTGAAGGATTTCTTCAAAAATATTTCTTGGTAATTGGGGATTGGGTGGACATTAAGATGCATAACCACTATGTGTGGTGATTTTACTTTTTACCAGGTCAAGTTAGTAAGTAACTTAGATCATTTGAAGTATGTGTGAAAAGAACATTGTCAAAGGACTTCTGTGTAATCTGGTGAAAAATAAAGTGCATCATTAGTTACAGAGGAATGAAGAGGGTAAGCAGCAAGGTGCTGCTAATGAAATGCAGCTGATTCTATGAAAGCAGGTGTGTGTTAACACAATGTCACAATTTTGGTAGAAGTGAACATCCCAGGAAATTCACCCCAAGGTCAGACTGTGCAATGCTCAGAGAAATTGCAAAGAAATCCAAGAGCTACATCCTAGACTCTATTGGCATGCTAAATGTTAAAGATGATTATAGTACAATTAGAAAAAGATGTGTCTGAAGGGTACTCTCTACAAAAAGCATCAGAGTAAAGCTTAGGTTTACTTAGGTCTCCTGAAATAAGCACAAGATTGTGGATCTATGTCTTTTGGCCAGAAAGACTATTGTGGAGATGTCTGGCCATAATGCACAGTGCTTCATTTGGCGAAAAAGCCAAACAGCATATCAGCACCTCATACCTATTGTCAAGCATGGTGGTGGAGGGGTGATAATTTGATAAATTGATAATTTGTTCGGGTATTTTGCACCTATTAAGTAAACCATGAACTCATCGGTATGTCAAGGTATTCTAGAGTCAAATGTGAGGGCATCTGTCTGACAGCTGAAACTTGGCCCACATTGGGTCAACAGTAGCACAATCACCTGTAGATCTACAACAGATTGACTGGGCCACAGCAAAACATCTAAATTCTTTTCATTTGTAGAAGTCTAGAACTAAACCTGATTAAAATTTGTGCTGTGACCTTAAGACAGCTGTACATAAATAAAGGCCCCAAAACCTCAATGAACTCAATGTGAAGAAGAGTGAGCTAAAATTCACTCTGATAAAGTCTCTCAAATCATTAGTTCAAGTTATCCGGTTGTTCAGTCTGACGTCACTAGCCGTGTCTGGACCTAAACTCCGCTGCAGGTCCATATATCAAACGATCACTATGGCATTACTGAGAGTTGAAAAACTGTCTAAAGTCTTTCATCTTTAATAAAATGATCAGCGTTCTGCTCTACCAGGTGTAACAATTGAGTTTAACATCCAGGCATCCATGAAAACCGAATTTATGACATTTAACGGAGTTAGAAGTTAGCAGGAAGTTAGCTCGCTAGCTTCTATCTAAATACAATATAGCATGTCCTGACTGCAGGGTTTTGGAAACAAATTAAAACGTACAGCTCTGTTATCACTTCCAACATAAATGAAGGCAGAAAACTAAACAGCAGTGACGTTTGTAGGGTTACTGAAGTTGGGCTAGCTGGTATATAATGATGTGCTACGTGACCGCTAGCGACACAGCTATGTTAGCATAATATAAACAAGCTAACTTTTTTTCCACTCGATAAAAGTTAACGTGAGTGTTCTCGGTGGTCAGGAACAAATGTAATCGCATGGCAGGATGCTGTAAAAGGACCAAACTTCAGCCAGGAGAACAACTGAGATAATCCATCCACAATACGAGGTTAGTCATTCATATACTGCTGCATGGGCTGGGCTGTAGTTACATCCTAAGGTTTTAAAAACTGAGCTTAAATGAATGATTAGCGGTAATAAAAGCCGAGGGAGGTCAACAGTGATCACTGACTGTTTTAGGAGCTTTTTGAGATTAAATAGAAGAAAATACAAAACATTAAACATGTTAACAACACAAAAGCCATATTAAACGCAGACTACTTTAGACCCGGAAGTAGGATTCGTCACGTCATCACTTAACGATCGGATAGCCGCTAAAGGTGGTTTAACAAGCTACTAAATCATGGTGTGTACTTCCAGTGAAAAGGTTCTTTTCCACATGACTGTACTTTTGGCTTAACAGGATCAATTTACTTTCCTATTGTTTTCAATCGCTGCCATTAATTATTCATATGAAAATGAAAAATAATATAAGAATAAAAAAAATAAATAATTGACAGAGTATGAAAATAAACATGACATGAACAAAATAATCACAATAAACAATGTTTTGAAGGCATAGAGCCTAATAACCTTTTACTATGCACGACCCTTTCATGACAGATGTATAATTATAATATATAATTCTGCACACAAATATCACAATATTATAAGTAATTGAAAGGATGGAAAATTATCGTGTCTTTGGAGTGATTTTCTTCAAATTGTGGCACAGTTATTACATTAATGCTTTTAGTAACTGAAAGAACAAAATCACAGATACAAGCAGCGGAAATGAGCTTCCTCCAAAGGGCAGCTGGCCTCAACCTTAGCGATAGGGTGAGAAGTTCGGCCATCCGGGAGGGGCTCAGCGTAGAGCCGCTGCTCCTCCACATCGAAAGGAGCCAGTTGAGGTGGTTGGGCATCTGACAAGGATGCCTCCTGGGCGCCTCCTGGGTAATGTCCCACTGGGAGGAGGCCCCGGGGCAGACCCAGGACACGCTGGAGAGATTATATCTCTCTGGCCTGGGAACACCTTGGTGTTTCCCCGGACAAGCTGAAGGAGGTGGCTGGGGAGAGGGAGGTCTGGGCTTCTCTGCTTAGGCTGCTGCCCCCACAATCCTGCCCGGGATCAGCTGAAGAAAATGGATGGATGCTTTAATTTATGTCCAAGAGGGAACATCTTGAAAAAAATCACACCTCAAATATTTTGCACATGTGAAGTAGATTAACTACTGTCATGTCTACTTGCTGAATATGAAATTCCTTCACAATGAAAGAAATTCTTTGAATAAGTCAAATTTCCAATTCTCCTTCTTGATTAGGACTTGATTAACATTTTCCACTGAAGACTTTTCCTCACGGTTTAAGTCTTCAGTCATTGAATCTCTGTACCAGTTTGCCTATTGGACAAATTTTAAAAGTGCATAGCTTACCCAACTTCTCTTGCATGGATTTGTTGCTGTTTGGCAATAGCACAGGGCTGATTCCCTTAAGCCTCAAAAGCACTGAAAGAATTTATCTCCATTAAGAAACAGAATTAAAAGTGGTGGTTCAAGGGGTTTTCTAGAGTAGCCTTTGTACTGCATGCTTGCTTTCTACAACAGAACAGACAGCACTCTCACTCACTGTCTGGTTATTAAATATTCTAAGATAAATGGTGATTACTTTGCCTTCAAAGACTATTTTGTTTGTGTCAGTGGATGGTCATTATCTAGTAACCTGCGTGTTCCTTTGGAGAAGAAATGTGTCCTTTCCAGGTAGTTACTAATAAATACCGGAAATGCCTTTCACAATAACCGAGAATGCTGTCATTGGTTTACTTTCAGGGTTGGTCTAGCACACTAATCAACTCGGCTACTGACTTTCTTCAATTTTTTTGTCATTCTTATTGTTCATGTAGTGTGGTAAGTCTACTTTTCAAACCTGCCAAAATGTAGCAGGAATCAGCATATTAGAGAGTCCAATTTCTATTTTATAAAGGCAGAATCTCGTAGAAAGATTGCTACATTCTCAGATGAAATTCAACTTTTTAGCAAGAGCCAGTTTCTTGCAGTTGTTGTAGTTGATGTGCAGCTGTGTGAATTCCAATCCTGAACAGACTTTTCAGTTATGCGGCATAACGCTTCACCCACAGGTTTGTCAGTTTGAAAATTTGCTAATAAGTGTCACAACTTCATTTTCTAGCACTTAGCTTTTTTTATATCCTAATCTTTATTCTCCATGAATTCTCCTTTGTAAAGCTCACAGATCTGCTGAAATCGAAATGATATAGAAAATAGGACTTTAAAGTTCATTCGTTAATTACTCTGCAGGGATTTGTTTCACAGTGTCCACAATGAGTTCTCAACCTTTTCAAATGTTGTAAAATGAGGTGAGCCATCAAGTTCCAAGTGAGACCTAATTATCCATGGATCGGAAATGTCATAAAATGTAATATAAGACTGCAAGATGAAGTAACATTGTGTGACTGAATCAACTACAAGCGGAAATTTAAAACAACAACATTTTGTATGGCAGTAATTTACACATGCCGCTCATGTAGAATCAGAACTAGCCTTGAGGCGACTGTTGTTGTGATTTGGCGCAATATAAATAAAGTTGAATTATTCCATCTTTTATGGCAACACATCTTTTCTGAAGACAACAACTGAAGGAAGTTATTAAATTAGATTTAAATGTTTTTGAAAGATTTGACAATTGCTTATACAGGGAAAGTTTTATACAGAGGATTATATGTTTTACCCAAGATTATAAACCAGATTTATAAACCAAGTTACAACTATCCACAGACAAAGGCTCAGGCAGGCGCATATTCTTAATGATTATTATCCTGCGGAAAGCTGGACAATAGTTCCGAGTTATCACTATTCCAATGTGTCGGAAGCCTATTGTGGCAGTCAATAACCAGAGCTATCTGTGGTTGGCAAGCTGCAGTATAGCAACTCATCAATACAAATTCCTCTCAGCCTGCACCGCATGTCCACACATCCATTGACTGCAGTGAGTTCCAGTGATTTAAAGACTCTGTGCCATAGATGTGTTAGGAGATTCAGTGTTTCATGTGCTCATTGCTTCACAAGTAATAAATCATTTGTCGCCACGGCCCTTTGCAGGGTGACAAAGTCAATATCAGTTTATTCAGGGAGCAAGACCAGGGACCACTCATTCAAGCATGTGTCCTCATTCTGTACAGGTACTTCTACAAATGTATAACAACCGCAAATGTATATCAGTCACATTTCTTCGAGATTAAAGGACATGAATAAAATAACTTGACAACTTTAAATAGCTTTGATCAAATGGCAACAGTTCTTCTTTGTAATACAGAAATAATTTGATGCACATTTTACATGCATCAATGTAATACATGTATTAAATGTACAAAATAAAAATCTCCAACATCTGCGCCAGTTTTAGTGTGAAGCAGTCCTTTAGTAATACAACAGTTTGCTGTTTTTAAATAAGCAGTTTAATAGCAGCATGCTAAGTCAGGACCTGCCAGTAGAGTTGATAAGTGATCCTGTGTGTGATTATGCAAAGTTTGTTATTTCTTAATAAGTTTGGAATTAACAGACTTTGCCTTCCACATCTGCTCTAGTGCTTTCTTAGCCCCTGGTACTTTTCTGTTTTCTTGTTCTCCTTCTTTGTGATGTTACTGCGCACTGAGATTGTCACATCTATCATATTCTGCTCCTTGTCAACCACCACTATGTCTGCTTGATTGGCCAGCAGCTGCTTGTCTGTCTGGAATTTGAAGTCCACAGGACTTTGGTGGTGTCTCCCATTGGGTCTTAGTGACTTTTAGTCCATATGCTGCCCAGATGTTACTGTACACTATTGAAGCCACTTGGTTGTGCCTTTCAGGGTATGCTTCACCTGCTCCAATCTTACATCCTGCTACTATGTGTTGAATAGATGTTCTTCCAGTACCGCTTAGTTTTAGCTCATGACACTCTAATGTGCAGGTTAACCACTTTGCTGACTCTGGATTTGAGCCTTCTTCTCCATGGGGGGGAGATGTATCCTTATTCTTATACCCAAGTGCTCCAAGGATTGCTTTGCAGTGCCATATATGAGGCTTGTTTCTGTGATTCTATATACCTCCTGCAGAGGCATGTGCACTGAAGGGATTCCCCATGATGGTGGAACTATTTTTCTGCTCATATAGGACAGAAGAGAAGAGGAAGGTGAAAAACATCCTACATTTGATGCATGTGCATAGAGGAAGTTAACTCTAAATGCAAGGATGTGATGACACTAGTCAGAAGACTTAGAGCGCTGTCACTTCTCTGATCACCTATAATCTTTAAAACATAGAAGTCATGGTTTAACCCAAATGACTTCTTAAAAAGGTCAGTTCTAAAATGCAGTTTCAAGCCAGTTGAAGGTTCATTACAGTTTTATTTGCCTACAATATTAGATGTTACATCCACAAAAATGTGAAGTAAATTGAAATCAACACAATCGACAGGCCACCTGCACTGTAAATAGGCCTGTGTAATAAAATAATATGCTTCTGATTCTTCCATGCTGAGATTAAACAAACTGTCTGGTCACACTTGTGATGGCAGGGGTGCCTTGTTAAAATGCACTCCATCAAAGTTTCCTTTGAAGCTGTCACTGACAGAAAACATAATGTGAATTTCACTTGGCAGCTGCTTGGGAAACACTGAATGAGTCGGGGTGAAGTCAGGTCTTTCATAGCTCTTTTGTAAATTCACCGCAGTGTAGAGGGTGGTTCCATTAAGAGGTTGTTCAAGCCTGTGTAAAAAAATGTATTGTGGGTCTGTCTTATTAATTTCTTGAAGTATATCTACCAAACTAAAGAATTTAATTTCATTCTTCAAACATGAAGAAATTCTGATGTCATCTGCATGGAAATTGAAATTAAACCTGCAGTATTGTCTCATTTTCCTCACCATAACAGAAAATCTCCTTTAAAGGGATAGTGTGTGTGTGTGTGTGTGTGTGTGTGTGTGTGTGTGTGTGTGTGTGTGTGTAGCCACTCGCCCAACTTGATGATCTCTGCACTGAGTGCTAAGGCAGCAGTATGTTCACAACTGTGAAATCTTCACAATGGGAGAAAAAATATCTTAAAATACATAAACATAAGAAGCGAGATGTAATAACTATCGCTTGTGTTGATCAATACGGAAAAAACTGGCAAACGAACAATGCAAAACATTTTGCCAGCACCCTGCAGCATGTACACCCTTAAAAAGAAGTGTGGGGTCAGAAGCATGAATCAGCTGGCCATTACATTCTACTTGTACAACTACTAAGCAACAGTGGCAGAAAAGTTAATATTACTTCTGTTGAGTATTCATAACTCCATTAATTTCTCAAAAACCACAACATTGTCTCCTGTGAACAAGTCGTGCTTTAGGGGAATATTTTATTCACTGACGCTATAGTCAGATGGTGGAATGACTTCATTAAATATGCAACAGTTATTTTACAAAATAAATAAATAAAAATACTAACTCTGAGGGGGCCAGGTAGGAACGTTTTATATAGTATATAATATTCAATTCAATTTTATTTATACAGCGCCAAATCACAACGACAGTCACCTGAAGGTCGACCCTACAATAATACATACAGAGACAAATCCAGCAATCACATGACCCCCTATGAGCAAGCACTTTGGCAACAGTGGGAAGGAAAAACTCCCTTTTAACAGGAAGAAACCTCCAGCAGAACCAGGCTCAGGGAGGGGCGGGGCCATCTGCCCGTGACCGGTTGGGGTGAGAGAAGGAATATAATATAAAGATATAAATATATATTTTATATTTAATGCCCCACTGTAAACTATTTGCTATGTTTCAAGGTTATATATGTAATTAAGTAGTTACACATATACTTATTTAAGTGATTTTATATATATATATATATAAAACACCCAGCACGCCCCTGCGGGCGGTTTATCCTTCAAGCTCGGGTCCTCTACCAGAGGCCTGGGAGCTTGAGGGTCCTGCGCAGTATCTTAGCTGTTCCCAGGACTGCGCTCTTCTGGACAGAGATCTCCGATGTTATTCCCGGGATCTGCTGGAGCCACTCGCCTAGCTTGGGAGTCACCGCACCTAGTGCTCCGATTACCACGGGGACCACCGTTACCTTCACCCTCCACATCCTCTCGAGCTCTTCTCTGAGCCCTTGGTATTTCTCCAGCTTCTCGTGTTCCTTCTTCCTGATATTGCTGTCATTCGGAACCGCTACATCGATCACTACGGCCGTCTTCTTCTGTTTGTCTACCACCACTATGTCCGGTTGGTTAGCCACCACCATTTTGTCCGTCTGTATCTGGAAGTCCCACAGGATCTTAGCTCGGTCATTCTCCACCACCCTTGGGGGCATCTCCCATTTTGACCTCGGGACTTCTAGGTTATACTCGGCACAGATGTTCCTGTACACTATGCCGGCCACTTGGTTATGGCGTTCCATGTATGCCTTGCCTGCTAGCATCTTGCACCCTGCTGTTATGTGCTGGATTGTCTCTGGGGCATCTTTACACAGCCTGCACCTGGGGTCTTGCCTGGTGTGATAGACCCCAGCCTCTATGGATCTTGTACTCAGAGCTTGTTCTTGTGCTGCCATGATTAGTGCCTCTGTGCTGTCTTTCAGTCCAGCTTTGTCCAGCCACTGGTAGGATTTCTGGATATCAGCCACCTCCTCTATCTGCCGGTGGTACATACCGTGCAGGGGCCTGTCCTTCCATGATGGTTCCTCGTCTCCCTCCTCTTTCTTGGGTTTCTGCTGCCTGAGGTATTCACTGAGCACTCGGTCAGTTGGGGCCATCTTCCCAATGTATTCTTGGATGTTCCTTGTCTCATCCTGGACTGTGGTGCTGACACTCACCAGTCCCCGGCCCCCTTCCTTCCGCTTAGCGTACAGCCTCAGGGTGCTGGACTTGGGGTGAAACCCTCCATGCATGGTCAGGAGCTTTCTTGTCTTTATGTCAGTGGCTTCTATCTCCTCCTTTGGCCAGCCTATTACCCCAGCAGGGTACCTGATCACGGGCAGGGCGTATGTGTTGATGGCCCGGATCTTGTTCTTACCATTCAGCTGACTCCTCAGGACTTGCCTGACCCTCTGCAGGTACTTGGTGGTTGCAGCCTTTCTAGCGGCCTCTTCATGGTTCCCATTTGCCTGCGGGATCCCCAGGTACTTGTAACTGTCCTCTATGTCTGCAATGTTGCCTTCTGGTAGTTCAATCCCCTCAGTTCTGACTACCTTCCCTCTCTTTGTTAATGATCTCACTGAGGGGGTTCAGGCCTATGCAGAACAGCAGTGGGGACAGAGCATCTCCTTGGTAGATCCCGCACTTGATGGTAACTTGTGCTATGGGCTTGGAGTTGGCCTCTAGTGTTGTACGCCACATCCCCATTGAGTTCCTGATGAAGGCTCTTAGGGTCCCATTGATCTTGTACAATTCTAGGCATTCCAGTATCCAGCTGTGGGGCATTGAGTCATAGGCCTTCTTGTAATCAATCCAGGCAGTGCACAGGTTGGTCAGTCTGGTCTTGCAGTCTCGGCTGATTGTTCTGTCTACCAGTAGCTGGTGTTTTGCACCTCTGGTATTCTTGCCAATTCCTTTCTGTGTCCCGCTCATGTATTGACCCATGTGCCTGTTCATCTTAGCCGATATGATGCCTGACAGGAGCTTCCATGTAGTACTGAGGCAGGTTATTGGTCGGTAGTTGGAGGGGACCGCTCCCTTCTTGGGGTCCTTGGGGATCAGGACCGTCCGACCTTCGGTTAGCCATTCCGGGTGTCTCTCGTTAACTAGCAGCTGGTTCATTTGTGCTGCCAGACGCTCGTGGAGTGCAGTCAGCTTCTTCAGCCAGTAGGCGTGAACCATGTCGGGCCCTGGTGCTGTCCAACTCTTCATACTGGAGACCCTTTCTTGGATATCTGCCACTGTGATGGTTACTGGACCCTGTTCAGGGAGGTCGCTGTGGTCTGCCCTCAGATCCACTAGCCACTGAGCATTGCCGTTATGGGTTGCATCCTTCTCCCATATGCTCTTCCAGTATTGCTCCGTCTCCAGCCTTGGTGGTGCTGTTCTCTATATATATATATATATATATATATATATATATATATATATATATATATATGTGTGTGTACATATATGTAATTAAGTAATTCCATATATACATGAAGTAAAACAACCTTAGACTTTGTCAAACTGTCCTGTGAACATTCCTGTCTTGTGAACTTTGAGAAATCACCTTGATGGAATACGTTCACAAAGGACACCGTTCCACTTTTGACTGTAGGTTTTTCCTTCAGCTGGCCCATTTTGTTCTCATGAGCTAAATTGTTTTTTTAAACTTTTATAGGTGTAGTTGTGTTCAAGCAGTGCATACAGGTCAAAACTAACATAAAGTAAATCTTGAGGGACTATTTTAGTGTGACTGATCTTAATCGCTTTATCATATTTCATCAGAGATTAATAATGAATCAGATTCCCACCTGGGTTCTGACCCCCAGTCTGCTCCTACACATGTTGTGTAAGTGAAAAGACACATATGTCTTCATCTCAACAGCAATTAGTTCGTTTGAAAATCCTGTCATTTTAAAGGTAGTTAAGACAACACAAATTTACTGGCAATTTAAAACTTGGTGTTCAAAGTTATTAATTTAGTAATGATTCTGTAATGATATCCTCATACTGTTACTTGTGCAGTTTTACAAACAAGGCTCAGTGCTTACACACACACACTGCACATGGGAATAGAAATCTAAGTGTTTGCATTCTGTGGCACAGATGTTATGGGGTCTGTCTACCTGCCCCATTTGGGATTAGTGTTAATGTGGTAGCTTCACACAGTTTAAGCAGCTCTAGGAAAGTGTTCTTAATAGTAATGTGTAATTGCCAATTTTAGTCATTTAAAACCATGTGTTCGTCCCACAGTGCCCCCCAGGACTAAGTCCTATGAAGGATGGCACCGGGTGCTATGACCACCACATCGGCATCGACTGCTCCGACGGTTTCAATGGAGGATGTGAGCAGCTGTGTCTCCAGCAGTTGGCCCCTCTAGAGGATGACCCGACACTCTACAACATCCAGATGTTCTGTGGGTAAGAAACAACACATTCTGTGCTTTTTATTTTTAATTATTATAGCAATATATTTCACAATTCTGTCATGTTAGGTTTGTCACATTTTACATGGTCTATGGTCAGTCAATAACAAAAACAAAATAAATCCCTTTGGTATGCTGCCATTGCTATATATACAGAGAGAGAGACAGACAGAGAAGAAAAGTTCCCAGATTCAGGTGATATATATAGTTTTTGCTTTTAAATGAAAACAGATGTGTATTCATAGCATTTAGTGCAAAATGAGCCAGTAAAAAACGTAAAGCAGTATGGTGGTGGCACTTTAAGACTCCTGCTTGTGGAGTCTTAAATATACCACCATTAACATTTATTAAAGCAAACTTTGACGTGAGTGTTGAATTAAAAATACCAAAACTAGAAAAAAGGGCTTTAATGAGTTCCATTATGATCCCCTGGGGCCTGATTTATAAAAGTGTTTATCTCTGAAATTAGTTTAAAGATAATACCTAACAGTGCGCTCATTTCTGGAAGATATGGTGCATGAAAGTAAGTAAAGCAATTTATGCACCTGTGATTTATATCTGTCAAATCAACTGAAATTTAAAGAAATCTGCCTTGCTGCTTTTCCTTATGTAATGCCAACACAAATGGGGCTTTACTCAGGAATAGCCTTGGACCATGGACCGAATGAGAAAAGCAAACCTTTTGGGACATAAGAGCAGGTGATTTAAGCCCGGTGACACATATCACACAGTGGACTGTATAGTGGGTCACAAGGCTGGGCAAGAAATAATGTAAAGCGTGTGTGTGTGTGTGTGTGTGTGTGTGTGTGTGTGTGTGTGTGTGTGTGTGTGTGTGTGTGTGTGTGTGTGTGTGTGTGTGTGTGTGTTATTCTAGTTTATTTTTTATGATGAAAATTGTTATATAACAGACGCCTTGGAACAGCGTCTTTACCTTCCAAAGTAGTTTCTGCAAGTCTCCAAAACAGATATGCTCATAAGCTGTAATACAGTCACAACTATCCTATCAGTGTCTCTCAGTGCAGGGGAAACCATCTTAATCTGTAATAAGGCACTTCCTATGTGTTCACTTCCACGTGCACCCTGGGTTATTGCTGTACTAACTCACTGGCATCAAAGGCTAATCCACTCTTGAACCTCGGGGTCGTCTGCAGTGTGTTTTTCTTGTACATCTTTCACATTTTACTGTTCTTAACTACTAGTTGCAGAAACAGTTTAGAATACAATGAATTATACAGTAGCACAAGTTAGACTCTATGTCTTAATACTGGTGCTTGTCTGTGTCATTTTATTGTTATCATCTGCACATTGAATTGTGTGCAGTGATAGATTTACAGCACGGAAACCACGCAAACAAACAAACCATTAAAACACTGAATGTACAACAGTTTGTTGTTTCAAGCGTAAGCTTTGGCTTGACGATGTTTAATAATTCAGAATATTTACCGTTCTCATCTACAACGACACAGTACAGTGTGATGTGGTTTACTGGAACTGCATGTAAGAATTACACATTTGCAATTAATTAGTGACTCCTTGGAATCAGCTGATTGTTTTCTATTATTTATTTAGTTGTAACATATCAAATTAATCCATCGAAAATGTTACTTTCACACAATAAAAACTGCACGAGTTACAAGCCCTCAAAGTAAGTAGAGATGGGTTTAAATTTGGTCCTTTTTAGTCACATTATTTTTTTCAGCTTTTTTACAAGCCTTCTGAATTATTGAGTACAGGAACAGGCTGATTTAACATGGATTATATCATAGAAAAACACTGCTGATTTAATGACATTGACAGAAACAAATACTGGAGCCCTGGATATTGTATGCATTTTCTCTTAATTCAATATAAATCATTTAAATAAAGTACTTTAAGGTCAACTTTAAAAAAGTCATATAACCACGTGGGATAGGTGACTGGTCAAAACAATTTTTATATAAATAAATTTCAATGTTAGGGTCAAGATTCCTTCTCTCAGTTTATTTTCTAATAATAATCATCTAACTCTACTTGTGTTATGGCCTCAGTCACGCAGGCTAAGAAACTGGCCGTCACCCCCTGTTTGACATGACTATATTTAATCATTTTGACCCAGAAGGGCTACAAAATGGGCCTGCTGTCAACATGTAGATTAGAAATGAGGCTTTTCACCAAGCTATGCAACAATCCTTTAAAGTATACCCAAAATGTTTTTAAGATTTCTCCATAAAACAGTTAGAAAACCATCCAGGGTGCTAGTTCTTATGTAAATATCCCATGATACTGATGCTCAACATCAGTCATAGAAAGCTTGGTCATGAGTAGTGTGGTGTTGTTTTATTGGATTAGATGAAGTTGGTGTAAATTTTGAACATAGCATGAGGATGTTTTGAATTAAAAAGAAAAGAGAAAAGAGACTCTTGAATAATAGCAATTAATAATATAAAAATAATACAAATCCAATAAAAACTAATCAGACCAGCTTTTTAAACTTTTTTGTGTACTACGTTCAGTCCCTGTTCATATGTGATTCAATACGCACTTGCCTCTTTTCCTCACTTAGTTCTTTAGAAATCAATGAAATACATTTTCTTGGTTACAGCAGAGCAACCCAAATCTAGCCTGAAACTAAACATCCAAGTACACAATCCATCAGCATCATGCTGGTCTGGACAAAGTCAGCTGATTTTCTGTATGAAAAGTGCTTTATAAATAAAGATTGATTGATTGATTGATTGATTAAACAGGCTGCATCTTTGGAAAGAGTTGGTCTGGCTGTGTCTGGGGAAAAAACATCAGTGTAAGGTTTATGGAACAGATGAATGAATGTGGATGTATTTCTTCATGTGAGGTGATTCTTTCATGGTGGTTAACTGACAGAGCAACATAGTGTAAGTTGTCCCTTAGATTAATAGGAAATGGATATGAATGAGGCAAAGATGACGGAGGAAGAGAATGAGATGATGATGGAGGAGGTTGTCACAGGCTAATTAGTTTTAAAATATTGAGCAATTAAGACTACTTGAATGTTATACTTGACTAGATTTGGACCTGCTAATATTTTGAACCACGCTGATGCTGGGTTGCTATCATCATCAGATCATCTCTTCATATGCATGTAACTAAAGTGTCTTCAAATATCAGTGGTCAGTGATGATCTACAAATGGAAACCACAAAGCTTTATATACAGAGATTAAAAGTAGGGCTGCCACGATTAGTTGACTAGTCACGATTACGTCGACTATCAAAATCGTCGACGACTGATTTAATAGTCGACGCCTCGTTTGAAGCTTTGTAAGATCCCAAAAGACGCAGGAATAAGTAGCAGGATTTAAGAGTGTAATAACGGACTGAAACAGAAGATGGCAGCACTGCATGTACTGCCGTTAAACCCAGAAGAAGAAGAAGCAGTGTCCCAGAATTCATAGCGCAGCCCTGCTCAGTTTCCAACAATGGCGGCAGCTGGTTAGTTTTAATATTACTCTTATTATTCTTTCTGGGTCACAAAATAAACATTTAACATATTTTCAGGCGAGAATGTAGCTGTGTAAACCTCAAATATCTGCTCAGTTTATCAGGACACCGCATATTTTCAAAAGCGCTCCGACGTTTTCGGAGACGTCTGTTACCCACTAGCTCGATAGCTAGCCGGGGGCTAGGCTCACTAGCGCCGTGAGAACACCGGACTCCCAGCAAATCATTTCAAACCCACCGCCCTCTTTTGTTACTCAGGTTAAACATGATATATGAGTCACTTAGATAACTTAAAAATGTTATTGTTTGGCTTTTTTTAGTATTTTATTTGTTCCTGAGTAAATCGGTTTGGCTGAGATCAAAGTTATAGTTTTTACACAGCTGAATAAACGTCAAGCAGACAGCTGATTATCAGAAGTGTGAGATGCTGGAGAATTTACTCCGGTGTCCTGTTATAGTTCAGATAGCAAGGAGTTTATTAAACTTCACTGAAACAATCTGCAAATTTCATTAAAATTTAATAAACTATCATCCTGTCTTTATTTTTAGTTAGCACATACCTGAAACACTTAAAGCTGTAAGCTAATGATAGTTATATAAGAGCAGATGCTGCTGGTGCAATAATCTATACCTTTTACGTCTGATCTGATTAGTCGACTAATCGCAAAAATAATCGGTGACTAGTGACTATCAAAATAATCGTTTGTGGCAGCCCTAGTTAAAAGCAAACTGAACAAAGTTGGCATTTTTATTCTGTCACATGAAGCCTAATAATAACTAGCATAATATTTAGAGTTACTAGAGACGGCCACGAACCTTCTGCTAAGATATGCTGGATATGAAGAGTTTTGATCTAAAGAGAGTCTTAACATAAGATGTGTTTAGAATATCTGCAGCTCACGAGTCATACTAGCATTTGGCCTTTTAGCCTTTGCGCTGTTTGAATGCAGAAAGCTGCCAAGATCTGTTTCTTACTTTTCTCAGTAGACATAATTAAAACAAAAGCAATGACTTTTGATCATCTCAGCTGAGAAACGGCACATTTTCCGATAAACAACACTTTTCTAATTGAACACAACAAGCTGCTGTCATCTTTAGGGCAAACATCATGTTGCAGGCGTACGAATTTGTGTCAAATTTACATAAGCGGGTGATACAGACTGCTGCTTCATTGAATTCTCAACAACAGCATTTTGTTGTCGTCTCTTCCCATAGTGCAGATGTGGCTAATCCTCCACTTTTCCCATCGGAGACTGGCATTAGCTTTGCGACATTTAGCATCCAGGAGAGAGCTTCTCATAGTGTAAATCCCTGACAGATTATCTTTTTGCTTTCCACCCCACTCCACCCTCCATTTCACTGCCTCCACTTTGTGTGCCTTTGATTCATTTCAGAGTATATTACATACTGAGATGTCAAAACATCATCAATATGAAAGAACCTTGAGAGGACTCTCAGTGTGTGGATTCTAGCTCCTTTCTTGAAATGGGGGATTATGTGTCAGTTGAGCAGAAAGGATTTTGCTGATTCTAGTGAGTTGTGAAGTCATGAGTTGTTCATGCTTTGAAGTTAGCAAAAAGATACTTTTCTGAATATTGATACATGAAATCATACTTTTTTTTTAAAATTTGGCAACTGCACAGAAACCAAAACACAAGAAATTACATTTATTAAGTTGTGGAAACTACTGCGAGGTAAAAATGACATTTTGGCTTTACAGTGGGTATAAACGAAATATTTATAACATACTCTACTAACTTCAATAGGTGTGTCTTTCAGATATTTTCCCAATTTTTAGTTAGAATAAACTGGTTGGTTTAGACTAACCTGACCTGGAAGATAACTTGAGAAGGGCTCATATTTTTTAACATGACAAGATCTGCCTGACATCATCACAGTAGTGTTTGTGGGTAGTTATATAATATAAGCCCTGTCAGGCTGTAGACAGGATTATGCATGCATTTATAGACTGGGTGCTCAAGTAAGACACGAAGGGGGAGGACCAACCAACATCTGGTTGTCAGCTTCAGTCTGGACCTTTCTGGTAGTCTGTAGTTAGTACACGTGCCTGTACAATTCTTTGTTTGCTGCAGAAACTATGGCTGTTACCTAAAATGTAATGGATGGCGTGTCAGCTACCAGCAATCAAGTTGTCCTGTGTTTGTCTGCATGTGTTTCATTTACCTTCTTTGACATGAGTAAAGTAAGATATTGACTTGTTGATCGTTAGATTGCACACAGCTTGTGGAGAATTAAATCTAAGTAAATATCAAAAAGACCTCCACTGATTTTTTTTAATAGATCAAAGTTGGTAACTTTGGGTAAAGTTAATGTGTTTTTAATTGAATATACTTATCTACTTTTTAATAGAATTAAAAGGTAGTTATTAAAGGTCTGTGTTAACTTTTGTCTACAGATGTGTGAGATTATTATTACTGTTGTTGTTGTTTACTTCAGCTTTGTTCAGTTTTTCAGTGTAAACATTTTTTTATTTTCAAGAATAATAAAGATAAGATAACTCTTTATTGTCATTGCACAGTCATACATAGTACAGTAGTACAATGAAATTGGAAAAACTGTCCTACGTCGGCACTACATATAACACAACACGACACGATATGACACATCACAACATTTGTCGTCTGCACACTAAAGATTGATTTGCTCAATAACTACAATATAAGGAATCAAAAGGAAAATGCCCGAGCAGAAAACCCTAAAACAAACAGACAATCGAGTTAGTAATTAAACTGAAGTCAGTGTTGAAAGGAAAACAAAAGAAAAAGGAAATCCGTGGATCAAGTAAATGACTTTAATCCCTGTTTGCTGCAGGTGCATCGAAGACTACAAACGCGGTCCAGATGGGAGGTCGTGCCTGCCGCTGTCTGAGGCTTGCACTGAGGGAATAGACTGTGGAGAAGTGCTTGATATCCCTGCCAACCAGACGGTGTTTGGAGACCTTTTCTACGGATACAACAACCACACCAAAGAGAGCACCTCTGGACAGATCCTCAAGGCCACATTCAGGTAAGCACATGAGACTTTGGTGGAATGGAGCGTGTGGGACATTGTTCTGCCATTTGTACCTCAGCTGGGAAACACTTGGCACAGGACTTTCAGCTCCCACAGTGCCGATATCACAGTGAATGTTTATCTTCATTTAAAGAGAGAGAGAGAGACTTTTAGCTTGTTCTCAGCACAACCTCCTTACTCACTTTTTTAAAACTTTATTCATTTGAGGATTAAAATTCTAAGGAGCATGTATGTATGCATATTTGGTAAAAGTCTTCTCAGTACAGGTATGACGGGACTATATGTTTGACACACAAAGCAGATTCATAGATCCTAGTCAATGAGCCTTTGACGGGAGTAGAAGAAGAACAACAGAGAGCTGAGAGAAAGACTAAGAACAGCACTAAGGTTCCCAGTTAAAATGATGGCACCCTTAACAGAACAAAATCCCATCCAAGGCTGAACATAGATTATATATATCAACTGCTTGTTAAACACTGCTGCTTGCTGTCTTCACTCAAGATCAAAATCTATTCGTTTTCCCTCGTACGAGACTGAAGAACAGGGGGGACAAAGCCTTTCGTTCTCCAAGGCTCAGGACCAGTTCACCACTCCAGCTCCATTTAGCTGACTTCCTTTTGTTTTTTATTTAGTTTTAGTTTTACTTTGTGACTTTTCTGTGAAAAATGAGTGTCTGTGAATAAACGTTACTTATTCAACGGGACGTCCACTGCTGCCTGGACCTTCACCAGGCTGGGCAAAGGATTCGGAGAAAACTGGATAATTATGTGGTCGCGACAAACACTTGGTAACTACTTTACTCCACACTCAACCTCTTAAGCACCAACGCCCCCAGACACGGGGGCAAAAGGGAGGAGATCGCATTTAGGGTCAGGTGTGCGTGCTTAAGATGTTAACTTCACACGTTATGAGTGCTGAAAATAAGGTAACTACCACTGCTGCTGGTAGTTACCTGCTTACTAGGTCAGACTGATGCTCTTTTAAATTATATCAATCTACAAAACACTGCAATAAATAAAGATTACTGCTTTAGCTTTTTGTTCTCTCCAAACGTCTATAGCTACTGCAGTGATATCAGTTTTATAAATAATCATAAAGCACTGATGTTTTTCAGTTTTGCTTTTTAATTGGTTTCACAGTGGACAAGCTCAGGCCCCGCCCCTCACACCTCAAAGGCTTTACTTCATTAAAGAACTGAACGCCAAGATTTACGTTTGCAGTACAGTGTTTAGTCTGAATGTCACCAAAGTATGTTCCCTTTAGCAGAGACGCAGACTTGCAGTGTATATTGATGCAAATATGAACATACCCAGGAATCCATAGCGATAAAGCTTACAAGCGGATGACTTTGTGTTACTTTACAATAAAGATGCAACAATTATAACAATGTTTGTTTGTGTCAAACCACAGAAGCAACAGATTTTCATTTTCTCAGTGGACACAGTTAAGTCACTTTAATGGTGCACAGAAGGACAAATAAAGCCGTGGTGACACATCCAAACTGAAAGGACGCGACAGTTGTTTCTTTCTTTTTTTTTTCTTTGTTTCTTTTTTCTTGTTATTTTTAATTGTTGTGCTTAACATACACACAGAATTTAACATATCTGAAGAGGTACCAAATAAATGTTCATGTGGTTTCCCCTTTAGGTATAAAAATTCTGTTTTCCCTCAAAGTAATAAATCAGGGAACAGCATTTAACCTCCCCATCTGCATATGTAGTCAGTGTTGTTTGCTCTTTATGACACTTTTTATAGCGCTTTGGAGCGTGATGTCACGAAAGGGAAGCGTGGTCAGGATTTTTGGTTGAGGCGCCATCTCCCTGTGCCGAACAAAGCTCAAGCGAAAGAGGAGCGAAAGCACACACATCAGCTACAGTTCGTACTTGCTGTGTGGTCGGCTGTAATGTTCGATCGCACGACCGGCAAGGGAATAAGCTTGAGAATGGTCTGTCTTTTTATTCTTTCCCAACCTGTGTTAGCTAACCTGGGGAGCTCATATAGCGGACCTTACCAAAAGAAGGCGTCTAGCCTGGATAGCCGCCGTGAGACGAGCTGATATCCAGTTCTCTTTCATCTCCAAATATCTGTTGGTGCTCCAGACATTTTCATTCCAATAAGTTCAATATATGTTCATGTCACTCTTTATAGCTTAATAATTTTGTTGTTGAAGCGCTCGGAGGTTATAGAAATTGCGAACAAACATCGTATTGAGTGACTTTGCAGACATGCTATGTAAAGATTCGCTAATTCTCACAGACGGCAAACGCAACGACAACAACAGAGAGCACTAGTCGGAGGTAAACACCACCCCCACCCCAACCAAAGGGTTTTAAGTAATATCTAACCGGATTATCAATGTAGTAGTTTGCATCTACTTTACACATATGGAGACATAATATGACAACGAGATTTTTGCAAAGGACGCTAGGACGATAGCGGTAAGTCGTCTGGGTCTCTACTCCACTGGCGTATTTCATACGCGTCCACATTTGCGATGCACTCTATTTTTTGCACTTTATTTTCGCTTCGCCTCCGGACGCAATCAGTCTCTATACCATCCGTTTTCTTTTGAGCTGCTTTCAAGCATGTTTCATGCAGTCGTACTTCCGACACAATGTGTTTGTTTTGATTCGTGGCCCAGGAAAATGGCGCCGCGCTCCCACAATACCTCAACTCCAAAGCCCTATATTCCACGTTGACCTGGGTTGCCAGTACAAATATGACTTCATTATTATCTGCAATTCTTATGTTCTTCTGTACTGAAAATCCAAAACTCGAGAAGCAACAAACAATATAAGAAAAAGGGAAATTTAATTCCACCTTCGTTCACACAGATAATAATCATTGTGCCCAAAGCATTTTTAAGAAACTACGCCGCTGATGTTGGCATTAGTGCTGTGGCTCAACCTTTCAGCTTTTCTGGGAGTAGAATATGGTTCAGGTCACAAAAAGGGAAGCTGTTCATACATAATCTGGAGGCAAATGTGTCTCTACTGTGTGGAGCAGGGAAATTATTTTACTGCTATTGCTAAATAATTGTCATCATTACCATTGCATTAATAATACAATCTGGAGTTTATATTGCATTCAGGGGTTGAACAGTGTGTCTTTCAGAAAGGCTAAAAGTAACAGGCTGACAGGATACAGGCTTGGAGAGTTTTGCAGAAGTGGAAGTTATTTTGAGCAGCAGGCTAAGACGAGGCTTTAACAATGTAACAGATAGCTTTAAGAAGGCCTTAAGCAGTTATGACTATTTTATACACAATGCATATCTGTGCTTATTAAAGAGTTGGAGCTCGGTCAATTAATTGGGGGTCGGAAGCTTTGTTCGGCGCGATGTTCGGACAATCTATTGTGCAAGTGACTTGGAGCCATAGAAGGAATTGCAATACATGCTTACAAAACACTTATATATCAGATCATTTTATATTAAGGTTTTAGTAGAGGTTCTTGGTTAAAACATTTATTTAGTAGAAGACATACACATAGTCTCAGTGAGCCTCTGGTCTGGTTAAAGGTCAGAAGTGCAACAGGTGAATTGAGAAAGAGCATTTGAGGACGAGACACAGACAGTAGGTGAAGAGGTGACACAAAGAGCATGTGAGGTCAACACATACACACACATTAGTTATGTCTGGTTGTAACTGCAAAAGTGTCTCGGCAAGAAAGAGGAACAATTCACTTTAAGATAAGAACGGAAAGTACCAGCCATCAAAATAGAACATCATCTTCTAGGTTAAAAGTCATTGTAGTGTTGATCTGATCTATGTATAAAATGTATCTGTGACGCATGAAGGGGCGTCAGTAAAAAAACCCTGATGCTATAAAATATCTGTTCATGCTTTGATTGAGTCGAGGACTACTGGCTGTCTGCGTACAGAGTGTCTTCCCACACGTGTGTTCATTAAAATCATTGTTTGACCAAAGAGCTTCTGGACCAAGAGTGGTTTGTACTCTCCCTCCTCAATTTTGAACCTTAACATTTGGGGGCTCGTCCGGTGGTTGAGGAGGGAGGATTGGAGGTGTAGACGGTGATGTATGGTCCGTTGTGGTCAGACAGGCAGGCGTGACCCGGCAACCAAACTGAGGGGACAGGCGCCTTTAAAAAGAGGTAGGCACAGGCCTGTTGATTTTATCCGAAGTGTGCTGAATTGGATGATAAAATTAAATGTCTATTCAGTAAAAGTTGCCGGTAAATGTCTGCTTTGATTTTGATGAGAATCTCATGACAGTACTGAGGATTTAAAAGCAGTTGGACTGCTGGTAATGATTGAATGCGGTTGGACCGCTAAAAGGATTTAATACGGTTAGGACCGTGGTAAGCAGTTGGACTGCTCAAAGATTTTAGTATCTTAGGGAATTTGGTTATTTTTTGGTTATAAGGTTGGACCTGCTTCAGTCTTACACTTTGTTGGGTGTTTTACTGTTGTTCCAAAGTATTATAAATTATCTTAGAACGGAACCGTGGGGGTTCTAGGAAGCGCAGAGCCCGGAGGTTACGCTCCCTCCTTGTCGTGGACGCGCGACATTGACCTGTCGGCGAACAGGGTTAGTTCAGTTTGGCTTAACTGTGGGGTACAGGGCATCCTGGAATGAAGCTAGGAGTTAGAGTCTCCTTACCGTTTGGAACGGTACCTGCGCTTTTTTGGACAGGAGAAGTTGGACTTCGGGCGTGTAACTTTAACCTAATACTTCAGCGTAAGCCTTGGCTGGGAAATGCCAAAAATAGAGCTTCAGGCAAAGTTTGGGTTGGTTGACGCTTTTAAATTGTGTTAGGGACTTTAGAGATGAGGCCAGAAACAGTTAAAGTCTTGATACTGGTTAATTGGTCGCAAAAAACTCAGGGAGTTCATCCGCTGGGCGGTTATTTTAAATTTGTCGAAATTGTGTAGGCGCTAAAGCTGACAGATCTGACAGTGGTTGTAAATATAAGACGTCGTTGTAATATAGAATAAGAACATTTGGTGTGAGAGATCTCTGTGTGTCGAGTCAGTAATGCACTGACTGCCTGCTGCTATTTTTAGACGGTGTGTGTGAGTGTGAAAATGCAAATGAGTAAGCAGTGAACTGTTTAAGCCACAGTTGGTTTTACAAATACTGCTGCAAACATTGTTGAGTGTGTGTTTAAAATGCCATTTATGTTTATTAGAGGACTATAAATAAAGTTTTGAGTTGCCGTAGGGGATGTATAGTAATTGACTGAAGTTGGATGTAGATATATAAATATATTGAGTGCACTGTGTATACTTAAGATTAACATATTACTTTCAGTAGTAACTTCTCTCCAGCAATAGTTGCTGGTGTGTTTTATTTTTTCAATTTCTTGTGTGAATGCGGTGACTAGAAGGTTTTGAATGATGAATAAAGGTGTGAGAGGTATTTCTTTGGTGATGTAAAGTAGGATGTTTTAAAGTTTGAAAGTGTTTTTAATTTAAGAGATGCATGAGTGATGTTATAAGAGTTTAGTTTATTTAAAAGGTGTGTGTGAGAGGATTATGAAATCATTGTGTGAATGATGCTACATTTTAGATCAAAAGTTAGTAGAATTACAGAGGGTTTGTAGATTGTAAATACAAAATAAGTTTGATTAGCCTGGAGAAACAGCAGAGCAGCTGCGTGCTGTGTGTGTGTAACAGGAAATGGTGTGGGTGACAGGAAGTTTGCATGCCCATATAAGGTGACGAGTGAGCACCCAGAGAGAGAAACAGATGAGTTAAACTCTAGGCAGATAAAGCGAATGGAGGTTTTGAGAAAAGAAATGAAAAGGATATTAATTGTATGTTTTAGTGTGTCAACACAGATTACAGATAAATAAAGGTGGACTTCTCTCAACCTGGAATTTTGAGTACGGCGCCAAAACCACTAGAGTAGCATAATTGGGAGAAAACAGGCCAGATTTTGGCTTAAAATTTTACAGCTTGACCTCCCACTTGTCCCCATCCTGAGAAGAGGCTCAAAGGACAGTTAATCTCCTGATGAAGACAGACAGAACATCGTGGACTTGAGAAGAATTAATAGCAGGCAAAAGACAGTGCAACGGAAACCACACTGACGACACCAGCAGCAGCATGTAAGGAACCACGAGGTGGAAACATGTACTGTAAAATACAGGCTGGGCAGTTGAACAGTGGGATAATGAACGGTGGTAAAGCACTGGACACTGATTGTCAGATTTGCCATGCTTGGAGTAATCTTGAAAGAGATGACTGAGAGGATCAACAGAAAAGAAGAAACCACGTGATGAACCATGCACGGTGGACAGCAGGCTGGTAAGAACAGTGTGACATGACTGTTTAAAGGCACTGAATGTGGTATTTTGCCAGGCTGGGACTTGATCCAAAAGGAAAATACTGAAGAGAAACAGAGAAGAAACAGACTGTGTTTGCTGGAATTCAAGACAACAAAAGGACACTGAGAGAAGAGGACAGTGACCAGTGAGAGGCGAAGCCGGACGAGTTCGACTGTGAGAATACAGGGTGTAATTGGATTGAAATGAAAGCCTGAACTCATGATGGTTTAGAGATGTCCACCGTCACAAACAAAGAGGTAAACAAGAATAGAAAACACACATAGACAAAGTGTTACATGTGAAATTATTTCTGGAAAGGATCAGAAGTGAGATAGTTTTGAATTAAGAAATTAGGGAAAAGATGCATGAATTAAACCTGACTATAACATATAGAGGCAATGAAGAAAGCAGCTTACACTTACTGAACATTAACAAAATACATAGGAAAAGCAATGAAGACCTGCTTACACGTATATACATGACATAAGTTGGGATTTCTGACCAGAGAAAGGGAAACGGGTAGTTTAAGTACTTATGATAATAATGAAAATGTCTCAGTTGTGTTTCTTTAGGGGCGAAACAGATCTGGATCAATTCTCCCCAGGCAGCGGTCGGAAGAAACCTGTAGGTTAACTTGACTGGACATGCCAAGGCAAGTTTCTGGTTGAATTGTTTACAGCGCCATGTCTCCATAAACCTGACAAGTGGGCCCTAGCTTCTGGCTGAGGAGCAGGAATAAGGTGGGAACTTAAAATTTGGGTTAGCAAATTTGGGAAAGAGAACTGACGGCTTAAGTGGAGAATTGTGCAGGAGTCTGACACACTGCAAAAGCAACATATGCAAAATCACACACACAAGCAGAAAATGCATTAACCTTATAAAGACAAGACAAGCTCATGGAGTTTAATGCAGAGATACAGATTAAACCTGGCTAAGAACACAAACATATGCAATGAAGAACAGCTTGCTATTTTGTATGAATGATACAATGGTGTGAATGTTTAATAAAATACATTTGAGTTTGTAATTGAGGAATAGAAGAAGCCATATGACAAAGGGAGTGAGTTATGTAAACAAAAAGTGATTAAAGTAGTTTTAAAAGAGTGACTTAGGAGTGCTCTCTCGTACTGAGTGATCAAAACCAGTGATCACTGTAGAAATAAATAAAATGATTTAATGAGTTGGGAATGTTTAAACATATGTTTCTGTTGTTACAGCTTTTTGAGAGATGACTCAGTATGCACATTAGCTGGAGTGAGTGGTGACGTAGGAGCTTCCTGTATGTGTGTGACTGAGGAAGTGACTTTCAGAAGAGGAAGCATGGCAGACGAGAAGTGCAGATTGGGGTAGGGAATTTATAGTTTAGTGATTATATGATGTCGTAAGGGGTCTTATGCTGAATTTAAGAGCATAAGGGGGTGATTTTTGTGTGCAAATTGTGTGGTTTTAATGAGACTTTCGGTGTATTGAGGAGGCGAAATTATGTGGTGGCAAAACTTTTGTGCGTTTAAGGTTGTTGAGGTTGTTGTGGTGATGGGTTGATTTTGTCAGTTAGGTTTGGGTTGTTGGTGTTTTTGTTTTAATAGAGGGAGTTTTAGGAAACATGGACATGTCTAAAATTGGGCCCATTATTTTGTAACAGTGCACTTAAAGAAAACCTGTCAGGTGATTTTGTTTTGTTTTTATGAGCTAATAATCAGCTCTATTTTTTCATTTCTGTTTTAAGCAGGCCTGCAACAGTGAATAACGGCGCTGAAAATTATCGGGAAGAGCAAATATAAGGCGGCTTTCCAGATTACAATTGGCTGAGGAAAAAGCTACCTGGGGACTATTCAGGTCGTAAGTCCCTGTAAAAAGGATTTTATGCGAGTCAATCCAGTCCAAAAGCATAAAGAAATATTTTCCTATGGAAAATAAAAAATGACTGAGCTCATTTTGCTGAGGGTGGAAAATCTGACGCGGGAAGCTCCACTATTAGCAAACATATGGTGTGAATGCATGTGAGTGAATGTGTGACTGGATGAAGGAGGGGGATGAATAAATGTGGACGAACAATTGGCTTTTACCAGAGAAAATTTCTGTTTTGTTTTGTTGACTGGGGTTAGATTATGGGATTATAGTATATTGTTGGGAGAATGCCAAATGCTAAAGGGGAAATATTTTTTGATGTAACTCAGTTATCATTAATTGAAGAAACACATGACTGATAACTGTTCTGTTTTAAGTTTATTTTTATGACATAGATTGGATCATGAGTGGGGAAAACTGAGCATTTTTAAGTTTTGTATAGTATCTTGACACATGAAATGTATCAAGATAAAGGGGGGTTTAGGGTTTATTAATTTAATTGTTTAATAATTTAGGATCATTTTAGGACTTTTGGGGTTTTTGATCATTTGGATATGGTAAAACTGAAACTGTTATTTTTAAGTTAAGGTTAAAGGATTAAAGTGAACTTGTCACGGTTTGCGGGGCAAGCCGTGTGGAGTTGTAGAAAAGGACCCAAAAGGCGGCAGCTCTGGTGCAGGTGAATATTTATTTACAACGGTGGGCACAAAACAGCACTGGTGGAAAAACAAGAAACCGGAAACCTAAACTGGGTAAGCTAATAACACAAACCAGAAACGAGGATGCAGGGAGGTCCGGGGAAATACACAAGAGACGCAGGGAGACCGAGGGGAAACAATACAGACGAACCAGCAACTACCATAACAGAAGACACAACTTAAATACACCCAGAGAACACAGGGAGATTACACACAGGTGGGGAACACAGGTGACACTGATAAACATAACGAGACAGGGCAGGAGTGAACACAAAATTACGCATACTGACGAGAGACTGTCAAAGTAAAACATGGAATAAAACACAAAGAGAGACGAGAGCTCATAAATACACAGAGGGGCACAAGGGGGTAAGAGTCACAAAGGGAAAAACACTTAGGGAACACCACAACAGGACACCTCAGAAAACATGGCCTAAATAAGGAGTGAAAATACAAGGAACCAAGAATACTGGGCCAACATGGCCCAGGACCATGACAGAACTGAATCCTGTTTAGAAGATACAATGCTGGTTTTTCAAAGCTGAGAATAATTCTTAGAGGGAAAATTAGTGAGGGTTGAAGGGGTAGAACAGCTTTGATTTCTTTTTGATTTCTAGAAGTAGTGGTTATAATGTAGGCTTACACATACAGATATTACATAGGAGGTATTTTTAGGATAAAGGGGAGAGCTTATAAATAGAAATGATTTTTATACATATTGCATTTTTTGATATGAGTTATTGAAGTTATTGAAGGATTGCACACGCTTACAGACACAGAGTTAAGAAACACACATGACAGTATTGATTCCAGGCAAAAGGCCTCAAATTCATTTAGCTTTTTGACTGAACTTAAAGAAGGACCAAAGAGGAAGGAAAGCATATATTTTGGTTAAGTCTGATAAACTAGAATTAGAAGGTATTGTTACATTAAAAGGAGCAAAATGAAATAAAAAGGCTATACCAAAATGGGTTATAACATAGGAAATGTGAGGTTAAAATGAAGTTAACACATAGGAGTTGTTTCAAGGCAGCATTTAGCTATGATGAAATGTATACAGGAGTAATTGCTTATATGCTTAAACTTAATTGATTAAAGTGGTTGTTTTCTTTTGGATCTTTTAGAGTAGAGGAACTTGCAGCATCGACAATTTGTGCACAGGATGTTGATGATCAGATAAGGGAAAAATAGAGCGAGCAACCGGACGTGAAAGCAGGGCTTAAAGAGTTTTAAAGTGATGAGGAACGTTGAAGAATATACATAAATACAAGTCAATAAGTTAAGAGCATAATTAGGATCATGCTTTTGATTAAAGAGTCCCAAATAGGATAAGTTAGGGAGATGCAGGAAAAGGTGTTTTGTTTCCTTTGCAGAAGATCTCGGCGACCACAGGAGGGGCGAGGATCCTGGAGATCTCGAGGACACAATGTATTGCGACCTCTGGTGTTCCAGAGGTCGAGAGAGGGAGTGTGGAGCAGGGAAATTATTTTACTGCTATTGCTAAATAATTGTCATCATTACCATTGCATTAATAATACAATCTGGAGTTTATATTGCATTCAGGGGTTGAACAGTGTGTCTTTCAGAAAGGCTAAAAGTAACAGGCTGACAGGATACAGGCTTGGAGAGTTTTGCAGAAGTGGAAGTTATTTTGAGCAGCAGGCTAAGACGAGGCTTTAACAATGTAACAGATAGCTTTAAGAAGGCCTTAAGCAGTTATGACTATTTTATACACAATGCATATCTGTGCTTATTAAAGAGTTGGAGCTCGGTCAATTAATTGGGGGTCGGAAGCTTTGTTCGGCGCGATGTTCGGACAATCTATTGTGCAAGTGACTTGGAGCCATAGAAGGAATTGCAATACATGCTTACAAAACACTTATATATCAGATCATTTTATATTAAGGTTTTAGTAGAGGTTCTTGGTTAAAACATTTATTTAGTAGAAGACATACACATAGTCTCAGTGAGCCTCTGGTCTGGTAAAAGGTCAGAAGTGCAACAGGTGAATTGAGAAAGAGCATTTGAGGACGAGACACAGACAGTAGGTGAAGAGGTGACACAAAGAGCATGTGAGGTCAACACATACACACACATTAGTTATGTCTGGTTGTAACTGCAAAAGTGTCTCGGCAAGAAAGAGGAACAATTCACTTTAAGATAAGAACGGAAAGTACCAGCCATCAAAATAGAACATCATCTTCTAGGTTAAAAGTCATTGTAGTGTTGATCTGATCTATGTATAAAATGTATCTGTGACGCATGAAGGGGCGTCAGTAAATCAAACCCTGATGCTATAAAATATCTGTTCATGCTTTGATTGAGTCGAGGACTACTGGCTGTCTGCGTACAGAGTGTCTTCCCACACGTGTGTTCATTAAAATCATTGTTTGACCAAAGAGCTTCTGGACCAAGAGTGGTTTGTACTCTCCCTCCTCAATTTTGAACCTTAACAACTGCTAGGAAGAAAAGATCAAATCTGTATCTGTAAAGGTTATTTCATGGTGGAGTAAGGATTTTGTTTGAGTTTTTATGCCATTTCCCTTTCTGAAAAAGTAAATGACAAAACAGGATGTTTCTCCTGGCTGCGTATTATTTAACACAAATAAAATGCATTGCCTCTTTTGTGAGACCTAATGTATATATCCAACAGTACAGGTGAAAAGCAACGCACTGTCCCTCTCATAATCTCTACAGAGATCAGAATGATTAGTGGAGTGCTTTGAGGGTGGTTAATTATCACTCGCTGCATGTGGCAATCATTTCCACTAAACTCAGGAAGCCGGAAGGTCAGCAAAGTCATCTGCGGCCCACGAATTTAATTTGGGCCATGCATGGATTCTGCTGCCCGGAGGCCAATCACCCACTTAGGGATCGACCGCTAGAGTCGTAGAGAGGAAGGGACGCGTGAGCCAGGTTAATAGTTAATATCATCAAGAATCTAAATCTCAAAAGCTCTGATCTCATTTGAAAGCGCTTGTGCTTCCTGTTCAGATGAGGTGGTGGAAGAGGAAGGAAAGACTCTGTAGGGAGGCATGGTTAATGCAAGGCCTAATTATTGGAGATAGCACCAAATGGATTGAAACTGACCAGGAGTCAGTGTGCTGAAATTGAATCTAAGGAACAAATTGGCTTGAAAGTAAAATGAATCAAAGTTGCAGGAAGAAAGCGTTGCATCCACAGATGTGTGTCGGGAGTTGTTCCAAAACCAATAACATGAACATAAGTGTAACAGTGAATGTTGGCCTTTGGAAATGCATGCGTAGCTTGCAATGGTATCTGTCACCAAGGAAACTGAATGTCAAATTTAATGATACATAGCAAGAATTACCAGCTGGCGGTCAACTTTCAAATGAGCGCAAAAAGAGCTTCCTGTAATTAACATTGCAAAGCTGTACTTTATGTAGCACCTTAGAACCTCCGATATATTTTAGTGACAGAAAATCTTGGATCTTAACAAATTCTGTGCAAATTATACACCGCAGGTCTACTTAAGGCAAATATCAGCCAATGACATGGTCACGGTGCTAATCCTGTCAGCTAATAACAGGAAACTGAGGTTACAGTTTGCAAGTGTTCACTAAAATGTAGTCAACATTATGTCCATTTTGCTGAACAGTTAAATGTACAAATGATAAACCATGACAAATGCACATACTGAGAATTGGGACATTTTAAGCTGAATGTTTAAATACTTCCGATTTTGTGAAAGTGAAACAACAAATATGAATGAATGAATAAGAATAAAAGTGTACCCAGGAAATTCTGCCTTATGTAAACCATAGGATGCCATGAGCTTCAGCTTTCAGCTGGAACTCATCACGGACACTTACAGACAGTGTTTTTCTTCTACTTCTTCCTTTTTCAATCACAGATACACAGACAGAACATTACCAGGCAACATTCCTAATGGACTTCATGGTAATTAACTAGAGCTCATATAGTCTGAAACCAGCCATATTTGTCATTTTAATCGATGAAAGTCAGCTCAGGCTAAAAATAAAAGGCCTGCTAGCCTTACCTGAATGTTTGGTACATTACTCTCTACTTAATACACAGTTTAATAAGAGATTTGCTGACACTGATGCACATCTAGTTATTTATTTATTTTGAAGGGAACAGATTTCAAGCCTAATACTGGGATGTAGAATCCAGCATTTTACAGAGTGTGACCAGAGCGATGGATGAAAAAAATCTGAATGTGTAATCTGTCGTTTGTGAGAGCCATGAAATAAATTGCAAGGTTACTCCAAGGAGGAACAGCAGGGGAGGTAGGGTGCCATCTTCCTTTTAAACACAGGCCAGTACAGTGGATTTATTTGCTCTAATGTCATTCTCCTCTGAAGCCACAAACAGTGGATTTTAGCTGACTCCCACACCCTCCACTCATTGTAGAGAGTGACACAAAGAGCCAAGTAGTGTGCACCTCTCTGACACGACCCAAACGACCTGCAGTCAAAGACACCCTTCAAACTGCAGAACATTCAATTACAGTATTTCTAACAGACACTCGAGGCTGCAAAAGTGCAAAGATGCAACGACCAGCCTTCGGAAGCCATTGACTTATTCATCAGCATCTACAACATGCAAGCGAAACAGCAGCGCGGCCCGTGAGTTCACATATTCCCTCACATATTTGCCCTTGAGTAAACACGAGCACGCGAGGCAGAGGCAAGGGGAGGGAAAATGAGAACCTCTGTGTGATGTTCACTGGCACTTCTTCAAAAGGCCCTTACCCCACGGCTCAGGAGTGGCACAAAGCATCTGTCTCCCTCATTCAGTCGAAAGAAGAAGTCAAAATTTAATATTCTTTAACCACCGGTGTGGCTTTATACGTCTGTTTGTTTTTTCCTCGCTCCAAATATATGCTACCATTTTTACCTGCCTGAATTCTTTTTCGCTGTCAACAATACACTTCTTTGCTTTTTCTTTTTTTTTTGCCCACTTTTCCACTTTCATGCACTGAAAGTAAAAAGAAAAAACGGTAAGCATCCGTCCAAGTCAACATTTTGGCTGCTGTTGGAGGAGAAATGCGAGTGCTGGGGAGAGAAACGGAGCTGCTCTGTGGCCCCGTCAAGGATAGAGAAAAAGTGGGGGAGATAAAAGGGAAGCAGCAATAACAGTGAGCAGGTGGCCAGCAGCACAACACACACATAACACTAACTGGTACACAAACCTGGGTGTTCAGGTATGCACATACTGTAAATGCACACACGCAGCGCTTGTTTGATTCCCTCTGCCCAGCGTGGTCCATCTTTCAAGCTCACCAGCCCTGAAATGCTTCTCATGTTTTTTTGGAAAGGGGAAAATACACCCTTCCCCTCGTTGCACAAAAAGCTCCGCATTATCATTTCAAATACACAAGTTTTTTTTAATTTGATTTCCTAGTGGGAGAGATCCAGTCATGGCATCGTCATTGGCAGCAGGGCCGGTGGGGCACGCTGTGATTCTGGTTACAGAGTGAGACGCGCGTCTGTGTGAAGGAGATCCTATCACGGTGACATCTCGGGGGTGCGATATGATCTGGGTTCAAATTACAGAGCTCAGTGACAGAGTCTCTATCTTCCCGTCTCTGCGGGAGCCAGTGGACTCCAGTAATGAGATGTTAAAAAGCTAACCTCCTCTCATTACTCCTAACAGTGTCCTCCCTCTCCTCTCTCTCAACTCCTCTCTCTATTGCTTTCTCGCACGACGAGCTCAGAACAGGTTTTAATGAATATTTTAGTGGCCTTTGTTCTCATTCTGCTGCCTGCTTGGGATCAATGATTAAGACCACACTCCCACCTGACAGCCCATCACTCTCTCACCCCACTATTTTGTGTCAGAATCTTTTTTTTTTCTCTCAAACTCCCTCTCTTATTTTTTTGGGCTCATTTGTGCCTGCTGTACCACACCCTCGACATGACGCCCTCAAGAGGAATACATTCATTGACTCAGTTAATTAAAATATGAAATATGCTCGCTGCAGACTAATGGAGACAGTGGGTTGGGAATGGGTTGCTAGTGGCCCTGATTGTCTCTTATTGAAAGCCACGAGTTTATTGAGTCACATACAGTAGTCAGGGGGGATCGTTGCGAGGAAAACAGAAAAGAAAGTGAAAGAACTGTTGTCGTAAATCAAAAGTGTCCTGGTGTTTTGTCTCATTTCACATTTTAATAATTCATCAAACAGGTGGCTGCTTCACCACAGCTCCTGCTAAAGAAGAAGAAAAAAAAGTCTTTAGTAAGTTTTGGCAGTTTTGCAAGAGTTCATTGAACTTCAAGAGAGAAAATGAATAATGACATGCTTACAGTGCCAGATGGCTGCTAAATGTTACATGCCATCCTCTAACAAAATTACAGTGAAAATTGTCAAACACAAATGCAGCGATAGCAACCACATAACCCACTTCACGTGTATCTATGGGAGAGAAAAATCTAATCACGGTCGTCAGCAAAACAACTGAGATTCAGTCATTACGTTCCCAATTTGTGTGTTTTGTTAAACTGACAGCTGAAATCACGCGTAATTACTTTCAGCAGAAAATGACAGGCTTTTGACTCGGTGTCAGTAAAATCACAGCCTTGGTTGCTATAGTTTTGTAGAAACTACAAATATAGCAATGCATAACGAGCTGTTTTAGTTTTTAGTACACGCTGATGATCCTCATCATATATTGATAAGCATCCACATCTTTATTTTGTCTTTTTCCATCACTCACCAGGTGTTACAACATGAATTCCTCCCAAAAGGTTGACACAAAGTGCATTGGGAACATTGGACATGCCAACAATCCCTCAGTGTTCGCCCCACTTACCAGATTGGTTTCTCAGTCACTGCTTTCACTTCCACACAGTGTACCTTTTAGGTGCTCCCTGCTACGCTTATATTTCCTAAAATTTGCATTCCATCTTCTTGAACTCTTCCAGTTGTCATGCTCATCGTATCTGAACCCTTCATCTTCTAAATTTGGAGTAAAAAGGAGTCACAGTGGCACGTTCCAAATGGTGCAGGAATGCCGGCAGTGGTAGGGAGTAGGGAGGCACTGTACCCAAGCAGAGTAGTTTGAAGGGGGATGTCTTTAATTGTCAGAGTCATTTAACTTTTAGATTGCATGGTTGGATGTAGGACTTACAAGTTAAACATATTTACTGGACTAATGGATTGAAAGGGCAATTCGTAGTTTTTTCCTTCTTTTTTACTTGAAAAAATAAGATATAGTGGAGTAAACAGAAAGCATGACCTCATTATACATTTAAAGCAACGCTATTTCTAGGTACATTTGTCCACAGTAGTCAAGTACTTTTTGCAGAGCCGTTGCTCTAAGTGTCCAGGAGATCATAATTCTTTTGTGAAAATCTCCATATTGCTGACATCAATGAATGATGAGTGTTATGCGATGGGTTTCAGAGCTAGACTTTCTAGTTGCTGAATGTAGCTGTAGTGTTTTCAAGGAGGATGTTGGTGACACCGAGTTAAACCACAAATGAAGACCCTGGAGTTTAGTTGCAGCTTGTTTAATTGTCTCCATGAACATGTGGTGAAAAACTGAAATGACAGAAAATAAACTCCATCTCAACAGGCAGAAGCATGTTTACATCAATAAAGTGCATTACTCTCACTAAAACATTCATGTTAGCAAATACACATTAATATCCAAAGTTATCTGTACAAACTGTCATATAAAGTAACTTACGGCGTTCCGGCCTGATAATTCGGAGTAGATGGCATTTGATTACATCTCCATACTGCCTTTAACATGAGGAGCCTGTTTCTCAGCAAAACCGAGCGCTTGACCAAAACCGGAAGTGCTTGACCGGAACCGGAAGTGCCCCGCCAGAACAGGAAATACATTTTAGCGATATTTTCCTTTTAACTAAAACGTATATACAACATGAATTATTCATTTTAACAACACATATTAATTTTTAATGACAAATCTTTTTAGAATTATTTATTTCAAATTTATGAACCTATTTATTCAGAGAAACGCCTTAAGGGCAACACACTCCCCGCCTGGCCTCTCGAGGCCACTATGCTAAACGAACATTATGCATTCAGTCCTTTGGCATGAGGAGGATAACTTCTGTAACTGGTCGCATAAATGTCTTTATGCACCCTTCAGTACATATCTTTACCTCAATTTTCCTTACTCGATCGTCCTTGCTTGGGAATGTGGCAGTGACCCTGGCCATGGGCCAGCTGTTTCGTGCAACCTGCTTGTCCTTGAGCAGAACCAGGTCACCAACTTGGAGGTTTCTGCGCGACCCGGTCCATTTCTGCCTTTGCTGCAATGTGGGTAGATACTCTCGCCTCCAGCGTGTCCAGAACTGGTTGGAAAGGGCTTGGACCCGTCTCCATTGTTTGTTGTAGAGGTCTTTATCCGAAAAGTCTCCAGGTGGGGATAGGAGGCAAGATTTCTGCGTAAGGAGCATTGAAGGGGATAGGACGAAGGGGTTCTCTGGATCAGAGGATACTGGGACGAGCGGCCTTGCATTTATTATGGCTGTAACCTCAGCCATGAGTGTGCATAACACGTCGTGAGTCAGTTGAACCTTATTTTGTAGTAGCATGGAGTCCAGGATTCTGCGGGCGACTCCGATCATGCGCTCCCAAGAGCCTCCCATGTGGGATGCGTGTGGTGGATTAAACTCCCAACTGCAGCCTTGGACAGTTAGGCACTGTTGGAGTGATTTATCCATTCCAAGTTCCTTTGAAGTGCTAATAAAATTGGTGCCACGGTCAGATAGCAGCTGTTTGGCGGGGCCTCTCAGGGCGAAGAAGCGGCGGAGGGCGTTTATGCAGCTGGATGTGTCCAGAGATTCGATTACCTCAATATGCACAGCTCTCGAACTCATGCAGGTAAACATGATGGCCCACCGCTTACTTTCAGCTACTCCGCCCCTGGTACGCCTGGTTGTTATGGACCACGGTCCAAAGACATCAAGGCCGACGTAGGTGAAAGGAGGACAAGTTTTTAGGCGTTCAGGTGGTAGGTCCGCCATGAGTTGTTGTTCTTGTTTCCTACGTAGTTTGCGGCAGGTTAAACATTTGTGGATTACTGAATTGACTAGTTTTTTGCCGCCTAAAACCCACAGCCCAGCAGCTCTGATTGCTCCTTCCGTCAGATGACGACCTTGGTGCCTTGTTAGCTCGTGATAATGGCGAGTGAGCAGAAGGGAGATGTGACTGTTTTTTGGAAGAATTACTGGGCTCTTTTCAACACTCTCAATTTCTGCGTGTTTGAGTCGGCCTCCAACAGAAATGAGACTGTCCTGTAACATTGGGCTGAGCTTCTTGAGGGGGCTCTGTTTTGAGATTGGCTTGCCAGCATCAAGGGCAGAAAGTTCCTTCTCAAAGTATGCCTTCTGTGTCTCTTTGAAGATGACAGTTTTTGCTTGAGCAATCTCCTCTGGAGTTTGAGGCAGATGACATTTGTGCCAGCCTTTGCATTTTTTGTTTGGATTAGTCCCATTGAAGGACTTTGCAATGTGGATAAGATTTGCTATGGCTCTGACTAAAGACTGAAAAGTAGAAAAGTGCTCAAAACGCTTACAGACGAGTACTTGGAGGTGAGTGACGTAAGTTTTTACTTCTGGTCTAATTTCTGAGTCTTTATCTGGTTCAATCAGGTCAAACCTTCCACTCAGTTGTGTTGTCTCTGCGGCAGGACGGTGGATGAAGGGTGGTCCGGTGAACCAGGTGGACTTTTTTAGTTGGAATGCCGACAGTGACCTAGACGCATGGTCTGCTGGATTTTCCTCTGTGCGCACATAATGCCACTGTTCTGGCTTTGATGACTGGCGAATGCGCTGTACTCTGTTGTGAACGTATGTGTAAAACCTTTTTGACTCATTACAGATGTAGCCAAGCACTACTTTACTGTCCGTATAGAAATGCACTGCATCAAAGTCTAAGTCTAACTCATCTTGGATGAGGTCAGCCATTTCTGCTGCCAAGACGGCTGCACATAGTTCAAGTCTTGGTATCGTAGGTTCTGACAGGGGGGCTAGTTTTGCTTTGCCCATTATGAACCCAACCTCGACCTTCCCATCTGTTTGAACTGCCTTTAAGTAGGCCACAGCTCCTATGGCCTTAGTAGATGCATCTGAGAACAAACACAGTTCCTTTCGCTTTGCTCGACTTAGTGAGGTGGATGTGTAGGTTCTGGGAACATGTAGTTCTCTTAGATCCTGAAGGGAATTTCTCCATGTTTCCCATCTGCTTCGTTTGTCCTCTGGAAGGGGTACGTCCCAATCTGAACATTCTGAAGTAAGCTCTCTGAGTAGGGCCCTTCCTTGGATTGTAATGGGTGCCAATAGGCCCAGGGGATCGAAGACGCTATTGACAGAGGACAATACGCCACGGCGAGTGAATGGCTTGCTTGAGGTGGCCACTGAGTAAGTGAATGTGTCTCTTGTTATTTCCCAAATGAGTCCAAGGCTTCGCTGGGATTGTGTCTCTTCACCACTTAAATCTAAGTTTTTAATGACAGGAGCACAATCTTCTGGGCAGAAGGCCTGCATAACTGCCTGAGAGTTGGAAACGAACTTATGCAGGTGTAGGTTGGATTCAGCGAGTGAGGCTTGTGTTCTTTGAAGCAAGTCTATAGCCTCAGCAGGAGAGGGGACAGAGATCAAGCCGTCATCTACGTAAAAGTGCCTCTCCACGAACTTTACTGTATCTGCACCATAGTCTTTCGAACCTGCTCTGATGGCCTTGCGTAGTCCATAAATGGCAACAGCGGGGGATGTTGAGTTGCCAAACACGTGGACTTTCATCCGGTACTCGACAACTTCGTTGTTTGGGTTGTTGTCCCTATGCCACAGAAAACGGAGGAAGTTGCGGTGGTCTTCGCGTACCATAAAACAGTGAAACATTTGCTGTATATCTGCCATGATTGCAACACTTTCTGTCCGGAAGCGGAGAAGAACTCCGACAAGTGTGTTGTTTAAATCAGGGCCAGTAAGGAGGACACTGTTAAGAGAGACACCCAAGTACTGGGCGCTAGAATCGAAGACAACCCTGATCTGATTGGGTTTTTGGGGGTGGTAGACTCCAAATGTTGGAAGATACCAACACTCTTCTCCCTTTTCCAGTGGGGGGGCCACCTCAGCGTGACCATTGGAGAGGATTTTTTCCATGAAGGCCACATAATGCTCCCGCATTTCAGGTTTCCTATTAAGGGTGCGTTTTAAGGAGGAGAACCTCGTGGCTGCCTGCTGTCTGTTGTTTGGTAATTGCTGGCGGGGTTCCTTAAATGGAAGTGGGGCGACCCAACTGTTGTCCACGTCTCTGTACATAGTATTGTCCATCATTTTTAGAAAGAGAGTGTCCTGTATTGAGTGAGCTGGTTTGTTGTCGTTATCTGTCCGGTTAAAAACTGTTTGACCCAGAGTTTGTTCGGGCGCTTTACCTGGCCTGTTTGTGTGTGGCATTTCTTTGAGTTGCAGGAGGCTACTGCATGGTTTGAAAACTGTAGGGCGGCCATTTTCCAGAACGACTGTCTTCAGGGTGCTGACTGTAGGCCTATGGACATTACCCAGACAGACCTCCCCAACTACAACCCACCCTAGGTCTAGGCGCTGGGCGAAGGGGGCATTATGGGGGCCGTTAATTCTCTGCCTGACCTTGTGTGCCTGTAAAATGTCTCTCCCTAGTAGCAGGAGTATTTCGGCTTTAGGGTCTAGCTCTGGGATGTACTTTGCTATGGTACGGAGGTGCGGCTGGTGTAGCACTGCGCTGGGAGTTGGGATTTCATTCCTATTGTTAGGGATGTCCTGACACTCTATGAGCGATGGTAGAGGGATCACCACTGACCTATCCAGTGACTCGATATGGAAGCCTTCAGCTATTTTACCCCATGTTTCTACAACACCAGAGCATGTTCTAAGATTGTAGGAGAAAGGTTCACTTTTAATGTCAAAAAGTTCGAAGAACTCAGGCTTGGCTAAAGAACGATTGCTCTGATCGTCTAGTATTACATATGCCTTAACAGCTCTGTCTTTGTCACCTTTAGGGTACACCCATGTGAGACATATCTTGGAACATGAACGTCCCCACTGACCTGGACCGCACACGTCTGTGCAGCTTGTTGTGACATCAACCATGTCATGACTGTTTTCTCTCTCCCCGCCATTCTCTTGTGCCGGAGGTGGAGCCTTGTTGGTCTGTGGTGGAGGACCGGGATGCATGGCTGCATCGTGACTTGTGCTGTCACATTCAGAACACTTTACCGAAGATTTGCATTCCTTCGCAAGATGAGTATCTGAAGAACAGCATCTGAAGCACAATCCTTTCTCTTTGAGGAAGGCCTTCCTTTCGTCCAGTGCTTTATTCCTAAATGTTCTGCATCTTTTGAGCGGGTGTGGCTTGTTATGTAGTGGGCAGTTCCGGTTAAAGTCCTTGTTAGGGGGAGAAATATAGGTTTTGTGTACAGTAATTGGCTTGCTGGAATTTAAGTTTTTTGCAAAAGGTTTTTCTGGTTTTAAGTTTTGCTGTTGGAAACTTGGATCATTGCGTTTCTTTGCCTCTTTACATATGAATTCACAGAAGTACTCAAAAGGTGGGAAACAGCCTTGGTTGTTCTCTTTATATTGAGAGCCGTGTGACATCCACCTCTCCTGAAGTCCATATGGGAGTTTGTCTACGATTGGGCTGATTCCACGAGAAGTGTCCAGATAGAGTAGACCAGGCAGATGGCCGTCTTCCTTAGCGCCTTGAATCTCTTGCAGTAAATCTCCTAGTTCACGAAGCTTGACATGATCTTTGACTGTTATTTTGGGGAAACTGTCCAACTGTTGGAAAAGTGACCTTTCGATTATTTCTGATGCTGCATAACATTCATTCAGTCTTTCCCATGCTTTGCATAGAGCTAATGTGGGGTTGTTGACATATACTGAACGTATGCGTTTCACCTGATCACTTGACTCTCTCCCTAACCACTTTGTCATGAGATCTAGCTCTTGAATGGGGGTGAGTTGGACTTCAGCTGTTGCACTGGTGAATGAAGAGCACCATGCTCTATAGTTCTCTGGCCTATCGTCGAACTGGTAAAGGCCTGAGATTATTAAATCTCGACGTGCCATGTATTGGGCAAAGGGCTCTGCTGGATTTAAAATGCTGGCCGTGGTGTTATAGTTATGCTGAGGTATGAATGGTGAGCCGCATGGGTTGAGAGAGGTATTTTGTTTCTCCACTTTAGGTTTTGTTTCACCTTTCAGCTGGCTGGGCTTATTTAGAGCAGCAATATTATCTTTGGTAAGTCTTGTTTCAGAGTTGATGGGTTGTGGCTCTAAATTGCCTTCTTCAGAGGGATGCCACGTTACAAATGTGTTGGGTGAACTTGCTTGGGGGCAAGAAGTGGTTGGTAATTTTTGTGGACTGGGAGATAGCTTGGTCTCCATTTGAGATCGTACATATTCATTTGTACGTTCTAATTTTACGCTTTCTGATGGAGATTTTCTACTCTCAGGTTCTTCTTGTATAGCTTCAGCTTCCTCTAGCACTTCTGCTTCAGCTACAGCAGCATCAGCTTCCCTCTGTAATGTTAACACTTCTAATTCTGCATCTATTTTTGCCTTTTCCAGTTCGCTTTGAGCTTTTTCAACCTTCAACTGTGCTTCTTTTGTTGCATAGCATGCTCTCACCTTGGCAGCCTCTGCTTTAGCTCGAGCATGGGCAGCGCTTACTGCTGATCCAGATGAGTGGCTGGTCCTTAAACTGCGTGCAGACTTGTTACTGGATGCCATTTTGACCGTGATGAATCACCAGTAGTCGCCTTTTTCACTGTAGTGTTTTCAACGAGGATGTTGGTGACACCGAGTTAAACCACAAATGAAGACCCTGGAGTTTAGTTGCAGCTTGTTTAATTGTCTCCATGAACATGTGGTGAAAAACTGAAATGACAGAAAATAAACTCCATCTCAACAGGCAGAAGCATGTTTACATCAATAAAGTGCATTACTCTCACTAAAACATTCATGTTAGCAAATACACATTAATATCCAAAGTTATCTGTACAAACTGTCATATAAAGTAACTTACGGCGTTCCGGCCTGATAATTCGGAGTAGATGGCATTTGATTACATCTCCATACTGCCTTTAACATGAGGAGCCTGTTTCTCAGCAAAACCGAGCGCTTGACCAAAACCGGAAGTGCTTGACCGGAACCGGAAGTGCCCCGCCAGAACAGGAAATACATTTTAGCGATATTTTCCTTTTAACTAAAACGTATATACAACATGAATTATTCATTTTAACAACACATATTAATTTTTAATGACAAATCTTTTTAGAATTATTTATTTCAAATTTATGAACCTATTTATTCAGAGAAACGCCTTAAGGGCAACACAGTAGCTCTTTAAGATTTCAGGCTTTGCTTCTACAAGCACTGAATAAAGCATATAACCTGTAGTAAAGTAAAACTCTCCTGTACATATTTTATTTGTCTGAAAGGTTTCTTTAAAATGCCAGTACCAGTAAGTACAGACTGTGCTTGTCTGAGTCAGGTCCCCAGTTGAGGGCTCTGACTCAGGCAGGGTTAAAGATCTAAACATCGGATGTTCCTAAAACGTTTGCATTGTACTGGATATATAATAAAGAAATTTGTTTCACTCCTGATTATTGTTTCTTATTCTACTGTTTCAAAGGTTCCACTTGCATCTAGTTTAGTGGTGCACCAGCAGCCGACTTAATACTGTTGCACCCCCAGCCAAACAATGACCGCTGTAATAAAATGCTTCATGGATGCTGGTGTTCGGCATGGCCGCACAGCTACCACTGTTTCCGCTAAAACCGGTGGCTTCTGTTATTCTCACGCTGTGGCTTTCCTGAAGGCAGCAGTTTGTGATCTGTAAATATTTGTGCTTTTTTCCCCTCGACAACTAAGGCCCAGATCTCCGCATGCATCAAAGGGTACATTATGCAGAGTTTATATTAATGGGAGAACTGTCACCAGTATGAACCATGAGGACCTTTCATGTTTTGTTTTTAATGGCTGCTGGTATGAATCTTTTAAAGGTGCGAGGCTATTACACCCTTCTTTTTAATATATCTACACTTGATGTAAAAGGGGGCTGCAACTGAGAAGAGCATCCATTTAGTGTAAGTGAGATGCTCTCTATCTTATTTGCTTAATTTAATATTTCGTGTCAGATATGGTTACTAGCAGGAAATATTTGGAGTATACAGGAAGTGGTAATTTGAAATTTGAGAGCAAGATAAACAGCAGCAAATGAGCCTCTCATCCGAAGATATCTGCACTCTGACAGTAAATGCTTTGCTTCTCACGTAACTTTTTTCCTTCGCAAACCAACCATGTTAGTCAGGATGTCTGTGCTGTTAAGTAAGAGAGTGTTTCCATTTATCATCACCTGCAGTGTTTAAAATCTCCCTGACCATACGCTTCCTTTAAACAAACCTTTAACTCTAAGCTGAAAACATCATCATAAACATTATTTTTTTAGTTATTCATTCGCATTTAACCCTTATTATTTATCCAAGTTAATAAAACCCTTTAGATGAAGTCTTTAGATTAAAAAACCTCTCATTTTCAAGAATGTCCTGGCCAAGACAGACAGGAATACAGTAGTTGAGTAGACTAGTATCACAGAAGCAAATACACACATTAAAAAGCACAAAAGAATTAATCCAAAAATAAATCAAAATTATTCATTTTAATGCCGCTCTAAGTCATTGTCTTGGGCACAAACACAGGGGGCGGGTACTAATATTCAGCCTGAAGTAACTGCCTCCGGGTTACCTGAAATCTCCTTAAAGAGGAGATCATAATGAATTTAAGTCTGTGTTGACTCCAAGAGGAGACAGTTACAAATCTGAACGCTCATTTTTTCCAAATTCACAATAAACTTTCAGGACCGACAGAAGGAATGAGTTTTGGGACCAGTAACAATAACTTTCCACACTTAATGAATGTGAGTAAGTAAGATAGGAGCAATGCAAAATCAGCCTAAAACCCCCAATGTGCACTGGGTGAGTCTATGAAATGACAAATGCGTACAGCATAGAGTGGTGGGGAAGAGCTTTAAGGTTTCTAGTAAAACCTCTGTGCTACGTGATAAAAAGTATCCAGCATATGTAACCACTGTGAAAACAGTTGCATATAAATAGGAACACCATAATCCAGCACTGACATGAAAGTGAAAGCAACTCTTTCTTCCCTCTCTGTTTGAAAGTTGAAACCAAATCGATTTGACTTTTTTCACCACTTGCTGAATGCATGCTATAAAAGAGAGCGAGTCATCAATTATAATTCCTAAGCACTTACACCGATCAGGCATAACATCATGACCACTGACAGGTGAAGTGAATAACACTGATTATCTCTTCATCTGTTAGTGGGTGGGATTTATTAGGGAGCATTTGTCCTCAGAGTTTATGCGTTAGAAGCAGGAAAAATGGGCAAGCGTAAGAATATGAGCGAGTTTGATAAGTGCCAAAGCGTGATGAATAGGTGACTTGGTCAGAGTGTCTCCAAGTGGAAAGCTGGTTCTAATTAAAATGTGTCAGAATACAAAGAGCATCACAGCTTGCTGCACATGGGGCTGCATAGCCACAGATCAGTCAGGATGCCCATGCTGGAGAAGGTGGCCTGCTCTGATGAATAACGTTTTGTTTTACATTATAGGAATGGCTGGGTGTGTGTCTGTCACTTACCTGGGGAACCAGGATACACTACGGGAAAAGGCAGCCGACACAGGCAGTGTGATGCTTTGTGCAGTGTTTTACTAGGAAACTTTGGGTCCTGCACGTACCACCTACCTAAGCATTGCTGACGGTGTGCACTTTTCATGTTAGTATTAACTCTGGTGCCTGTGGCCCATTTCAGCAGGATAATGCACCTGCCATAAAGCAAAAATGGTTCAGGAATGATTTGAGGAGCACAATAGCGAGTTTGAGGTTTGACTTGGCCTCCATATTCCCCAGATCTCAATCCAATCGAGCATCTGTGGAATGTGCTGGAAAAGCAAGTCCGATGCATGGAGCCCACAGCCTGCAACTTACAAGACTTGATCTTGGTGCAGATACCACAGCACACCTTCAGTGGAGTCCATGCCTTGATGGGACAGGACTGTTTCGACATCAAAAGGGGGACCAACACAATATTAGGCAGGTGGTAATAATATTAAGCCTACGTGGCATATAATAGGAAAGTAAGACCCCTGGACGTGAAAGTTGTAGCGGTTGTTTCACAAAATGAAGCTTTTGTCAGAAACATTCACGTTCTCTGCAATATTGGTTGCACAGATAATAACTGGCAGGGAGGCAGTGGCATTAGTTGCATGGTTCATGCTCTGTTTGTTTCTTTGTGTTTGTGTTTTTGTTTTTTTAACTTCCATTTGCTGATGGGTTTAAGCTCTGATAACTACTTGGTTAAGCTTAAAAACTTTGTTAGGTTTAGTCAAAGCACTCAGTTAAATAAAAGATTGTGATTTGGGGGAGAACAAAGAAACAAACATGCAAAAACACTTTTAAACCAGGCAGTTTCATAAATGACACGGTTGGAATGACAGACTTGGTCCTTCTATATAACATAACCCGATTTGTCACTCACAGCTACTAAAGGACATCTTGTGCCGAGGTGTGACACTGCCAGCTCTGACAAAATGACATTACTTGATGCCCTGGGAATGTGAAAGGGCTGACACACAGACTGTACCTGTGCGACTGAAGGTGCGATAACTGACACATTAGGTTTTACATCTACAGTGGTTTAGACAGTCTGAACACAAGCTGAATTATAGTGTCATTTAAACTTGCGCTAATTGGTATTTTATAAGTAGTACCTGTAGTAATTTAAACGACTTAACTTTACACCGATTACTATCGTCTGGCTCATAGTGTTAGTTTTATGTCTGACGCTTGGCTGTTTTGGTTCAGTGTCAGCTCTCTCATTAAACTTGTTTACCGTGGCAACAGGCAGCCTTTTCCAGCAACAAACTCTGGTAAACCCAGTGTGCACTACCTGCGCAGCACCAAACAGCAGTTTACCACCAGCTGACGAACTCAGTGGCACATTTAGCTGCTAATGAGTCCGTGCTTGCTGGATTAATAAAAGGTCTTTGTTTGATGGCAAGTTTCTCCAATCATAATACAGACACTGTCTGATTTCTTGCCCAAGTCAGCCTGGCTGCGGATTCCTGCAGGAGTAAAAACAAAGATGTTTTTAGTTTATTTTTTTCAGCATCCAACCTGAGATGCCTACTTGACCCGGGTCACTGATTTATTGAAGTCATTCTGCTGCAAAACCTTGTTGTGAACCTAACTGGCACTGAGACAAGGAATAATGGAGTGGACAAAATGAGTGAGTTCAACCAAGAGTCACTCGCGGCATCAGACAAATGAGGACATCAATTCTCAGACTGAATATGAGTCACTCCGCAGCAGAACAATAAACATAATGAAAAATGACATGCTTAATGTGACTCTGTCTCTTCAATACACACCCATACTCTACCATAATTATTAGTATTTATTGATTTGTCTCTAACGAGCTGCCAGAAAGTATTGCCTTACAATCTGCCAGTTATGAAAAACACTTGTCTATCTTTGAGTTGTCCTTCTAGTCGCCATCCTTGTGTGCTTCATCTTTTTCTGCATGAGGATTCATCCTACTGCAATTTCCAGTACAGTACCTTGGGATCTCTTTGGGTATCTGCTGATACAGAGTACCGATCTGATACTAGAGTTAAATGAATAATTAATAAGCTATATTCCTCCTTTATTTGCATCATTCACATTTCAGCTCAAAATAAGTTGGACTGCTGTTTCATGAATGAGTTTAATACTTTTTCACAGTTGTGTAGAATCGTGAAGCCCAGTTTATATTGTCTGGTGTTGAGCCTCTGCAACAGAAATGATCATTTTGAACTGTGAAGTTCACAGGTCCTTCTTTAAAGGCTGTCTCTTGACTTGTAGTCAGAGAGAGCCTGCAACAAAATTCTCAAAATGTGACATCTGCTATGACCCATGTTCACTAATGAACCAATGACAACGCAGCATGAACTGACAAATCCATCACCTCGACAGCGGCACTTGTGAAAAATCTAAACAAATCATAACAGATCTCCATCTACCAATTTAGGATTATTGGGGTTGCCGGAGCATATCCTGGCTGATACAGATCAAGAATAGATGGAAGTTGCAATACAAAGGCTGGGATTCAAACAACAAAGAAAATGTATGATTGTGGCAGCAGAAGCCTGGTTTGTATCAGGTCCCTCTGAAGTTATTACAACTGAGCTAAGTGTGACGTGTAATGAAAAGAAATGGCAAAGGAATAAAACCTTCAGTCTACATCAAAGGTGTCACGGTCCTGGGTCGGTGACCAAGGGTTTTGATTTTTGTATTATTATTAAGCTTTGATTACGTCACGATTTATCGTTACCAGTCTTTTGGTTCATGGTTCTGTGATTTCTAGTTCTTAAATTTAGTCTCTCGGTTCCTTCTGGTTCCAAGTCAGTCGTGTTGCTGTGTGAAACCATGTTTGAGTCTGTGTCTGTAAGTTTAGTCGGTGTGTTTCCTGTTTTACTTTGAAAGTCCGTGTCTTTGTCTGTGTATTTAGTTTTGCTTTCCTTGTCTCGTCCTGCCTAATTAAACCCAGCTGTGTCGCCCTTCTGTCTCCTGTTTCCTTATTATTCCTCCGTGTGTTTCCGTCCTCTGTCATCCCCTCCTTGTTATTGCATCGTACTCTCTTGTTGTGTCCCGGTTGGTTTTTCCTAGTATGAGTTTTCTTAGTTTCTAGGTTCCTGTTCCCAGTCTAGTTCTAGTTCTGCATTTGAGATTTTGGTTTGTTTTTATAACGGCTATTCTTTTAAGATTTTCCATCAATAAAGCTGCACCTAAGTTACTTCCTGTTTCTGATTCCTGCATTTTGGGTCCTTCATCTTGCCTGCCACAGCACTAGCCAGGACAAAGGCAGTCAAACATAAGTCCCGGGGGTCAGAATGGACCTGACAAAGATTCCAGTCTTTCCAAAGCCCACTGGAGGGTTTTGGGAAATGGGAAAGAGGGAATACATTTTTTAAATGTGTTAATATGTTTTGCAGCTTTTCCTGCTGATAAAGAGCTCCTCCTTGGCCATTCATATTACACCAAAGTAATGTCCTGTGTTTTCACTATGCAAATTTCTGTTGTTTACAATCCACATAACAAAGGGCACTTTCTGTTTTATAATTACAAGAAAGAAACACTGTCCACCCCACTTAAGATCAATGTGACCTGTGTGTGGCGCATGATGTACAATGAGTCTGCCATCCCTGGTCTGCATGCATCAAACTTTACACAGTGTGGATTTATTGAACCTTTGCTACTATCGCACAATGTGCATGCACTCTAAGTTGTATAAATCTCAAATTGCAGTGGAACTGCGTGAGCATACACACATCTATCTCCACATTTACAGATGGATGTACTGACACCCTCCATCGACTATTTCCTACTAACAGACCAGCCTTCTTTGCTATCGTTGTAAACCTGTCGATAAAAAGTGCACCAAATAACATCACAAGTCATCACAATGGCTCCACATCAAACTCACAGAAGTCTTAAACAAAACCGCTAAGCACTTCTATGGCTATTTATAGCTTATATAATGTTAATTATTCATCACATGCAACTGCAAACCCTCTGGCAATAGTAGTTTAATCATCATCATCAAACTTCAGAAGGGTAATTAGTGACTTAGTGTTCACAGCACCCGATTAACACAGAGTAAAGAAAATATTTCACGAGGATAAAAGTATTACTGCAGTGAAAAACGATTACTGCCCCAATTTGATATAATATTAATAGCGAGAACACAAAAACTCTTAATTGTGTTATTGAGTAACAGCAGCAGTTCTAGATTACCGGTCTGACTTCATATGGCATTCATACACAGTCACCATAATCTGTCAGTTAGCAACTTTCACTAAGAGTTTAGGACTGAGATTGTATCTGCCTGGTTTGAGGTGTGCTTCAGGTGAACACGCTCTCACTAACACACATTAATTCAAGTGATAAATGCAAATGTTTGGTCCATCATGGCCCGAGGTTGGAAAATACTGAAAGGATGAAGTTTGCCTTGAATGATTATGGAGCTGCACATTTTAAAATTAGAGCTACGATGCATGTCCCAATACTTTGTTCAGTCCATGTGTTAAAATGTTGGTAGAGCAGAACATTTGGAACAAAACACCTGTGATAACATGACTTTTCCCAACTGATTCACTCGCTGCCTTTTTTATACATTAAATACTACAAACTGTGACAATGACAGCTGCCGTTACCTCCTTCACATCATTCTTTGTCCTTGTTTCCTGAATTTCTGCTTCTTCCCTTTCTTCCCTTTTCATCCCGTGCTGGGCAACTGAGCACTGATGTCTCTTAATTGGAGCTCTCTGTATTGTCTCTCTTTACACCAGGCAGAAGAACTTTGCCCGAGGCATCGAACAGCAGCTCCCAGATGGCATGGTGGTGGCATCGGTGCCAACAGAGGCTCAATGCCACGAGGAGCTGTCAGACCCTGTGCCCGACCCAGAATACCTCACAGGTATGAAACCATATTTCATACTTTAGCACACAGCTGTGAGAAAGCATTGTTATCACCGGTCTGTTGAAAATCTTCCTCAATCAAACAAAGAAGCAAAATAACAAATAAAACCTCACATAGAAATTAAGGAAACAATGGTTTATGTTCAGCCAGTAGCTTTTTTTCCTCATTACACTGAATCCCTGCTGTAAAACTGTCTGCAATGTCTACAGTTTTGGCAAGAAAACTACAGTTAGGATGCATTAGGCATAAATAATGTCCTCCAGAACTTTCCATAATTCCTCTGATATCCTGGGCTCAGCTTTTCTGCGTATGTTTGCAATAATTTTTTACTTTAACTGGGGTTAAAGTTAAAGTTAAAGTTTTTAGAAAGCTGTAAGGAAAAGGAAATAGAGCTTATTAATTTACCTCTGTATTCGATAAATACTTACCAAAGGATCAGCATTAGATCTTAGAATGGATTGGTGGATCTCCAGTTCGAGATCTGAAGCCTTGCTTGTTGTGCTATTTTGAATTGCAGTGCAGAGGTATTGCATTAAGTGTTTAGAAATTACAGCTGGTTTGTACATATTGCTGCATTTTCTAAGACTCAAAATGTGTTGGAGAAGTAACAATTTTAAATAAAAAGATTCTTTTTAATACTTGGGTGGAAATACTCTGCAGTCATGCCTGAAGTCTAGAACCAATGGTATCACAAAACACTGTATTTCTTCAAAAGTTGATTCTGTTCATCCGGGCGTAAACGTTTCGTCACTCATCCAAGTGACTTCTTCAGTCTCAGCTGACTGCAGTTTTCCCCAATCTTATAAACTGTGATTGCAGCCTTTCCTCAACTCTCTGTGAATGGTACTCATGGCCATTGATCAGTGGTTGTTGATCAATGGTCATGAGAATTTGCATAATTAAGATTAAGGAACTGACCTCCCGCCCATTGTTCCTTCAGTGGGCTGGTTTCAGTCATTATGCAAATGTACTCTTTATAAGATTTGGGGAAACCTGCAGTCAGCTGAGACTGAAGAAGTCACTGGATGAGTGATGAAGCGTTTCTCCCACAAAACGCTACGTCCAGATGAACAGAATCAACTTTTGGAGATTTATTTACCTGGATGATTGAGAATGCATCAAGACACTGTATTTCTTCTTTAGAAGCTCTGCCAGGTCTTTACTACAGTCGCTTCAGTGGTGGTGTACAGAGACATTGTGCACATACTTAACAGACCAACTGTGTTTACTCTTTGAAGTATTGCTTGCTTTACATTCCTGTATATATCTGAACTCATGAATAATATAAGAGAGGAGAGTGGTTTAAGTTTTTCTTTCTGTGGACTAAACTGAGATATTTACCATGTTGCATTTTTGTCGATGTAAAACATAGCTTGTGCTTTATTATCCCTCATCAGCATTTTATTTAGTTATCAGGAAACACACTGCCAGCAAAAGCCAGCTCGTTATATTTTAAATGCACGAACACAATCCTTAAATAATTATTACATATTTATCATTTGTATTTCTTTTAAACTGACGGCTGTCAGCTGCAGTATGGGCCTGCAAAATTCACACAAAGAAAATATAGTATGAGTGGAAAAGCTTGTACAAAACTCCCAAAAAGTTTTCTGGCTACTTCTCAGGGAAAACTCTGAATCTGTGCTTCATGATTCAAGTCAGTAATGAATGTGAAGGAAAAATAGGTAGAACATTAGCAAAATAATTTTTCATTTGACAACTGTGAGGAGGAGGCGGGAGGCTGGTGGGTTGTGCCACCACTGCCGTGATTCATTAGTGAGCGGTACCAGAAGCCATCGTGCTCTATTCTCTTCATTACCAGTGCAGCACATGGCTCCATGTTTGAACAGCGCGCAGCCGTCCAGTGTGAAACAGCTGCCGTGAACACAGAAAACATGAAGAAAAAACCCCTTGGCTTGCTGTATATCAAGCAATTCCAGAAGGCCAAAAATTTGTATCATCCATCTGGACACCTCTTTAGCTACAGAGTTTGACCTCACTGCTTTTTCTTTTCTCTCGCCCAGCTTAGTTTTACAGCTTTAAATCTTTGAAATCGTGCTGAGCAATCATGACTTCTTTATTGACTAATTTAAAAGGAAAACAGCAGTTTGACAGAAAAGTTAGCTCGAAAGCGCCACTCTGTTTTGGAAAAACATTTTTTCCTTTCTTTTTTTTTTCCTCTGAGCTAGCATTTAAGTTGTAGAACTTGCAGATATTTTGTAAAGAGTAGGCAGATGCAGTGAAGGGGATATCCTCTATCTGCCTGTCTGTATAAGTAATAACTCTCTTCTTCATGTTTTACAACAATAGTCAGTGTGAAATTAATAATTATGTTTCAGCATATTTTCCCAGGAATGCTTCATCTGGGCAGCTTGCTGGCTAAGCTTATTCCAGGCACCTGGGTAACTGTCTCTAAATTGCCTCACAGTGTAGAAAGCAGCAGATTGCAGGATGGCTTTATCACTTGTTGTTGATATAACGGCAGTGATACAAGGCCAGTCAGGGCAGCAATTCAGAACTGCATCATCCGAGGTTATGTGCAAAGGTGATGGACAATCAAATGACAACAGTGTAGCACTGGTTCCAACTGGCATTTATTGGAAACTTCAGAGGATATTAAAACCGCCTAATCTAAATGGATCTCCTACTGTCAAGTCCCCAAGCCCTTCACTCTCCTCTTTGTGCCTTCCTTTCTGCATGCACAGCTCAAACCTTTTTATCCCTATACTGCTCCTGGGTTTGCAGTGCACGTAGCCCAGAACACAGTCCGATGTAGCAGCACTTCTCCTCTCCACCTTTGTATTGGGCCTTGGCTGTGGGTTTTACTGAAGAGTAATATCATGAATTGAGATATCATTTCAAAGCATCCGGCATGGTGCTTTAGAAGCACACAGTGTACTCTAAGGCACAACCGTTTTCCCACTTTTCTCCTCCAATGATAGAAGAACTGATGCTTGATGCTTAGGGGTATTTGGAAAGTACAATATGGTGGTCCACATATATAGATTTACTGTATAAAGAAGTCAAAATCTATCATGGAGAGAGCTGAACTCATCATGTGTGCTGGAAATCATATGGCAGCAGCTCAATGCATTTAGGCATGTAGACATTCTGCTGACACTCTGCTGAAGTTAAATCACCGTTCTTTTCCATTCTGATGCTCCATTTTAAGTGGCAACCTTCTCTAGGATTTACAGAGAAGGTTGCCCCCCCCCCGATGGTGCGTCTGGAAGAAGATAATCTCACCCTCATCACCAAAATCCGCCTGTACTGCACACTGGTATTGCTCATTCTTCTCTATGGATCCGAGACCTTGGTCATCCTCAAGCACAACCTCAACAAGCTCGAGGTCTTCCAAATAATAATAATAATGGATTGGATTTATGTAGCGCTTTTCAAGGCACCCAAAGTGCTTTACAATTCCATTATTCATTCACACACACATTCACACACTGGTGGAGGCAGCTACAGTTGTAGCCGCAGCTGCCCTGGGGCAGACTGACAGAAGCGAGGCTGCCATATCACGCCATCGGCCCCTCTGGCCATCACCAGTAGGCGGTAGGTGAAGTGTCTTGCCCAAGGACACAACGACCAGGACAGAGAGCCCGGGGATCGAACCGGCGACCTTGCAGTTACAGATATGCTTCCCAACCTCCTGCGCCACGGTCACCCCAAATGTGCCATGTGCATCAGATTCTCCGAGTGTCCCTCCCTTCCCATCTCAGCACGATATGTAGTCAATGTCACCAGCAACACTCGATGGAAGTGCTGATCCAGAAGCAATGACTGCAATGGTTTGGCCACATCTGTGGCATGAGCAACCATCGCCTGACATATTGCCTTCTGCTGCAGCAGCGCCCCGCCCATTGGAGAATCAAGCATGACGCACCCAAGAAGACTTGGATCAAGCAAATTGAAGATGATCTTAAACAACAACGTCTAACCCTCAAGGCCAGAGATCACAAGGCCTAGAAGTGCATCGTTGCCCTAAGGCACTGTAACGTCGGGTTGCGTTTAGTGGTTGAGAGGAGGCGGCAAAACACTTAGCAGGGTAGCCAAAAGAATACACACTCACGCTGGCGTTGGGAATTCCACAGTGTGTTCTTTAATATACCTTCTCTTCATCAACCATATAAGCCCGGTTGAACGGCTGCAGCTTAACAAACATAGCGCACAGTGTTCGTACAACCCATAATGTTGCAAACAAAGGTGTCTGGAGAGGTAAAACATAAAATCCGTCCCTCCTCATATACTAGCGTGCAAGCACATGTCCACACAATCACAGAGAGAGAGAGCAGAGCAGTGGCACAAACTGATGACACCATCAACCCTCGACTTGGGTGTCTTAAAGGGACACCACACCATAGTGGCTGTTACATATTCCCCCCGGGTTAAACAAAGGCTGTCCTCAGCCGGACCCAGGTGACCCTCCTCCCTTACAGCATCGGTACAGTCCAGACTTAACCAGCCTCCATACATGGTCAGCAGGATAAGAAGTTAAAACCAAAACAGGGAAATGTACAGTGCAAAATCGACAAACTGGCATACATGACAGTGTCCCACATGGTGAATGTCCATTTAAATAAATGTTAAAGAAAGAAAATAAACTTAGGATAGCCAGGACAATTACAGAATGAAATTCCCTTTTTCTTTCATTGTGTTTCTTCTTATTCCTCAAAAACAGCAACAGTAAGCATAATATGTGAAAACAGTACCAGAAAGTACTGTAGAAAACTTAAACAGCAGTCATGTCACAACAGTAACCAACACGAAATACATAAGAAAAAATACAAATTCAGGAACTATGGCAAAGCTGCATCGAACCCACGCCCAGGAAACGCAGGTCCACGCACATCCAATGGAGCCACGACGAAGAGGCCAAATAGAGAACGGCACCACAGTCCACAAACAGCGCTGGAGCGGCTCCAGTCGTTGCCACGGAAATGCACCGCCGCGACCCTTCGATCCTCCCGACGTCCGCGTCCAGGCCAGCCTGGTCCGTTCCCGCGAAACACGGCAGACATCCACTTTGCCGCATCGTACCTTTTTATGGACCAATCATCAACTGCTCGAAGATACTGCATACCGAGGTCCAAGAGAAGATGTTCGGGCGCCATTTTGTAACGTCGGGTTGCGTTTAGTGGTTGAGAGGAGGCAGCAAAACACTTAGCAGGGTAGCCAAAAGAATACACACTCACGCTGGCGTTGGGAATTCCACAGTGTGTTCTTTAATATACCTTCTCTTCATCAACCATATAAGCCCGGTTGAACGGCTGCAGCTTAACAAACATAGCGCACAGTGTTCGTACAACCCATAACGTTGCAAACAAAGGTGTCTGGAGAGGTAAAACATAAAATCCGTCCCTCCTCATATACTAGCGTGCAAGCACATGTCCACACAATCACAGAGAGAGAGAGCAGAGCAGTGGCACAAACTGATGACACCATCAACCCTCGACTTGGGTGTCTTAAAGGGACACCACACCATAGTAACTGTTACAGCACCCACAGCGATGTATTGGCTTCGTGGCTGACCTCCCCTGCAGACCGCCAGCTAGGGACAAAAATAAGAAAAAGAAAGAGGGTTTACAGTAAATGGTCAGAGAAAAAAATACATATAAAATTATGTCCCGTGATGGCAGTTCTCTTGGTTCCAGAGGTCTGAGGAGAATGGCTAAACTGCTCAAAGCTGATAGGAAGCAAACAGTAACTCAGATAACTTTTTACAACCAAGGTATGTAGAAGAGCATCTGTGAATGCACAATGTACTGAACCTTGAAGCAGATGATAATAATAAATAGTATCCTGATTCTCAGCTGCCATTCATGTCAGCTAACAATTCACACAAGTCACCAAAATGGGATTAGAAATTTTGAAAAAATGTTGCCTGTTGATGGGCTCCGCCAGGGCTGCCCTTTGTCACCGGTTCTGTTCATAATTTTTATGGACAGGATTTCTAGGCGCAGCCAAGTGGCGGAGGGCTTTCACTTCGGTGGCCTCAGAATCTCATCTCTGCTTTTCGCGGATGATGTGGTTCTGTTGGCTTCATCGGGTGAGGGCCTCCAGCTCGCACTGGAACGGTTCGCAGCCGAGTGTGACGCTGCGGGAATGAGGATCAGCACCTCCAAATCTGAGGCCATGGTTCTCAGCCGGAAAAGGGTGGAGTGCCCACTCCGGGTCGGGCATGAGTTCCTGCCCCAAGTGGAGGAGTTCAAGTATCTCGGGGTCTTGTTCGCGAGTGATGGGAGAAGGGAGCCGGAGATCGACAGACGGATTGGGACTGCAGCTGCAGTAATGCAGACGCTGCACCGGTCCGTCGTGGTGAAGAGGGAGCTGAGTGTAAAAGCAAAGCTCTCAATTTACCGGTCGATCTACGTCCCTACCCTCACCTATGGCCACGAGCTGTGGGTGGTGACCGAAAGAACGAGATCGCGGATACAAGCGACGGAAATAAGCTTCCTCCGAAGGGTGGCTGGCCTCTCCCTTAGAGATAGGGTGAGAAGTTCGGCCATCAGGTAGGGGCTCCACATCGAAAGGAGCCAGTTGAGGTGGTTCGGGCATCTGACAAGGATGCCTCCTCGGCGTTTCCTGGGTGAGGTGTTCCGGGCATGTCCCACTGGGAGGAGGCCCCAGGGCAGACCCAGGACACGCTGGAGAGATATCTCTCCGCTGGACTGGGAACGCCTTGGTGTTCCCCCGGACAAGCTAGAGGAGGTGGCTGGGGAGAGGGAGGTCTGGGCTTCTCTGCTTAGGCTGCTGCCCCCGCAACTCTGACCCGGATAAAGCGGAAGAAGATGGATGGATGGATGGATGTTGCCTGGCCTGATAAATCCACCGTGAAATTCACAGAATAGGGTCAGAGTTTGGTCTAAGTCCCATGAAAGCATCGACCATCCTGCCTTGAATCAACAGTTCAGGCTGGTCCTTAGTACTAACCCATTTAAATGCCACAGAGTAATGTTGCAGACAATGTCCATCTCTGTCCCATGCCATGTCTAAAGCTCAAATGATCTCAAATTGATGTCTTGACCAGCCCCAATTTACAGTCAGCTGATCTCAATCCAACGGAGCACCTTTGGGTGGTAGAATGGGACATTTGTATCATGGATATGCAGGCAATTGTGTGATGCTGCAACTGTGTGATGCTGTCAAGTCAATATGAACCTAATTTTGTTCTGTTGTACCTTTTGAACTGACTTTATCCTTAGTTGCATAAATTACAGAAAGTTTAATTTCAGGTCACTTTCCATGACCAGTTGTTCGTTTTTGAAAACACTACCTCCATAATGAATGGACTCAATATCTCAGGCAAACTTATCAACGTGTCTTACAGCATCTTCAAAACACTGTTGTAGCTGCTGTGTTGAATGTCATAAGAAAAGAAGGCATAACCCTCAAGCTCTTTTATATTTAAGATGTTTCTAAATAAACCGGCATACTCTTCCATCGCCTTGTCACAAATGATGCAAGCATCACATAAATGCCTCATGAAAGCTGACAAGCAATCACTTGTGGTCCATAAATGCACTCTGTGGAGCTTCAGGCAGAACAAATGTGTTACGCAGAAGAGTACATATTTGCCTTATACTTCTTTTTGCCTGTACAGAAAACATTTTACAGTAGTGTGCAGTTCAGTGTAATAGTCAGTAGTCTTGCGATGCTCTACCTGTCATGTTAGTAAGTGTGTTTCATTCACTGTTGAGAGATCTCATAATCTCTGTGACCACAGACCTTTTTTCTTCTGGCTGACACATTGTCATTATTTTTTTAAACATTTCCCTTTGCCGTGTTACATAACTTTGTTTATGACTGATGTGCCAGTAAGTCAGGCAGCAAAAATCTGTCCTGGGTGTTCCTGAAACTTGCCTTATGCTGCCTTAAAACCTTGCTTATGAAATGCTTATATTTGGATCTCTGCCATAGCTGACTTACTCTGATTAGTTGGATTCACTTTGCTAAGGCTCACATGTATACTTGCCTAATATTAGCTAAAGATCCAGAGCACAAAAACACATTTATTTAACAATAATGATAATATTTGGTACTGTATTCATTTCTGTTAGACTCTTTTACAGTTTTTCTCGATTGCTTAAACACTGTAACCAGGCCTCTAAACTAAAATTTCAAAACCGTAACGCTATTGTTCAAAAAGCTCACCCATTTCCCTGAACTATAAACACTATTCCCTGCTTTGACACATGACTCAAATTTGGTGAACTGTTACTGCAAAACTCTACACACAAATCCCTACATTTTACAGTGCTTACACCATGTAGTCATTTAGAAAGCACTAGCATGCAATAATGTTAACTTAAGTCAGCACAGCTTGAGCTCAATTAGCACACAATTAACCAGGTGGAAACACTAGGAGTCAAAATTTAGCACACACCAATCAGAACCTGCGATGGATAGATAAAAGGGCCAAAGTCAGCTCATTCAGGTTTGAAACAATGGATCCAAAGAGATGCAAAGGAAGAGGACGTGGTGAAAGAGGAGGACGTGGTGGAGGACGTGGTGGAGGAGGAGGAGGAGGAGGAGGAGGAGGAGGAGGAGGAGGAGGAGGAGGAGGAGGAGGAGGAGGAGGAGGAGGAGGAGGAGGAGGAGGAGGTGGTCTAGGACAACAGGAAGGTGGTGGAGGAGGAGGGAGAGGTGGAGGAGGAGGAGGACGTGGTGAAGGAGGTGGAGGTGGAGAACGACGGCGACAAGGAAGGGGAAGAGCAAGGGCAAGAAGACAGTCAGTCTCGGATGAAATTCGAGCCACTTTAGTTGACCATGTCCTTGTCCATGGGATGACTATGAGGGAGGCTGGGCAACGAGTACAACCAAATTTGAGTCGCTTCACTGTTGCCTCCATCATCAGAACCTTCAGGGAGGAAAACAGGTAGGTGTACTTGCAGTAAGACTGCTTTGTACAGTAACGTTTAAGTTACTGAACTTATGTGTCTTGAGTTTCAGTATGTTTCCATTATTTGCCTGTAAAATGAATGTGTGACAGTTACAGTAATGAGTGCTTCTATTTTTGTAGGACACAGAGACGACCACCTGGTGGAGGCAGGTTAAGGCTTTTGTCGGAGGAGCAAGAGAGGGAACTTGTAAACATGGTAATTGCAAATAATGTAATCCGCCTGCGAGAGATTCAAAGGAGAGTGATTGAGGATGATCATCTTTTTCGAGGCATAAATGCCATCAGCCTCTCCACAATTGACCGCATCCTCCGAAAGAATCAATTCCGGATGAAACAGGCATACCGAGTCCCTTTCGAACGAAACTCTGACAGAGTGAAAAACCAACGTGTGGAATATGTTCAGGTATGAGTTTTGATACTGTATAAAGTATTGTGTACCATCACAGCATGGCAGTTTATGCTGCCATTTCAGCACTCTTGAACTGTGGTTCAGGGTACCGATAGACTCTACTGTGTTATGTGTTTTGCAGAGAATCTTTGAGATTGAAGGACGGCCTGTTCCCCATGAAATAATCTTTGTGGATGAGGCAGGTTTTAACCTGACCAAAAGAAGGAAAAGGGGGAGGAACATAATTGGCCATCGGGCTATTGTAAATGTCCCTGGTCAGCGTGGGGGGAATGTCACTATGTGCGCAGCCATCAGCCAACGAGGGGTACTCCACCGCCATGGCGTACTAGGACCCTATAACACTATGCTTCTCCTTGCTTTTCTTGATGGTTTAAGACAACATATGTTCCAGCTGGACTACAGGGAACCAGCACAGCCAGAGCAGCCTCACTACGTTGTTGTGTGGGATAACGTCAGCTTCCATCGCGCTGCTCTGGTTCGTGACTGGTTTACCAATAACCCAAGGTTTTCTAATATCTTTCTGCCTGCATACTCTCCCTTTCTAAACCCGATAGAGGAGTTATTTTCGGCATGGCGGTGGAAAGTGTATGACCGAGAACCTTATGTCCGTGTTCACCTCCTTCAGGCCATGGAAGAGGCCTGCCTAGACATATCAGTAGATGCATGCCAGGGGTGGATCAGGCATGCAAGAGGATTTTACCCCCGCTGCCTGGCTAGGGCCAATATAGCCTGTGATGTGGATGAGATTCTCTGGCCTGACCCAGACCAAAGACAAGATGCTGAGGTGGAATAATGTTTTTTGGTGTGTGTTGTACTGTATAGTACATGAATAAAAATGTGCCACTGTACATACATTGGTTGCGTCTTTTGTGTTTATCATGTGAAAAGGTTTTTGAAGGGGAGAACCATAAGCAACCTAATTGTTTTGGAACTATTGTTTTGAATTAATTGTACCAGTGTGCAAAACTCTGTTGTAGTGTGTGTGTTTTTGAGGGCTTGTGTTTGATGTCTGAGGGCAAAGTTTGGTTTTTCAGCAAGAGTGAATAGTTTTGAGTGTAGAGCTTCATTTTGACCTGGAAATAGGATGTTTGGGAAATTGAGTGAGATGTTATGGATTTGTGTTTACTGTTGTGAGAATATGAGGCGTAGTTTCAAGAAATGTGTTTTAGCAATCGAGAAAAACTGTAATATGACTTACAGTTTTTTACAGACGCTAGGACACATTTCTCAATACTTAGGTCACGTTTGCAAAACTCCTCACACAGTGAGCACAACAGAAGTCTATGTGGGCTAAACTGAGGACCAGTTATCATTGTTTTGGCACAAAATGCATTCAATGACTACATCTCTCAAATTTCATGAATTATCTTCTCACTCCGACACAACAACTGCCAAAAATCTTTGTACGGACAGGACATTTTGCATGTGCTTACATACTGTTTTCAAAACTGTTAAACTTATGGCCAAAACAATAACACAATGCATGGACACATGGACCCAGCCAGAAATGGAGAAGTGGCTGAAAGAGGAAGAAGAGTGGCTGGGAGGGGGCGAGGAATATGTATGCGTGGTGGAAGAAGAATAAGAGGAAGATCAAGAGCTGTAGTCTCAGATGAGATCAGAGCTACTGTAATTGATCATGTAGTAAATCATGGTCACTCAATGAGAGAGGCTGGTCAGAGAGTGCAGCCAAATCTGCAACGCTCTACAGTGGCATCTATTGTTAGAGTTTTCCGGCAAACCAACAGGTAACTTGAATTCTGCAGGGGCATTTGCACATTTCAGAAGTAAATAAGCTTTTGTGTAATTGTTGTTGCATTCCTGCTTAGGACTCAACGGTTACCTCACACAGGAGGGAGAGGACGGATGTTCACTGATGTGCAGGAAACTGCCATTGTTGATATGGTCATCAGAAACAATGGGATAAAACTCACTGAAATTAGACAAAGAGTCTTGGCAGACAACGTTACCTTCGCAAATATTCACAGTGTAAGCGTAACAACAATTTCTAGAGTCCTGAAAAAACATCAGGTCAGGATGAAGCAGTTGTACACTGTGCCTTTTGAGAGGAACTCTGAACATGTCAAGCAACTCAGGAACCAGTATGTCCAGGTAAGATCACGATACAGATCTGTTTTTGAACAAAACCAAACACACACAAAGACAATTATACAAATTTACTACTGTAACAGCTTATGAGCTTATGAGTCATGGAGATTGAAGGCAGGCAAACGCACCACATTTTCATCTTTGTGGATGAGGCAGGTTTCAACTTGGCCAAAGCATGTCAACGAGGGAGGAATGTGATTGGGAAGAGAGCCACAGTGAATGTCCCGGGCCAGAGGGGTGCCAACATCACAATGTGCGCAGCAATATCCACTGATGGACTGCTGTTACACAGACCACTGATTGGGCCATACAACACTGAACAGCTCCTTGCGTTGCTGCATGATCTCTATGGAAGGGTTGTGCTAGGTGAGGAAAGGGATGCGGAGAGAAGGAATCAGCCAACATTTATAATTGTATGGGACAATGTGGCATTTCATCACTCCCGTGCAGTCACCGAGTGGTTTGCAGCCCATCCCAGAATGGAGTCTCTTTTCCTCCCACCTTACTCTCCATTCCTCAACCCCATAGAGGAATTCTTTTCCTCATGGCGGTGGAAGGTTAACGACCATCATCCACATGATCAAATGTCCCTCCTGGATGCAATGAATGCTGGATGCCTGGAGATATCAGCAGAAGATTGCCAGGGATGGATCAGGCATGCCAGGAGATTCTTTCCTAGGTGTATTGCCCTAGATGACATTAGATGTGATGTGGATGAGAACCTGTGGCCAAATGGAGAAGACCGGGTTGATTAGCATTGCTATTGTATGTGCATCAGTGGATGGTGTGTATATAAATACTTGTATTTTGGGATTTCTTAGTGCAAAAAATAAAAATACATAAACAAATATTAACGAATTCTGCATGATGTCTGATTCATTCCAGTAACATATATTGAAATTATAAACAGAGATGTGTCCTTGTTTTACACAAGAAAACACTGTGTAATGCTACATGTTGTTAGTGTTTTTTAGGTCATTGTTTTGTGGGTGACAAAGTGTGTTTGTCGGCTGTCAACCTTTGCTAGTGTTCTGGAAGAATGAGTTTATTTGAGACCTGAATGAAGTGTTTTGGTAGTTGTAGTGCATTTTGAATGTGAAATGAACTGCTTTGCCAAGCTGAAGGTCAGTTAGGAGGATTGTGTGAAGAGTTTTGCAAAAGTGACCTAAGTATTGGGAAATGTGTCCTAGCGTCTGTAAAAAACTGTAACCAGCCACAGCTGATTCTCATTGTAGATGAACATCTACACAGGTGTTACTCCTTAAATTTTTCAACTCCTTCAATTCTGGCAGCCAGAAGATTCTTTCCTAGGTGTGTTGCCCTAGATGACATAAGATGTGATGTGGATGAGAACCTGTGGCCAAATGGAGAAGACCGAGTAGATTAGCATTACTATTGTATGTGTATCAGTGGATGGTGTGTATACAAATTCTTGTATTTTGGGATTACTTAGTGCAAAAAAATAAAAATACATAAACAAATATTAACGAATTCTGCATGATGTCTGATTCATTCCAGTAACATATATTGAAATTATAAACAGAGATGTGTCCTTGTTTTACACAAGAAAACGCTGTGTAATGCTACATGTTGTTAGTGTTTTTTAGGTCATTGTTTTGTGGATGACAAAGTGTGTTTGTCGGCTGTCAACCTTTGCTAGTGTTCTGGAAGAATGAGTTTATTTGAGACCTGAATGAAGTGTTTTGGTAGTTGTAGTGCATTTTGAATGTGAAATGAACTGCTTTGCCAAGCTGACGGTCAGTTAGGAGGATTGTGTGAAGAGTTTTGCAAAAGTGACCTAAGTATTGGGAAATGTGTCCTAGCGTCTGTAAAAAACTGTAAATGCTAAGCTTTGTTTTCATTTCAAAATTGAGAAAGAAATGTGGAAGAAGTTGCTGTAGCAGTCAGGGGTTTGTGATTCGGGTTGAGGTTGTTCTGTTGGGCGGCGGGTGATCTAATGGCTGTGTGTGTGTGCTAACTTAAATCCAGTTATTCCCACAGCTAGAGATGCTATTAGCAGTAGGCAGTATTTGATGAGCCATTTATTAGATTTTTGGGAAGGCAGTTGTATCATACTAAGGTCATGCAGAGCACCCACAAACTCTAAAATAAAATAAAATAATGGCTATCATTGGTAGCAAAATAATAATCTGAAGGTAAGTAGAATTGTTAGAAGCAATCCCCAAACTTCCTAGAATTGGAAACTGCTCATAATTCTCTAATTTATGGACAATTTGACTTTTCTGATACTTCATACTGTATAACCACTTGAGTCAGGCATGAACCCCTGTTATAAAACCAGTTTATATGACTATGAAAGTTCTGGCCAAATTTCCATTGGGATTTCAGCATTGTAATATTTTATGTAGTGCCACCGATTTTAATGCTTTTATAACTAGGGATGGGTATCGAAAACCGGTTCTTGTTGAGAACCGGTTCCCACTGTTTCAATTCCTTGGAATCGTTTGCCATTTTTGCAAACGATTCCCTTATCGATTCCAGTCGCCCCGAATGACGTCACCACGTTGCGGAGCGTCATTTACCTGGCAGGAAACACGGCGCCTAAGCGGCTCAAACGCTCAAAAGTTTGATTATACTTTATGAGAACCGATGACAACAGGGCAACTTGCAAAGTAGATATTTCATTTAAGGGAGGAAACACTACGAATATGCAAAAGCATTTGCTCACAAAACACGCGATGACACGCGTTTTTAATTCCGCTCCGGACTCGTGACTCTCAACCCAGCAGCAGCGCTAACGTTTGCACGTCCTCTCCCGTTAATGCGGCAGGTAAATAATCAACTAACAGTGCATATTATGTTAGCGCAATCTGCCTTATTACAAGACCTGCCATTACTGTACATGTAGGTGACCATGATGAGAGAGACAGACAGAGTCTGGCTGGCGCTCGCTGGCAGTTCTCGCTGCAGTCTACCGGTAGCGTCTCCTTTCAGGCCAGGATAGACTAATGTCACCGAGCAGTGTCTAAGTTTGTGGTCAAAGGCTTGCACCCATTTGCCACAGCAGATGCCCCCGATTTTTGGTAAGTGAATGTGTTTAATTGTAGGCAGGGACATTACTGGATATTCTTGTGTAATTGCCACAGAACAATTTATGTTATACTTTGTTATTGCTACAGAAGAATGTTGCAGCTTTAAGGCAGGGATGACTCCTGGAGTTGCTTTCTCACTGCATATGCTTTATTTCACAATCAGATCGATTCGATAACAAAAACATACAGCAGCTCCTCTCCTACTCCTAGCCCTTCGCTGCGGTGGAAAAAAGAACGACTTCAATCCCCTTCAAGGAACATACGTACAAAATAGTTTTCCTGATACACCAATGGGGCGTTCAATGCCATCTTGTAAATATGAGTACTCTGGCAGAGTAACAGTTCAAATGAAAAATACACCAGAACAAACAAGCAAACAAAAAAAGAAGTGTGGGGTACCTTTGAACCAATGAACAAAGTATAACAATTTATACTTTTTAACATAACCCGACCCCATCAATATGTGATATGTCTCACAAGAATATTTATTTTATTATTTTACATTTACAATTTTTTTTTCCTGGGGACCCTGTGACACCCCATTGAAGAGCCGTAGGCTGGATCTCTCAAGATCTCACTGTTGGGTTTGTAAGGCCATGTTACTCCTAAATTTCTATCTTGTTCAAAGAGAAGATATAAAACAAAGCTCTGAGCTAATCGACCTTAGTGTTCTCCTTTTTTAAAAAAAAAAAAAGAATCGATAAGAGAATCGATAAAGAATCGAATCGTTAAACAGAATCGAAAATGGAATCGGAATCGTTAAAATCTTATCAATACCCATCCCTATTTATAACTGGACTTGTCACAAACTCTACACTCAGTTAAGGGCATGACTTTCTGGAGCTTCCTATCTGCCTAATTAAAGGAGATTCAGGATTTTAAAACTTTGCCAGACAAGTTATGCTTTAGGTCAAATCTGTTCACAACTGCAATCATACTGTAGCTTGTAGTAATGCATATGAACCTGCAAAACAAATGTTATTATGATCTGCTTTGTTTGGTTTTTATTGGTGTAGGTATTCACTTTTACCAATCATCTATCAATGTATTTTCTTCTGTTTCTCCGATTAAGGCTTACAAGGGGGTTGCAGTCTATACCAGCTGTTATAGGGCGAGAGGTGGGCTACACCCTGGACACCTCAGTGTAGGGTGATAGACTGGACAGTCTGTCAGGGGCTTTAATGTTTCACAAAATGGATTTTAAACATGTATTGGTGTCCAACAGACATGTGTCTGCAATTGTTAATGTTTTTCTGTGCAGATACTATTTTGTTCACAAAAAAGCCTCGTTTTGCTGCCTATGACAGCCCAGTTTTTCTTGCTATACCCACAAGAAGCTAAATCAGGTCAGTTAAACCAGTCGCCTCATTACTTTCAGTGAAGCCAATCTGAGTATAGCAAAGAGAGAGGAAAATGCTTAATTCTTTTTAATTTCCAGAAATTCTGAAAATCGGAATATAGGTGATATATAACATAAAAATGAACGTCACCCACAGTGTTGAAAAAGTGACGATAAATCAGCAGCACACCACAAGAGGACCAACAAAAGTTAAATGAGCCTGTTTGCGACCAGAGAAAAGTTTTCATTCCAAAACAGTTCAGGACAGAAAGTTTTGTAGAGCCAGCAGCTCACCAGCTGGCAACATAATCATTCAGTCAGTGGTACTGATCAACAATCTTGTCACCCCCTACGTGGATATATTATGGTCATTATGTTCTGTGGGCCAGTAGCAGTCTTACTTACTGGCCCTTTAAGACAGATGGTCCGTCATATGCTCATTGAATTCTTTCCTATAAACATTTGCTATGTCTCAGCTGTGTGACAGCAAGTTGTGTGAAAGACAGAGAGAAAACTTGCTTCAGTTTAGAAATCTTGGCCGGGGCTGTGGCGACACCATCCACATGAAGTCACCTGGGGCATCTTCTTACCTTACCGCACCTGTTCACTTGGCCTCCACCATTCCACTGAGTGCACAAACACAAGCATCAGATGCAAAGCTCTCCAAGCCCCAGCTTGCTGGCTCTACGCCACGTCTGCTCGTCTCCTGGCAGGCCACGGGCATTATAACAGCGCCTGCAGTTAATTGCAAGGCTCAGGTAATTGTCCGTCGGTTAGACAGACGTGCAGAGGCGGTGTAAGTGAGGGGAACGTCTGTTGAGGTGCGATGGGCGCCACCCCTCTGTCCCTTGCTGATTCGACCAGGTTTCGTTGCTATGGTCAGTGTATTTGTCACAATGTCAGCACTCCTTGTTCCAGCCCTCTCCGGCCCTCGCAGGGGTGAAATCATTCATCTTCCTATTCATCTCCGGGCTTGGAAGCCATTCATCATGAGGCCAGAGACCTCCATCAATTATTCCGATGGGAGAAAGAGTGAGGAAAGAGAGGTTTTTGAAAGGCAAATACATCTTGATTTAATTGGAAAGCAAGTATGCTCAACGCTGCTAAGCAGATTTCCTCCAAGATGGAGCTTTAGAGATAACTGACCAGAATAGAGACGATGGACAAAGAAAATTGAGGAGAACAAGAGACAATAGAGTGTAAGAAAGATGGAAGGAAAGTCCATGAAAATTTTAGCGGATGAAAGAAAGCAAAGAACAAAAACCTCAAAGAAGACCCAACAAGTAAATGAATGACAGCCATTTTTCTGTGCCGTCTCCAGGCAGGAGAAGAGCAGAGCCGGGACAAAGGAATCAATTGGTGGAGGTTAAAAGGTCAGCGAAGCAGTCTTGACCTGCTCTCATCCTCTGCTAGCAGTCATAATGACACTGCCTCTGCAACACACGTCGCATTTGTATCTTTGTCCGTGTGAATGCTCAGAAAGATGTAACGCAACAGAGCGCACCAAAGGTGAAAGCGTTGTCCCTTCCAGTCATCACAGCTTTGCAGCGGCTCCCTTGTCATTTGTCATCAGAGTCACAGATTTTTGCTGTAGCTTTGGTGAAATGGCTGATTTGACAGTTTTTATTTTCAGAAGAGACGTTTCCAAAGAAATAAAAGGGATCGTGAGGAAGTGTCAACATTTATTTTGTATACAGTATATGTAAGAGTTCAATAAGGAGAAATCATTTGGAGGAACTGGACATGAGTTTATAAGATATACAATTCAATTCAAAGGTGTTTCCTGATTAGACTCCAATGAACCATCATAGCAGAACAGAGTCCCGAAATTAGGAAATTAGGACAGGACCCCCTGGTAAAAATAAAGATGGCACCTCGGATGGGGCTCTGAGTGACCAGGGTGAGACAGAGATGGAGAGGAGGTAGGCTGTACCAATGTGAGACTGAAGAACGATGACATTTAAAGCACGGATGATCTGATGTCGTCATGTTGGTGTTGTTCCCAGACCATCATGAAAATGTTGTTCCAGGTTCAACATTGCAAGTGACCAATCACATTGTTGTGACGTTATTCTTTTGCGCGCCAAGCCATTCGTGCATTTATGAAATTCCAATGTTGCAAGGACAATATCAATTCTGCTTACCGTTTATTAAAGGGTTAGGGTCAGAGTCCGTTGATCGGCGGACAGAGGCGGTTTCTCGCAGCTTTAGTACAGTTTTTTGTTTTACGGCGGTTTTTCCCAAAGTCGCAAAAGTATGACGTCACAACATTCTGATTGGTCACTTCCAATGTTGATCCTGGAACAACATTTACTATGATGATCTGGGAACAACACCAACACGACGATATCAGATCGTGCTTTAAAGCACACACAACAGCAGCTGATTGGCTCACAGAAGGCGGACAAGAAAATGATTGGACTAGAACAACAATGTCAGGATTGAGTTTGACAGCGTGGGAAAATGAAAGTGATGTAAAAAATAGACTAGCAGTCTGAACCCCTGGCATAAACAGTCTATGCGGTTGTTTAGGACTACAACCACTAGGGGTGTGGGTGGGGGCACATGACTTTCTGCATTGCTTGCTACACATACTGTGGTTGTAGTAATTTTGCATATAAATGAAGGTCTGTTACCTCACCTTGTCAGATGAGTTCACACGATGTTGAATAAGCCTATCAGCACCAGATGAAGACATTTCAATCGAGAATCTGCCGACTTTGGAATACTTCTGCCAGTTAAGAAGCTAAATTCTGGTTAGCTCCAGCTAACTGCTTCTTATATAATGCTTTTCTACTCTGAGTGCTCAAATCGCTTTATACAGCGCTACTTACAGAGAGATACACCCACCTGGTCACGTTAAAGATGAAGATAAAGAAGAAGATGAAGTTCTAGTCCATCAATCAATGTCAGCAGAATTGATTAAGAAGAGCCGTTTATAGGATTCATGATTGCATCACACACACATCATCAAAAATGAGTAAGCTGTCACCTGCTGCAACACGTTTGCTGAGGTGAATCAGGAAGCTTGAGAAATTACAGAGGGGGAAATAATTATTTGATCCCTGGCTGAATTTCTAAGTTTGCAATTTTTTTGTTTCTGCTGGGGTTTTTTAACCCACCTGAGAGAATGACAGCATCTACAACTGATTTCCTCGTAGACAATCAGCTTGCCCTTATATTGAAAGTTTGGCCAGTTTGCTATTGTGGCAACTGTTCATATCATTCAGTGTTTCTTAAATGTTTGATGAACTCCATCGTGTTGGAATGCAGATCTCAGGTGACAGTAGTTCTACTCTGAAGGTCTGTTGTGAGTTGCATTGGTTTTTTAGCCACACCTCAGTTGTAGAGCTGACTAGTCCACCATCAGAGTGTAGAGAAGAAGCTACAGTCTAAGATGCTGGAGTTGAAGTTTGGCCACAAGATCTCTGCAGAAGGCAGGTGAATACATTGCTCACTTATTTATTTCTCATGTAGTACCTGTCAAATAAAATATTTCCAAAGGAGCACTACCAAAAATAAAATCTAAATGTGTGAGAAACACTGAGCTGATTTTTCAGCCTCAGACGCTGCCGTGTGGGAGGAATATATTCTTGTATAGTGATAGAGTTGCTGTGAAATCAACGAAGAGTTCGGTAACTTTTCAGTGAGAAGTAAAGTAAAAATAAGTTTTCTTTTCCTTTTTTTATTTACATGCTGCCTGTTTGTCATCATCGTCTTACACTTAATAATTCCATCATTCAGTTTTATGATAAATTGTAGATTTATGTATGAGGCAAAATAAAGGCCTAGGTAAAAGGAACACTCACACAAGACATTGATAGCAGCAACCAACATTTGATTAAAACCACCACAAAAATCCAGATTTTGTTGACAAAATGTATCCTCTTGCAGTCCAGCTGATCATATCAAACATGCATGCTTGGAATATGTGATTGTGATTCTGTCTGCCATGTGTGTGAAAGATTGTAGGTGAGGCTTGCAAAGCTTTCATGCTTTGTTATCGTGCATTCCCATGAAATATGAAATCTTGCCACTAAGATTGTTTGTAAATCTCATTTCTGATTTGAATATATATGTGTCCAACAAGACACTTGGGCTAAAATGTATGCGTTCACTGTTGGGTGAACTCCAAACTTTTTCTATTAAAATTTGACTTGACATTTATGCTGAAAGGTTAAGACACAAAGTTAAATGCCAATTGTTCCAAATTCAGCTCCTATCCATTAATAATACATTTTTATTGCATTTTAGGCTAATGAATATCATTGCAATCAGTGCATTTTGGAGCCTTGATTAGATTTGAATCGATCAAACAATCCTGTGGAAATAAGCCTGTCCATTCAATCGTTCGTTCGTTTGTTCGTTTGTTCAGTCATTCTCGGAGCAGGCCAGGCTTGGCCCATCAAGGTCACTCTTTGTGTTATTTCCTTCATCTCGTCATGTCCAACTCCACCGCCCCTCAGGTTCTGCCCGTGGTCTCCGCGCACTCTCTCCATGCTGTAAGCCATTAGATATGTCAGCACCAAGATGGCACATAATCTATATTTTATAAGGCCTTGATATAATTGGTGGCAGTGAGGGAAGGTCATGCCTTCAGGGGCCCTCGTCTTCCCCCCCCCATTGGATTCTAAGACAAAATCCTCAAACAGCAGCCCTCTAGTCGTGAATGTGGATTGGACATGATAAGGCAGATTAGGCAGTGGGTGCAGTTTTAAGGGGAGTGAAGATGCAGAGTGTGCTTGAGCGCAGCAATTATTCAGCATGTATTTACTTTGAAAAACATGCGTGGGCTATAATTTATTCAGCACAGGGACAGAGAGGGAGAGAGAATTCTTAACCTCCTTCACCTTTAAACCACATATAGAGAGACTAGTAAAGAAACTGAGACTTAAACTTCGTTTTTTCTTCCGTAATAAACAGTGCTTTTCTTTTGCAGTAAAAAAACGTCTTGTCACTGCAACCTTTTTATCTGTGTTAGATTATGGTGACATTCTGTATATGAACGCTTCTTCTTCATGTCTTCTAATGTTGGACACGATGTATCATGCTTCCTTGAGGTTTATTACCAATTGTAAATACCTGACCCATCACTGTGATTTGTACTTAAGAGTAAAATGGCCTTCTTTGGCCATTAGAAGACAGGGGCATTGGTACACTTTTATTTACAAAGCTATGCTTGGATTGCTGCCTCCTTATATTTGTACTTTGGTCACAAGGACAAATAGTGGTTCTTACTCCTTGCGCTCAAATGATCAGCTGCTGTTGTCTGTTCCCCTTGTCCGCACAGAGCTGGGTAAGAAAGCCTTTGTCCACTCTGCGCCTTTTTCATGGAACATGTTACAGAAAGACTGGAAACTAACTGAATTGTTGTCTTTAAATGTTTTTAAAACTAAACTCAAAGGCCTACAGGCTGCCTCAATAATGTGTAATTGTTTTGTGTAATTTTAACTTTGTTTGTTCGTATGTATTTGTCTTGACATGTGCTGCCTCTTGGCCAGGACTCCCTTGAAAAAGAGGTCTTTGATCTCAACGGGACATTCCTGGTTAAATAAAGGTTAAATAAAAAAAAATAAATAAAAATAAAATTAAGCTCGACGAGAGCCATGACTGACAGGGCTGATGGTTGCTATCAGAATAACTGCAGTGTCTTGGTTTTTTAAGGTAAAAGTTCTTTTTCTATTCATTAGCATAACAAAGCAGTTCAAATGATTTTGAAGATTGTTAGAGATTAAGTAGTATGTACAGTATATTGTTTCTGTTATTTGTGTTTTGGATAAAGAGTCTTTATTGAAAATGTTAGAGTTAGAAAGTCAAAAAAGCAAGTCAAAAAAGCAAGCGGACCATCACAAACTGTTAACATTTGGAGTCAGCCGTTTTCCGAGAGTTGTTCGTTTTTGTCACGTGGCGTGGAGGATAAATGTAGGAGAATAACTCCTGCAATTTGTGTCAGCAGTCGCGCATTTGCATTTCAGAACTCCTCTGCGTTTCTTTCGTCTTCTTCTTTTTAAGCATACTCCTGTTAAACGATGAATATATATGCATGCAGATAACCTCAACAGAGCGAGCTAGCGTAAATGACGTTAAATGATTGTGGGTGATGTTTTCTTGCAACAGATTTGTTCTCCAGGGGAATCTATGCTTTCACCAGGTGCAAGCGTCTTTGCAGTGCGCCACTGTCATAATCAATGACGTTGATTACGTTGACAAATCGCTGCGGGACCTGCCGTTGTTTAGCATTTCTCCGGATCTGCTTATTATAAACTCTCACTTAGCTCCCCACCAATAGCCCCACCGAATGCAAAGAACATGGGAAGAAGAGCGATCAGTGAGCAGCGACTCCTCCAGTTGAGTTTTCTCTGCCCATTTATTCATTCACTTGTTAAATTGGAAAGCCCGTGCTTAAGCATCTGTCCCTAGCTTCCCTTGATTCTAAAGCAGCTTTAATGAGATTTATTGACAGGGATCTTATGAAACAGCATTACCAAAGCCTTGGGGTATAATAAAGTTGTATAATTCAAAACAGAGAAATGGATTATTTTAGTTTCCTACAGGGAAGTTCTATTGAATGACCACTAGTTTTTCTCCTCTCAGTCTTTTATTTATGCTCGATACCAAATTATACTTAAGTCATCTTTTATCCCACAGCCAATGATAATTTGAATTTTCTTTGCATAATGGGATCAAATCAATATGCTGTAATCAGCCGTTTATATGCAACAGTTTGAAGCTCATTAACAGCATATTCATTAAAGTGGTACAATCACTTATCCTGATGCTACAATGATAAAATGAAGATCTGAAATTTTTGAGAAACGACAAAATGAACGCAGAGGTCGTTCCAGTTTCATTTTTTTAATCACATATGGAGCCAGCACTACACCGTTATCAAATCACAGGAGGTTCACACGGACTTAGATGACTCAAATTTAATTGTATCGGATGTAGTGAAACACAGTGGTTTCTTGTTGATGGGTTTGTTCAGCTTTCCCTGCTATGATTTAATTGATATACTTTCTCATATCCTTTTCAAAGTACTCCCATGTTTCCTTGTCTTTGTCTTTTTTATTTTGGTAATAAAGCTCTTGACTTGTTTCTGGTTGCTTTGCTCTCTTTGTTTTCCTCTTCGTTTTTGATTCTCTGCACAACCTGTGTGTTGTTCGCACTCGCTTCTCCCTTGTATATATAGTCCGGCCTTTTTCGCATTGTCTGCTCACCCTCCTGTGACAGACACCCTGCCTGTGCACCTGCCATCCTGCTGTTGCAGTTTGTGTTCACGGTCTTTGTTAAACTTCATCAGCTTGTTGAATAAAACTTGTTTTTACTTTCTCACCTCTGCAGTCCTCTTTTAAACATCTCATAACAAATACGACCTGAACACAAAGTGTTTTAGCAGCTGGTTATGTTTGGTCACACCATCCATCCATGCATTTTCTGAACTGCCTCTCCAATTCAGTGTCCGTGAGAGCTGGAGCCTATTCCAGCTGTTACAGGGCATGAGCCACCATACACTCTCGCATTCACACCCACAGCAAATTTAGAATCACCAATTAGCCTGACTTGCATGTGAGAGTGTGAGAGGAAGCTGGATACCTGGAAAGAACCCACACAAGCGCAAGGAGAACATGCAAACTTCCCAAAAACGCCCCAGCATTGGTGTGTGGTGACTGTGCTAACCACCGTTAATGTGATTGTTCTAAAAGTATTCAGGCACCCTTAGGCTTTAGCATGTATCATTCCAGCTAAAGTGTCCTTACCTAACTTATCAACACACATCTGAACTTCTATACTTCAGGCTTTTTGAATGTGCTCAGTCTCTAGGTTAGCAGTTAATTAGCTGCTGGTCTGCATTTGTAAACCATGCAAACACTCAGAATTCCCCTCAGTCTACTTCAAAGCTGCTGTGGGCCTTCCTCTTAAACAGCACACTGTTGACACTGTCAGCCTCTGACATGTAAGGTTACTGTAAGTTTGCTTTTTCTCTTGTTCCCCTGCTAGCAGCTGTCACTCAGACAAACACTATTACACCCCTCCAACCTCGTCATACAAGACAAAAGGGATCATGTCAGGCGGTATACTTCATCCATTTAAAACTTGTACATTTAAATTCCGTTTGCACTTTAGTTTTTAATGGAGAAGCGGAAAGAAGGACACTTGGTTGCACTGCACAGAGGCACATTTCACATTCATATATTATATATTAATTGCAATGGTCGTCATGCATTCATGTGGAAATCTTTTGAATTTTAATCCCTTCTTTTGCTTAATACTCACGGGTCAGACCACACCCGTCTTCAAATTCTGCTGTAAGCTTCATCACACCTCAACACACCTGTGAAGGTTTGGAACTTTATCTTGTGGATTTGGAAATGAGTGCACTACTTTCGCTGTGTGTGTGTGTGTGTGTGTGTGTGTGTGTGTGTGTGTGTGTGTGTACAGGAGCCATGACAACAAACATTCACACACAAACAGTGTAAACAATACAACCACCAGCAGTATTGTAGTAGAGCAGAAGTGTGGGGTAGCATTTCATAATAAATAACTCTCAGGACGAGCGCACATGTACGAGTCGTCACATATACAGTTGTAACAGGAAATCTGTGTTCCTTGTGGAAGTCAATATGTCTGATCAGGATGGGTCCGTAGCAGCAGCGGCTCTAATTCAGGGCAGCCAGTGGATAAACGATGAAATACCTTCACGACCCTCTGCAGAACAAGTCTCTTTATCAGTGGCTCCCAGATGGAGCTGTTCATCTTCAGAGGTTGGTGAAGGGCATCTGCGGCCCATCATTTCACCAGCTTTGTCATCATATCCTTCTCCTCCCCCTTCCCTCCTTCCCCACGGTGGGGGGGGGGTGGGGTTTGGTGGGAGAAACACAGTTAACGACACGCAGTCGCTGCCATAACTTTGTCATCCTAATCTGATCAGTTAGTCTCACTTTCGTACACTTTTTTCTACACACATGCAAAATCACAGCGCACTCTGTAGCAGTCGCACCTTGACTGTGCTGTGCTTTGACCTGGTGATGTTACTGCACCTTAGCCGTGCTTCCCCCGCCAAGGGGGTTGCAACCGTATGACACTCCCTGTCACCTCCCTCTGTGCTGGACTAGTTTTATGCTTTGTCAGACTCCACGGGTCTCGTTTCCTAAGTGCTTCTCTGTCTTTCTCCTCCTCCTCTCTTTTTGTCAGTTCCTTTAGATTGTGTTGACATTCAACCAGTTTGTCATGATGGTAATAAATGCAAAGAGTGCATAAACTTTAATGTAGTAAAGAGGGATACGTTGGAATGTTAAAGGACATGTTCCAGGTCATATGTCCTTTAACATATGACAGGTCATATTACAGCATCATTTACTGAATATGCTGTATCGATTTTTCTTTAAACACACGTTAAAAAAAAAAAAGTATCACTCATGCTAGAGTGTAAGCTTATGATTAGCCTCTCGAACTGCAGTATCAACTGTAATATCTTCAGGATTAGGAATGTTTCTGCCAGTGGCAGCACGGTGGTGCCGCAGTGAGCACTGTTGCCCCACAGGAAGAAGCTCCTGGGTTCAAACCCACCAGCTCCCCGGGGCCTTTCTGTGCAGTCTATGCATGCATGTGTTTCCTGTGCATGTGTAGGCTCTCTCCAGGTGCCCCAGCTTGCATGGGGTTAGGTTAAGTGGTTGCTCTTCATTTTACATGCACATTTTAGTTAATTACATTTCCGTCGGCTACTTTAGCGAGTCTAAACTAAAGCTGTGAGGCATTTTTGTTTGTGTAAACTTCAAGTGTAAATACACGAAAATTCAGCAGAAGCAGAAACTCTATAGTAATTATGTGTAGGAAGGATTTTAATGTATTTCTCAACACTGATTAATTGCATTGAGTTGCCCCAGGCGGTTCCCGTGTTAAGTGTCAGTTAATTAGCTGACAACATTGGACGGGATAATTAATACAGCTGGGGGTCACAACATTCTACCTGAGGGGAAAAGAGCTGAGGCTGGGGGTCCTGGTGACACAGACCTGCCCTACTTGTAAGAGGCAGGTTTGTGTCACCGAACAGGAGGATTGCTTTAGACCTCACGAGGGTTCAAAGTTTCAGTATACATGCTCGACTTAAGGCCTAGTTTTCAATATTTGTAAAAGCTTTAGACCGCAGTGCCACTCGTGTGCTACAGCAGGACAATGCTGGGTGGATAAGTAATAACCTCAGTGATCTGCTGTGGAGCAGGACTCTCTATCAAAAGGTTTGGAGTTTGAGTTGTTTGTTTTTGGAGGCAGCTGAAGGGCAACAAGAGCACATCACTAATTTAAGTTTGACTTTTTGCTCCAGCTACACCCACCTTCACACACAGAACTCAAGTAGTAAGCTTCCAGTTGTTAACTGGAGGATTCGGCACCGATCTGTTTCAGAGTTGTAGCTTGACGTTTGCTTTTTTCTGCTTCCACATTTTAAAGGGCCGGATGCATTAGGTCAGGTTATACTAACAATCACCATTTAATCCTTTTCACATAACACTAAACATTCTGGATATATGGATTTTATTAAGCTGAAAAAGGGTATATAGGAATGCACCGTGTTATCAGCTGTCTATTTAATACATTCATCAGCATGGGGTATATTTATAGACGGTGGCAGACCTGCGTGGGCGCAGTTTAAATCCAGTAGAACAGGGCTTTTGGGGCATACAGAGTGGCAGTGATTCATAGTTCAACCCAGAGTCCCTCTCTCCCCAAGTCCCTCATAATTAAAGTCGAAGCATATGGCCTTGTGACCACGCAAGCACAGCAGTATCAGCAGAACTTTTCTGGCATCTTATTTTGAATCTCTGGCAACGGCGGCCCCTTTAGTGGTCCCTTCACCCTTCCTTCAACACAGCGGAAATGAAAAGCGTGTCACCTTGAGATGTCACCAGCCACATCTGCCAGCCTAATTATCCCATCTTTTAGGCTTATTGATAATGTGTTTGGCAGTATGATTTGTTAGAGTTTAGCTACATTTGTCAAGCCAACGGCTTCATTGCCTGAAAGGGTTCCCAGAGTGTTGTTGTCAGATGCACACATTTTTATTTATCTATTTTTTTTAAGTTTTGAGCCTGGGATCTAAGTGCAGGAGCTCAGGGTCATGGGGATTTAGTTAAGTTTGACACATTTTATTCATAAAACCACAGCAATGACACCAAACGCATTTCAGTTCATTCATTGAAAACATAAATAGCATCGTGATAATGTTGTTCTGCTCGTCTTTTAAGGAGATACTGAGATATTTTAAGAAATGCAAATAATTTCTCTTGTGATCACAGCAACGTCTTTGGCCATTGCTGTGATCTTTGATGCCACATTGCCAGCATAACTACAAGTTTTCATCTTGATTCTGAACAAAAATCATAAAGCACAACTTTATCCATCATACTGAGCCAGGCCCGAGTCCAGAGACTAAGTCGTATCTGCAATGGCGCTTTAAAAGCTGTCTCATTTTCATTGAAATGTCTTATTGTGAAACTAGAAAAAGAATGTCACAGAAAATCAGCTCACACAGACCACAGAGGAATAAGAGGATTTACAAAGTAGTGCCCACTGCAGGTCACAGCAGTAATGCTAGCTTTGGACATGGTCTAAATGTTACTTCAGAGGGGCCAAGTACATTTCCTGCTTGAACAGGGGTTATATGAACAGTGATGCTGGGATTAGTGTAACTCGAAGAGGCTACCTGCTTGAAGGAAGACGAGAACAATGAGAGTTCTTGATAGTAATCTGTCCTTGAAATGTTTGACTTAAGCTCTAATGTAACCAACCCCAGGCCTTCTGCTCAGGATTTTTCTTCCATCCGTCTCTTTTTTTCTTATTTGAATTCATGGCTGAAGAATTCAGGCTCGTGGTGTATTACATTTGGTTTCCTATTAGAAAGTCCGTCCGTCTGCTACTCACCCCTTACTTTTCTTTTTTTTACTTCTCTGTCTTCACTCTCCCCTTCCTCTCTTTTCCCAAGTAAATCATTCATTCCCAGACTTATCCAAGAGTGAAATGGAGCACAGGCCAGGCTAGTTAATGGGGTTCTATGAGCCATAAGATTACTTTCCCACCTGCGCTCATTCCTATGAATCTTCCTTAGAGAAGCGACTGAAATAACAAACCCCACCATAAGCCAAAGTTACAGAAGGACTGTTTAGACAGGATGTGGTTTCCATCAGCTTTGTACTTTTGGTGTCAAGCATCAGCAAGCCCTGCACTTGTCTGATATTCTTTCCTCTGCTTCCCTTTGAGACAGACTCACACACGTTAACAAGAGAACTCAATTTCAATTCCCTAAGCAGTTTAATTGGAAGTGGAACAAAGACGGTGAGGCTTTTTGTCTCCCTTCCCTCAGTGGAAATCACAGGTTATATTGATTTGTTGATTTATTTATTTCTTTTTTGCTGACATTTTTCTCTCCATTTCTCTGAGTGCTGTGTGTTTTGGGATTTGTAACTCTCATTACCCATGCTCCTCCAGTGACAAGACTTGTTTAGCAGCTTCATGAAAATTGAGTCTGCTTTTTCATACTGTGGCTATTTTTCTACAACCATGTTATTGTTTGATGAAGCCACGAAGACCAGTATTGACCAGTGATGGCTCATTGTCACAGACAAGTGAAATCATATAACCATAGCACTGAGGGGGATTAAAATAGGAGGTATGGTCACATTTCAGATCATTTTCAGTAAATGACTCGTTCGCTGTTTAATATGACACTAAGCCTGATGATAGGACTGTCTCGATCAAGGTTACAAGGATTGTTAAATTTCTCAAAATTGAAATGATTAATTTCTTTGTTTTTAAAACAACATAACTGTTTAAAGTTATGTAGACAAAATATATTCACATATATGTAGCAGCTGGAAAAACACCTGCGTATCTTCGACCTATCAAATGAATTTAGGGTTTAGAAAATACAGATTTTATCTTCAGACCTCTGCAGCCATAAAGATCTGAGCACAAAGTCATTTCTTGTGGTTCATATTTTACTGACAGAGAAAAGCAAACATTTCAGCTTGAAAAAAAGAAAAATGTTCATCTTTTATTACACAAAAATGTCATTTTGGGTCATAAGGTCCTAAAATCCTAAAATACAAGAGCTGCATGTGACATAAACCACATAAACTACATAAAACACACCACAGCATTTATAGCCTAAGATAATTTAAAATCCCTGTCCCTGTTTGGGACTTTAAAACACACACACACACACAAAATCATTACCAACATACATCTATATAATATATGCACACATTAAAAATAAGCCACAAGCTGACAGAACACTTATAGGGAGCTTATTATGTATACACCTATATATTATTTTAAGATGATTTATGGTAAAATCATCAGAACTTAAACATGTTTAGTTTCTTGAGCACATTGTAATTGTAATGGTGCACACTGATAGGTTTTTATCCCACATTTTATTCCTGCATCTTTGTTGGCAGGGATAGCTCAGTAGGTAGAGTGTTTGCCCCATGATTTCAAGGTCGGGAGTTCAAGGTACCCTCGAGCAAAGTACCGTCTACCCACTGCTTCACTGAGTGAATGGGTTAAACATAGAACTAAGCAATTTTCTACAGGACTAATAAAGTATACATTATTATTTAATCATATATCAACACAAGGGACCGAAGTGTTGTGCATGTCGCTTATGGCCATGAGGTTACAAGGTGATTTCCATGAGAGAAAATCACTGTCTGCGTAAAAGTAATTGCAACTAGTATCTAATAAATTCAAATGTATGTGAGCTTGTTTTTGCAACTTTTGAATATGTTTCTCAAAATGTTTAAAACTTGAGGACCATTTGGAGATTTTTGCATCATGCAACTTGCTTTGCCTCTTTCTCTTTGGATAATGCAAAAGCAGACAGGTGAGCAAACATGGGTCACACAGCAAGAAAGTCCAGTAGACGGGAACCGAGCTTGTTGATTCACGTTCTAGTGAGCTCCTACACATACTGTAGTCTTTGACTTTGATTTATGTAATGTTACACAGCCAGAGCCCAGCACTGTCCAATATTTATGAGTTTAAAATATAAACTCATGCTAGAGTCGCTGGTAGACAGAAACGTTCTGCTTTATTATTAAATGTTCAAGCTTCCTAAACCCTTTAAAGCCTGAACCAAGAAATAATTCCCAGAAAGTTCACATTTTTTCCTTGTAAATGGAGTGTTTATTAAGCATTGTGAAGAGTTAGTTAAATATTAATTTGTCCTTTCAATTTCTTGTTTAACATTGTATTGCACAGGTGATTTGGGTATTTATTATTGATTTAGCCTGATGTCAGCTGTAATAATAACTCCCACAGTGACTTCCCTTCAGCGGTGTAGTGAGAGACTTCACTGAGACTGACCAGCAGTCAGGATGTTATGGGTTAAATAGTTAGAATATCACCTATGGCTTAATTAAAGATGTAACGTACCCGCTGTTCTTCATCATTTTTAGGCTGCGTGTTGTTTTTCTGCTTTAAAGGTTCTTATAGCAGCTGCACAGTAACAGCAGGAGACCAGACAAGTGCTTCCCACATGCACCTTCCTACTTACAGATAACTAATAAGAGCTCAGGCATTGTAAACTCTTTCGACTTTATTCGTGTTGAAGCGTAGCTCAAGCATGATTTTGGCCCCGATGTCTAATTTTAGACTATCGGTCCGCCTTGAAGTCCTGATCAAGAATTGGCAACTAGTATATTGGTTTTGTTGCTGCTTTCTACATCAGCCATTTTCTGTCCTAATTGGTTCTATTTCTGTTCAAAGATCTTTGGCGTCAAGCTACAGCTCAGCTTTGCAGCCCTTCTTAAAGTCACCAAGCTTTTTCTTTTCATTTCTTCACCTCATTTTTTCACGTCGCCTGTCTTTTGCGTTGCTTTATGCTTTAATAGCTGCTTTATCTTTGACTCTTTATTCTGTACCAACACTCTCACTGGAGGGAAAGAACTTTTACATTCTGTTCGACTGAAGTGTTACACAGACATATAGGTCTTTCATCAGTTTGAAGTTTAATATTGCTGTTAATCACATAGTCAGCCATGACACGGCCACGGTGCATTTAATCTGCTTTAGTATACGACCCATGTAGTCCCGTCTTCATCCATCTGAAGGAAGTTTGAAAGAACCGTGTTTCCCTCTGTTCACATAAACCTGCTTCATTCTCAGCTGGTGTTAAACAGCAGGACTGTTCGGGGCTCCGTCCTGGTCATTCTCATCATGGACAGCGAGCTGTTCATTGTAGCAGTAATTTGTACACCAGCTGCTAACACTGTCAGAAACAACATGTAAGGAGCTATTATAAGCCTGTGTGATGCTGGGATGTGTCGGTCCTTTCAGTTATTGAGGAGGAGATTACAGAGTACTGAAGATTGTACTCGACTACTTCATTAATTCTTGAGTTTGAAGTCTCTGGAATATTGACAGACACAATGTGTGATCTGGTTATATTCAAAAGGTGGGCCCACCATAACAACAAAAGATCATATTTCACTTTAGGAGTTCAGATTTGACAGCTCCTTTTTATTTTCACACAAAGACTTCCTAATGACTAAACCTGCTCTTTCAGGAGCCAGGCGAGCCTGTAATTTCACTTACTATTATTTTGCTCCACAAAGTGGCCCGTTTCACATTGTTCAAGTCCATGTGTGATGCAGTAAGCGTGAGCATTCCTGCCTTTGTATTATTAATAGTGAACAGCACTGCAATCATCGCAGCAGCGCTGTGACACTGAGACCCTGTGGTTCCTTTTTGATTTATTGGATTGAGTTGTATTATAAGGTACATCCCATAATTTGCTCCTACATTATTTCATTGTAATGAACAAAACTAATGAGATTAAATATAATGCAGTCAAACACGAGATTAATGTAAAGCATTCAGATGAGTCAACACAGCAAGTAGGAAAGAAGTCATCTAAGGCAAGTTTCTGTATTTTCAGTTTCTCTTATGAAGTTTATGTATCATTTAAAAGGCATAAACATCTATCTTTTGACACTGAGACAATTTTTGCTATTTAATCTATGTACCAACAATGATTCGAGTTACAGTTGGATGGTGAGTATGGAGTAAAAGTGCAGAATTTCAACTTTTGAGAACAGTTACACAAATAAAATTGCAACCAAGTTCCATCAGGAAATTACTGCTGTTTTTATTCCCATGCCCCTGTTTCAAAGGGAAAAATGTAATTGCACAATTCACTCAACGGCTGATTTCACTGAGAGACATGAACTATTTCCTTGTTAGTTCTTAATATAATTTATAGGTTAAAGGTCTGGAGTTGATGACACAATTGGGGCATTTGCATGTGGAATCTGTTAGTGTGAATCCACAATAAGCAGTGAAAGCAGATTTCAGTGCCAGGAAATGGGAAACATCTTTAGGCTGCAAAAACTAAATAAGTCCATCAGACTAATGCAAGCAACAGCAGTTTCTGTCAAGTAAACCCTTCAGAATCTTCTGAGAAGAAAAAGATTGAAATGGTGAGTTGAGACGGAACACTTGCCAGGACGTATACATTTCATTATCCATCTCCACCATATTCATCCAGTGCATACAACACCTGTAAAGCACGGTGTATGCAATGTGATGCACGGGCATGCATAACGTCTGATGGCACCGAGTCGGAGGTGTTTAGTGATGATATGGCAGAAGACAGAAGCAGACAGATGAATTGTGGAGTGTAAAGAGCTGTACTTTCTGCTCAGATGGACAGCGCTTCAAGGTTCACATAGATAGTGACCCAAAGCGGACTGCAAAAGCAAACCAGCTGTTTTCAGAGGTATAAAAGAGGGATATATTCTGCAGTGTCCAATTCATTCACTTTGTATCAACCCAAGCAAGAAAGACAAAACTGAAGACAGAAAGATCCCAAAGAAAAATCCTCACAGGAGGGGGAAGTCAGTCTTTGTCCACAGGCTCCAGACTTCAGTCGTTGCTTGAAAAGAATTCCCCAAAAACCATTATTATGAATTTGTCCAATTACATTTAAGCCTCTGACAGTGGGGGATTAATGATTTTTACTAGAGATGGACCAATCTGATATTACGTATCAGTATCGGTCCGATACTGATGTAAATTACCGGATCGGATATCAGAGAGAAATAAAAAATGTAATCCGATCCATTAAATATCAAAAAAGCACCTCACAAAACTTGCGACACGGCGTAACTCGGCTCATAACCGTAGCACGTCGGAGCAGTGTGCTCACGTGATAGAGCGGCTGTGTGTATTTGTAGCCTCGCTACCAAACCAGCATTTCATCTCCGATGAAGTGATCCGAGAGAGAAGTAAAGCAAGTGTGTAAGTCCATCTCTGAATGTTTGTAAAGCATTCCAGCGTTAAGTTTAACAACCGATATATGGAGCGACTGCCTCTTCTTGCTGCTACTTCAATCGTGAAACTGATCAATGATCAGCTGATCGGCTTTTCTGTCGCGAGTCCGTCTCTCTTGTTTGTTTATTGCTCACTTCCTGCCAGAAAGAGGAAACCAGCGGCTGAACAGCAGCAGCACGTTTAAGCTTGATCAGCTGTTGTTAGAATTTATTTAATATTACTTTCTACACCAGGATCTTTTTCTACGTAGCTGACGCTGGTAACTGTGCAGGGGCGGATCTAGCAAAGTTTAGCCAGGGGGGCCGATAGGGCATGAACAGGGAAAAGGGGGCACAAAGACATACTTTTCTTTCTTATTCTCATTTAAAATGTCGAGCTTTTAATAAATAATTATCTGAATCTTACACCCAAAGTTTTAATCTGATGTAAAATGTATAGAAGTCCATTACTGTATATAGTAACTGTTAAGTCTAATATACCCTAGTAAGCTATAGTACTTTTTCCTTTGGGAACCATCTGTGCAGTCTGCAATTCTGTTGAAGGAAGATGTTGAATCTATTTAATTATTCTTGAAAAATAATTGATTTCTGTGCATTTTTTTCACACTGCATCAAATTAAAGTTGATTACTTCGATTAAGCATCGTGAGGTGGAGGGGGGTTCCCTATTATTTTTTGCTGGGAGTTTGCAACCCTATTAGTTAGGTTGCTTAATATTTCTGCTAAGTACTCTTTAAAATACCAGAATAGGGAGGATGGAGCAGGTTTAAGTTTATTAGATTGATCAGTGTTGCTGAACTATGAAATATTTTGGGTGCAGTGTATTTTTTACATACAGGTCTAACAGAATAGCTTTAGTGTTGTTGTTTATTTAAACTTGAGTATGAACTTATACAAAATGCAGCAAGATATTAAAAAAACAGTTTTATTGATTAAAAAATACACTACATCGGATTCATATCGGTATCGGCAGATATCCAAATTTATGATATCGGTATCGGACATAAAGAAGTGGTATCGTGCCATCTCTAATTTTTACTATCCAAGAAATCTGTGCTGCCCTCTGGGGCACCTGTCTCCCAACTGCATAAAGCTCAGAGTGCTGATTAGTGCTGAAATGTATGGATGCAGTTTTGGAAACTTGAAGATGTCCGAGGATATAAAGTTTTCAGCGTTTTTTGTTTTTCGTTGTAAGCGAAACAATGCAGCACATTTATGATTTATTGTATGCTTCAAGTGTCAAAATGTTACTTGAGCTTAAACTGCCACGGCAGCAGTATCTGTGTAGTGTGGTGGTTTGAAAAATATAATGTGTCTCTCAGAAGAGAAAGCACTCAAGTTACAGAGTGTAGTTAACTACAGCAGTAAATGTATGCACAGCTAACTTGTGCTTAGCTGGACCTTCACCTCAGCTGAGGTTTGCTGTTTTTCGGCAGGTTTTGTTGTTTCGTTTTTGTTTTTTTTGTTTTTTACTTTTTAAGATTATTTTCCCCAGTGTGGTCTTAATAAGAAAAATTTCCCCCGTTGTATTTTTACACAGGAAATCAGCCTTCGTACACAGCGCGGCCCTGAGCAAGCTGCTTCTGTGAAAGGCTGCGTGCAGAGAGACTGTGAACTTGGGATGTTTGCAAAGTGAAGTTCAGTCAAATTAATCATTCTGTCAGACAATGAGAGCAGAGCACCCCAGGGCTAAAAGGGAGACAAGGCCTTTCAGCAAGAAGAAGAATACGCTGCACTACAGTATATGTTTTAGGCTTGTTATTCATTTTTACTAAGGGAGGCGGGGGATGGAGATGGGGATGGGGAGGTTATGTAGTAGAGCGCTCTCGCTCTCGTGGTGCCGGGGAATATATCTATCGTTCCGGGGAGCCATTTCCCATAAGAGGGGATAAATGGATGTAGCTGAAGGTGAGGACAATGCAGGAACATCACATTTAGAGGCTTATTCATCAAGTTCATACGTGGTGTCAAGCCTCTGCCAAATGTTGCATTTTCACAGCACCCTTGTAGAGGAACTGTTACTGGCCTTGTACACAACAATCGTCATACTTCATATCTAATTTATGTGTTGATGTTTATTCTCAAAAGAAACACCGTTGCATTCGCTCTTCAGTTTCTCTGTTATTTTTTAGACAGGTCCAGCTTCCTTTTGCACCAGGACCACTTCCACTTAGACCTTTTCTCAAACGTACAAGTCAGCAGTCAAAGCAAAAGCCTCACAACAATTGCCCTCTAATAATATTTAATTTATTTTGCAAACTGAATGCAATGATTTGCACATCTCTTATGACACATGCAAGACAGTAGAAGGTACAAATTTATCTATAAGTTTTTTTGGCAGTTTTTAGGATAATATGATTATGATATAACATGATGAAGATGAAAACCATTCTGACTCAAAGCTATTGCTGAACATGTATATAATGGACCCCTAATTACAGTCTGATCCTTACCCATACCTATAATATTGAACGGCACAGCTGAAAATGAATATTTCCTGGAGCTGTGGATGGTTTTCCAAACTAAAATTGTTATTTTATACTAAGTTCAACTCAATCACACAAAAGATAAAACATCACAATTAGGGATGGGTATTGATAACATTTTCCTGATTCCGATTCCATTTTCGATTCTGTTTAACGATTCTTTATCGATTCTCTTATCGATTCTTATTTTAAAAAGGAGAACACTAAGGTCGATTAGCTTAGAACTGTGTTTTATATCGTCTCTTTGAACAAGATAGAAATTTAGGAGTAACATGGCCTTACAAACCCAACAGTGAGATCTTAAGAGATCCAGCCTACGGCTCTTCAATGGGGTGTCACGGGGTCCCCAGGACAAAAAATTGTAAATGTAAAACAATAAAATAAATATTCTTCTGTAGCAATAATAAAGTATAACATAAATTATTCTGTAGCAATTACACAAGAATATCCAGTAATGTCCCTGCCTACAATTAAACACACTCACTTACTGAAAATCATCTGCTGTGGCAAATGGGTGCAAGCCTTTGACCACAAACTGAGTCACTGCTCGGTGACATTCGTCTATCCTGGCCTGAAAGGAGACGCTACCGGTAGACTGCAGCGACAACTGCCAGCGAGCGCCAGCCAGACTCTGTCTGTCTCTCTCATCATGGTCACCTAAATGCACAGTAATGGCAGGTTTGTAATAAGGCAGATCGCGCTAACATAATATGCGCTGTTAGTTGATTATTTACCTGCTGCATTAACGGGAGAGGACGTGCAAACGTTACCGCTGCTGCTGGGTTGAGATTCACGAGTCCGGAGCGGAATTAAAAACACGACATTCATTTAAGGTCATCGCGTGTTTTGTGAGCTTTTGCATATTCGTAGTGTTTCCTCCCTTAAATGAAATATCTACTTTGCAAGTATTGCAAGTTGCCCTGTTGTCATCCGTTCTCGTAAAGTATGACCAAACTTTTGAGTGTTTGAGCCGCTTACGCGCCGTGTTTCCTGCCAGGTAAATGACGCTCCGCAACATGGTGACGTCATTCGGGGCGACTGGAATCAATAAGGGAATCGTTTGCAAAAATGGCAAACAATTCCAAGGAAGTGAAACAGTGGGAACCGGTTCTCAACAAGAACCGGTTTTCGATACCCATCCCTAATCACGATTGAGTATTGACCCTGGGCATGACAGTTTAATTGTTTTATAATGTGTAGTGGAGTTGATAACATTTCAACAGAAAGACTAACGTGTCCTTATTCAACATATCTGTATTTTTTCCTTCTTTTAGGTTATTTCCACACAGCATGCATAACTGAGAAAGAAAGCTGTGATTCAGAGCGTACTTTATCACGTGCCTCGGACTTATCAGTGCAGGAATTCATACCTCGCTAACATTTAATCTGACACAGAATCAAAAATGATCTGGGATCAGACAAAAATATAAACTCTATTATCATAAAAATGAATGTTTATCTGATCCTTAACTAGTTTGTGTCACAACAACTACTTGTTGGCCTAACCCTAACTACTAACCTTTAATGTATTTGATCGTATTTTGGCTTTTGAAAGTCAGGGACAAAAAGTGTGCACCATAAGTTATCCTGATATTTTGGAGAGAAAAACAAAACCAAATTTTGTATGTGTCATTTTAAAAGATTTTGAGGGGCTGAACTGTCAGAGGTGCAGATCAGCTTGTCTTGATGGTGTCTTTGTGGATGTCAGATCAGAAAAACCCTTGCATCTGCTGTTCTAGACACCTCTAAGAAGCTGTTTCTGTTCAAATCTTTGTCACAATTTCTGTAAAGTTAACACATCTGCACCTTCAGTACTTTCCCCCCCAATTTCTAAACCTGCTGTTACACTTTAAATGGTGAAATGAAGTATGATGATCTCTAGCTAGCCTTCCATACAAGGGACAAAAAAGTTCGTCCTCAGAAAGGTGATAGATGTGTCCCAGCCAATTTCAGTTCCACAATATGCATCACAAATTCTTCACGCTGGTTACTGATATGTCTTCATTTCTTTGCCGTGCGCATGCACCTCCACCCTTCACTGGCAAATGCAGACATCCTTTTTCCCTAGTCATCATTTATTGTTACCCTCTCACCTTTTCATAAAATAGGTGCACTTTTTCTCTCCAAAGCACACAGGCAACCTCATATGCACACACACCGACACACAGTTCTTCTCTTTCCCTCCATGTCTTTGCCTCTACGGTGTCTGCAGTTGCAGGATATGCGTCTCAGTCCACAGCACTATTCAGATACCTTCTGAATGTGCTTGCAAACACCGTGGGAGCAGTCACAGTGATGTATTGCCGTAATCCCACTGATGCAACATGACATGGCTGTCAGTTGCCATGGGATTCTGGGTGATTTATATTCAGCAGATCTGTTTATGGTCTGATATTAGTGATGTTAAAGGCCTGATCTGGCACTCTTATCTTTAACTAAGGGTGTCTTGCCACTGGACAGGCAGACGCTTTATTCACAACGAGGGCTAAAGAATTTTTGCGTAATCAAACTATTTCATTTTCACGATCCCCAACAGAGAAGAGACAAAGATTATATATTCACTTAACATCTCGTTCCCTTAGATTATGTGTGCTCCATCACAAACTGTAATTTATAATTGATCAGTAAAAAGCTCGATTCATTCTTTAATTGTGGTTCTCTTGCATCTAGGTCTTTCCCACTGTGGTACTCGATAAATGTTTCTACGTTGTCATGTGTGCCATTGCAGGCTCATTTCCATGTCTATGTGCTGTGCTTTATCTGCCACCAACTATTTCTTGCCTTGGATAAGCCAGCAGATCGGCAGTCAGGGAGCGAAGAGCATGCACAGCATTTGATAAACTGTGCGGTGGATCAAAATGAAAAATACAAATAAAACAAAAGAAAAACAAACGTTTGCACATGGGTGACTTTTTCGGACAGACGGTGTCAGCAGGGAAAGCTAAATGAGACTATCAGTATATGTAATATACTGACCTGTAAATGAATGCTGTGTGAAAAAATAGCAGCATGAAAAATATCAACTGATGGCACTCCGACACATAGCTACACCGAGGTGCTCGAGCACTCTGAGGTATCTGGCAAAATGCACACAGATCTGCATAAATGAAAAACCTTCAAATTGGGTATTGATTTATTCGGATTCATTTATTAGCCAACAAGCTGGAGTCCTTATTTGTGCATATGAAATAATAACACAGTTTGACAGGCATAAAATAGCATTTCCGCATCAGCAAGTTGATTCTCAAGGAGAAACTGACGACTGGGATATATAAGCATCATGTGCAGTGTGACATTTTTAGGGAACTGGAAAAGTGAAGGACAAGAGAAGACGTGGCCGACCTAAACTTATCTACAGCAAATGTAAAGTATCTGAAAGTCATGTCCTTAAACATAAAAAATAAAACATTAGGGGGGAAAAAAAATCGAGCAAAGACCTGACTGGAGAGAACCATATGACCATTCACTGATCGATCTACAGTTTGCCATAGTCTTATTAGAAATGGTCTCAGTGAAAGGGTGGCTGTCAAGAAGCCAGTCATTCAAGCAAGGGAAACAAGAAGGAAATGCTGTGGTATACCAAATTACACAAGAACTGGACTGAAAAGGTCTTATGCAGAGATATATCAGAATTAGACGTTTTTGAAATCACTATCGGTTTATATGAAGGAGGTCAGGAGGTACGACAGTGTCTACAGCCATCTGTAAAATGCTGTCTCCGCTCTGTCGTGGCTATATACACAGAAAAGGTCAGATTTTGATCCACTGTGCAGAACCTTTTATTAAGCATCTGGTTGGCAGCAGCTCCATTCTTTTGAACAAGACAATGATCCCAAAGCAAGGTCATAACTGGGTAGAGCTAAATGCACAATGGAACACCGTCAATGATGGACTGGCCCCCCCAGAGCCATCCATCCTCATCTGGACAGAGGATGGAACAAAAAGCAGCCAACATCCAAAGAAGAGTTTTGAACAGCCTTCAAGAAGCCTGAAGAGGAAGAGGAACACATATTTACGAGAGTTTATACTATGCTGAAGAACAAAGGTGGCCATACCAAATATTGTCTTGCAAGCTGGTTAGAATTGTACAAAACTGTATTTACATGTATATTTGCAGCTTTCATTAAATTGCTACAACTATTTCCTGTTTTCCTAGCAGCATATAACGAAATTAACACATTACCAAACTCAATCAATCCTGTGTTTATTTGTTAGCACAGAAGAAAACTTTGAATGTCTGGCATATTAATTCTTAGAAGCAATATTCTGTTGCTGTACAAAATGACTTTAAAAACTCTGCAGACTAAAGTGGATGACCAGAAATAACACGACACTTCAGGTTTTTTTACCTTTTGTTTAGGTTTTCTTTTGGTTTTTACATGATTTTAATGCGAAGGACAAGTTGATCTGATTTGCAAATAAACTAATAAGCCTTAAAGTTGAAAAAACACTGGAAACTTGTATGGTTAGTGAAAAACATGTAGCAACATAAATAGTTAACTAATTAGGAAACTTTCATCCACCCTTTTAAAAATCACACTGAGTATACTATTTTCTCTGTTATGCCATGAGACCTTATCTCTTTTTCAAATGGTAATACTTTTGTCTTAATAGATTTTATTAATACATCAACTAAAATGAAAGATAAGTTGTAATCTCATTAATTTTCGGGGGGTTGACTTGAACAGAAATTATTGTTGTGTCTGAGTATAAGAGAAGTTATTTGAATCACTTCTAGTTATGCATAAACCACAGCCTATCGTTGTCATACAGAGGACACGGGTCATAAAAGAGAATACACTGAATTATGGGTAATTGCCCTTTTTGTACGAGGCTAATTAGGAGTTATTACAGACTTTTAGTGTTTAGTGCAAATTCAAAGTGAATCAACAGTTGAGATAAAAAAAGAATTTGCGATGAAGCTATTTAGTCTTATGAGTAAATATTCAATCTGCTATGATTGTTTTATGATAAACAGCAGGCAGGTTTCAAGAAATAAAAATTCTCATATAATGTGAACACTGTGTGAACTTACATTATAAAGAGCTTCAGAAACTCACAATATTTGTTTGATATTTGGCCCCAAGATGTAAAAGTTTGCTGTGTGACTGATACTAACATAGTCTTACTTTAGAATTAATGCGTTTTATACTTAAAGGAGTTCAGTATATTACCATATTTCTGAATAAATGCTAATGTTGCCATTTCCTTTTTTTTTCTAAGTAGCAGGTAGCTGCAGATGCAGGTTGTTTCTCTTGATCTTAAACTGGAGCCTGTTCTCCCGTCATCTAAGATATTATTCATATTTATTGCATTTCCTTCCTGATTTTTCAGGTAAAGTAAACAAGAATGAAATATAGGGCCACCCTTTGATGTTGCACTGAAGACTGCAATCTCCTCTGCTTTGTGGGAGTAAATAACACAAAAATATTATAGTTTTCTTTGCTTTATTTATTTTGTTTTACAGGAAGTGTGTTTTTTATGTGTGTATAATTGCAGGTATGGTGAACTACAGCGAGGTGTCTGGTTATCCGCTCGTTCAGCACTGGAATCTTCGCTCTGTGCTCTATCACGTCAAACTCAATCAATGGGTCCTCTCTCAAGGTAAATCACACCGAGCTTATATTACTGATTCTTTATTTATATTGTTAGTAACCTTGCTTCGGTCTCCACTGAGAGGAGCAGGATCGTAATCTATCAGTTACTTAATGGTTAATTTTTAACCAGAAATGTGATTAGCTGGCAGACTGCCATCTTTTTTACTGTCATATTAGATGCATTTAAAGCTGAACTTCATGTTGCACAACCTGGGTCTTGAATTCTAAATGCAAATTAAGCCATTTATGTAAACACTGCTTTTGTGCTTTAAGGCAATCATTAACAATATTAAAAAGACACTTTTTAGTTTAACTTTTTTTTTTACTTTTATATATTTTTACTAGCGGTGCAACAATACACAAAATTCACGGTTCGGTTCGATACTTTGGTGTCACGGTTCGATATTTTTTCGATACAAAAAAAATGTTCATGCCTTTTTAATTTGTCATTTATTAAAATTATAAATATATATTTTTACTCAAAAGTACAGTTTAACCCTCTGATGCATGAATTATGAAAGCCTTGGTCAAGATTTTTTTCTTAAGTGCTTTTATTCTTCTCAGGACATGAAAAAAAATGTTCAACTCTTTTTTTCCCAAAAATATGTTTTTTTATAAAGTTATAAACTTGTCCACTCCAGTGGACTACATGCGCCTGAGCACTTAGCATGAAATACTGTGAATTTACTATAAAAATTAATTACCTTGTGTTCTATTGTAAATATACAAACACTTGTTTGCTTGTATCCTTTGAAAAACATCTCAGCAATTTTTTTGGAACTTTCAACTCATAAGGCCCCAATGTTTAGACGTAAATAACAAAACCAATCAACAGTCCTAGCTGTGAATCCTACACCTGAATATGGCAAACTATCTCCAACAAGAGAAACATTTTTGAGTCTACACAGTTCTATAACGATGCAGGACAGTATTACCAAGCCCTTAGTAGCATGCTGGAAGAAAACACAAACTGACATCTTAGTCTCTGCATCTCCAAACACTTCTGTGTTCATCACACCTAGGCTGTCCGTAGTTCCTATGTCTCTGTTCTGCTCTGGCAGCCACTCTCATCATCACTGGACTTATCACTGAACTCATCATCACTGCACTCATCAATGAAATCATCATCACTGGAGCTGGATGGAATTTCCTGGACTATTCTGTACGCTGCCTTATTCTTTGCTGCATTTGAAGTCTACAAAATATGATAAAATAATTATTATAGTAACTCAAACTACAGCTGATCTGCACAGAAATATACATTTTAAATGAGTAGCTTATAAATGTAACAATTATATGCTTACTTATAACCAAAACAGTCCCAAAAAACAGTGAGACAATTTATGACTTATGTTAAAAAAATATAGTGGGTAATGCATGATGTCCACTACAGTGGACACATGGTTAATCGTAGTTTTCTACATATTAGACATAACAATTTCTTATTCCAAACAGATAATATCCTTCCCTAGATGTTACTGCATATCATCATATTTTTTTTACCTGTTGGGCTCTTTTAGCATAGAAGGATTGACAGGATATGCCAGCAGTGGTCGGCAGGGGTGACAGTTTGTCTGCCATCTTTGATTCAGAAGAAATTTACTTGCAGTTGCACTAACTGAACACTGAATTGACCTCAATGGAGCATGGCAGCAGAGAGCACTCTAAAGGCTAATATGCAGTTCCACCATAGAAACCAATGCATTAAAGAGATATGTACGTTTTAGTAGCTGTCCACTCCAGTGACCACTATGCATCAGAGGGTTAATTTAATGTTGCTGAAACAACAAAATAATAATAATAATAAAAAAAAAAAATCTATCTGTCAGGTGTCGCTGTGTGCAGGCAGGAATAGGACCCAAAGTGCAGACTCACGGCACGCAAAAGTATATTTCAAAACTCAGCTTTTATTGCTAGATGTCAAAACGTAACAAAAATCCAAATAAACTTACATGAGCAGGCAGACAGAACACACAGCATAAACGAGGGTAGATCACAACACGGACACAGAGAAACACAGGGCTTAAATACACAGAGGGAGCAATCAGGGAATGGGTAACAGGAGGGAAACACAGCTGGGGCAAATCAGGCCTAATGAGACAAGGGGAAGCAAAACCAGATACATTAACATCAGACATGGACCTTCAAAATAAAACAGGAAACATAACACAGACTGAACTAAAGACACAGACTCACACGCAGGCACTGCAACAGAGGGAACAGGGACGTGGGACCAGGACAGACACAGACACTGACTGGACACGATGTCGGCGTAACCGTGCAGTCATATTCGTTGTGTTCCCACTAGTGCTGTCAGCTTTAATCTGAAACGACGTTAACGCCACAACAAGGCAAATCTCCGTTAACGAGCTACCGCCGATCGCCCCGTGCATGGGGCTGGACGGCGTCAACACGTTAACAAGCTAACTGCGCTAACACACTAGTTCCCACAAATTGAGCATTGCGTGGCACATCTGACATACTGTTTTACTTTTGTCCATGACGCGCTTACCTTCAGGGTCATACGTCACATGAGCACCAAGATAGTTCCAAACGCCAGATCTGAATGAGGGTGGGAGAGATTCAGCTTGCCATGTTGCAAGGAGCTTAGCTTCTGTCTTGCTAGCTTGCGCTGCACTCAGTGGATCTGCGCTCAACAGTGCAGCCTAGGCGGAGTAGTCGAACGCAGATCCACTGAGCGCTCAACACAGACAGCATCGTCAGAAGAAAAGTTGATAAAATTGTTGATACATAGGGGTACCGAACCGAAAGCACTGTATCGAACGGTTCAATATCGATACGAGTATCGTTGCACCCCTAATTTTTATATATGTGTATCTCCTGTAACAAACACAAAAAGTTCAACACAACAACACAGTCCCAGTATCCATCAAGAAAAGCACACTGAGCACAATGAGGTCTAAATATCTCATGTCATTGTTGAATTTTTTAGACCAAAGTAGCATCATATGGTTTCAGTTGCGTCCTTTATATAACATGAAACCCATGTTGCAAAGTTAAAAACAGTCAGTTATTGGCTGATCGTGGCGGAGCTGTTCCGCCGCACTGCTTGAAGAAAATAAATGAATGAGGGGCGAGTTCCTTTTAATTAAGTACCTAATTAGATACAAAGTGTTAATTTTAAAAGGGTGCAAACTAACAAGCGACTCAGAAAGCACAACCAGAAAATATAAATGTAATTACAACCTCAAGTTCTTGATCAGCTGAAAAAACTTGCAGCTAATTGAATATCGAGTAATATCTAGAGGCCGAATGCACCGGTCCAAACTAAATCCGAATAAAACGGCGTAAACATGTTTTTCTAGCAGTAACAGCAAAGGTTGGTAACAGTTCACATAAAACGGTGGCCTTTGTACGAGCACGCAGAGTCAGGCCTGATAATGGGGTGCTAAAGTTTAAGGTGAGGTTAATGCCTCATAGCCCGAGAAAATGAAATCACATAACCAGCAGAGCCCGAAGGAATAGACACGTTAAACAGTTTTATTCATTGTAGGAGGAGAGAGGTTGGAATGTCACAGTGTGATAAGTGAAGATTAAAGTCTGATGAGACACACCGTCAGCTGTGCAAAAGCAAACCCAAGCTCATTGACAATAGCTTTTTAGGTCTGTTGTCATCTGTGACATTAAAGCTACTTCCCACAAAATCTAGCTGTATAAATAAAGTTTGCACCTGGCGTCACATTGAGGGCGATATAGAAACAATTCTTATCACGATAACGTTATTGTCATATCAGTCGAGAATGATATATGTCACGATAGAAATCAAAAGACTTTTTCTGTCAAGCTTAAAGGTTTTTTCACTCCTAAATGTGAACATGTCAGGTTCATTTTGGTCCAAATATTGCTTAAACCAAAATTGTTTGTCAAGTTGTACATGTACTTTAACAGTGTGCGGCTGTGTTTTAAATAAAGAATATTAAAATATAATAATAATAATAACAACAATAATAATAAACAACATGGTAATGTGTCATACACCAAAATCTTAATTCACAACAGGCAAAAGCCTCAAGTGTGCACTGGAAATCTACAGTTTCAAAGAAAAAACACGAGCTCCTAATATAAAAAATGAAAAGTCTAGTTTTTCGATAGAAACATACTTTTTTTAATTGTAGGGACAAAAAAAGATTGAAACTGATATGGCTCTAACTCTGTTCCAACCACATGCCTGGTTCGGTGTGGCACTCGTCGGGGTTTCACGGTCTTGATCCAAACATGGATAGCATCAGCTCTGTCAGCCTTATATTAGCCATGTTTCATATTGCTATCAGGAAACGTTTTTTCATAATAATTATTTGTATCGTTTTATTGCCCAGCTGTAGTTTGAGGTATAAATACATACAAGTTTGTAACAAAGGAAAAAGTTTCAATTAATGTAGCTTATATAACCGATATAGCTTCAGCAAGCACTTAACTTAATTGTAGCTTATACAAATTAGTGTAGTTTTGAAAAAGAATACTGTGTTGTCATAACTTATTTTGTAACAGTAATGGCTACAACCTCAGAAATGTGTTACTTTTTAATAAATTACACCCAACGCTGCATTTGTTTCTCACTCATTTCCTCACATGATCATATTTTAAAGCTCAGATGTTTCTTGAGGCAGTTGTGGTTTGATGTTAAAGCTTCAATTAAAAACTGGATGTCACGTTCAAATATGACTATTATTAGTTATTATTATTAAATACTAATTAAGATCTACTGTAGCTGGCTGATTTGATGGGTACCCAGAAAGGAGGTCAGTATACAGACATATGCATGCAATTAGAATTGTGCTTGTCTTTTTCTCTGTCTCTCTAATAGTCTGTCATATATCAAACCGCTTCGCTGCCATAGTAAGATCGAGTCATCCTGACAGTGCCTGCCATGCAAACTTCATAGAGTAAGATAACTGTGGATAGGTACTTAGTCAAGCAATACTTTCACTGAAGGCTGCTCCTATTCGCTGTCACGTCAGGGATTATACTGAAACCCTGATGGGTTTTTCAACACTAGCTGTATAAATAAAAAAATAACTAAAAATAAACACATATAATCGGTGTCTCTCTTTTATCTTTACCACCCTGTATCGCTGTAGTTGTTTTGTTGGCAGTGCGTTTAAGGGTAAAGTAAATATTTAAATATTGACTTCAATCTTTCTGCCTGGCCAACAGGAGGATCATTTGATAATTTGGATTTTTGTCATGCTTTAAGTGCATGCATTATTCATAGATCTATCATAAATAGTTTCCCCTCTGATAAGTGAAGGCACCCCACTGTAAATACAGCCACGGCACCTCTAATGCATTTCCAATGGTGCTGCTGTGGTTTGAAAGTGGCTGCCACTTCTGCTGAGGATACACTTTCTATTTTCTCTTCACTCAGAAGCGACTCAACAGCCTCCATCTTTTTTTACTCCCATTTCCCTCTTTAGCTCATCATATTTCAACAGCCACCGGAGGGGTGAGGGTACTGATTTTTACATCTGATAGCAGAGCCCTCATCGCTCATCCTCACTGCGTTCTCTGGCTCGCACTTCAGTGGGCTCCTAATTTAATTTTAGAGAAGAAGTAAGAGTGAGTGAGCATTTAGTATTTAGTATTTATTTATTGTCATTGTCAAGAACAATGAAATTGCGTTTGGGGCTTCCATACAACCCCAAAAAAAGAAGAAAATAATAAATACCCCTTAAAACCCAAGTGTACATATTTAACCCAGTGTGACTCCAATGCAATAAGACAATCCTTAGCAATAATGTTCGTAGAAATTCAGACAAAGACCTGAGAAACATGACAAAATACAACAATGCAACCCATTCAATATTATTGTACTGTGAGATATGATATCAGATATGATAGTTATCTATTTAAGAAAGAGGGGGGGGGCAGGAGGGGGAAGAGAATAAAGATATGATGCACCAATGCAGACCAGTTCATTGCTATTAAGAAGTTGGATATGGTTATTGTCCGTGAGAGGGGGGCAGAGAGTTCAGGAGCCTCACAGCCTGTACTTCACAATTTCCACCGTAATGATGAGCATGATTGCTGACATATTGATACGGCTTCTCCTGGAAATCATAATGATAAAACTGCTTTTGCAGATTTGTTTTCCAGTTTTTAATGAGTGGGAATTTCAGTAAACACATGGTCATTTCATGCTTTCCTTTTTACCAGTCACCATTAACCCAGTGTGAAATCACTAAAATAAGAGCATTAGCATTTAACTCATCACCAAAAACTACAGAGTCATTGTAACAGCTCATTTAGAATTTAGATTGTATTTATAGTCGGCAGTTCTTTAGTAGTTCTTTGACACTTTGGGTAAGAACCTGTCATTCCAGTTTAAGATCGAGTACCAAAAGCCTCCAAGAGAGTTTCAGTTACTCTAAGGGAAAAGAAAAGCACCATTAACTCAGAGGGTTTTTTATTGTGGATGATGGCACTTTTAAAAAAGAGAAACAGCCTGATTTGTGATAAGTTCCTGTAGAACATCAAAGAATGATACATTTTCTATTTAAAATTAGGTTAAAGGTAACACAAGTAATCAGTCTTACCCAGCATTTAAATAAAAACAAGACCGGTTGGTTGCTTAATGACTTATTGTCAAAACACAAAACACATAAACTATATTAGAAGTAGGAGGCTCTCTTCCACAGCATGTCTTTATCCTGTCTTCCTTCTCTCTCCCCAACCGGTCGCAGCAGATGGCCCCGCCCCTCCCTGAGCTTGGATCTGCTGGAGGTTTCTTCCTGTTAAAAGGGAGTTTTTCCTTCCCACTGTCGCCAAAGTGCTTGTTCATAGGGGGTCATATGATTGTTGGGTTTTCTCTGTATGTATTACAATATAAAGCGCCCTGAGGCGACTTTTGTTGTGATTTGGTGCTGTGTAAATAAAACTGAATTGAATTGAGTTAGTCATAGCTTTTGATTTTCACTTTTTTTTAGTAGCAGTTTTTGAATTAACCCGTAAAAGTTGTGAGCTGCTCCAGGGTCCAAAGACCTTGTGATATGTGCCAGTTTCTTTATGATAAAAAAGGAATTTTAAATTTGATCACATTCATTCTTGACTGTTGTTTTGAGCAGTGGATCACAGAGGAACTGACAAAACATAGTTTGTTCAAAAACATACTACTTTCTAAAATTCTGCATGGTGAATATATCTAAGCCTTGATTATTTCTATTGTTAAAACAGACTATTTAATCTGAAATATGGATAACACATGTCAAAAAAATGTCAATGCAATCAGGCACTTTGCTGCTATAACAAATCTATACTATGAATAGCTTGAATAATTACCAATATTACCAAAGCTTAGACAAATTTGTGTGTAGCTGCTGTTTCTGTTTCACAGCGACTCTGTACTTATGTTTTAACATCTACCTTTACTTCCATAGTTACCAATACAAGGATTCACACCCAAGAAAACACTGCAAATATAAAAATAAAGACAAAGTTGCAGTTCAAAGTGACAAATTTGAAACATATATTCTGTATTCTGTTTGAATGCGTTCATGCTCACAGCTTAAATAAGTGTACAGTTTTGTCTCCCATGCTGCAGTGTTAATACTGACTGGTTATCAGGACACTGCAGGCTTTGTGTGGGAGATGTGTTGTTACACACTGTTTGGTTAGTTTCAGGCACCAAAATCACTAGGTTAGGTTTAGGAAATGTCATGGTTTGGTTTCCAATAAGCCCACTCTGCATGTTGATAAATGACTGTGAAGGGTACCTAGTGCATTCAAACGTGCGTCAGTTGCTCCAGACCGAGCATCCATATGTGACCAGTTGGAAGTGAGGCAGGGCTCTCATGTCCGTGTGAGGACACTGTGGATAATCAGCACTGTTTGGTTAAAAGGGTTCATGAATAGTAAGCAGCTGGCTCAGAAGTTCACTAAACCCTTTTAAGACATTTGGTGCCAGACACCTGACAGACACTCCTGCTTCACCCACTGTAATTTTAAATAGTTTGTGATGTTAAATAAGTGAGACAAACGTGGATTAAAAATGGCAAAAAATAGAAACTTAGAAAAAACTGTAGCTGCCAGTAATCACATAGCCATGATCTTGTTATAACCACAATTTGAATATTTTAAACTTAACTTATCACATAATAAGGGTTATCATGGTAACAATGTATATGGACATTTTTTAAACTCGCATTGACTGTCAGAATTCCAAATTCCCTGATTCTTGCTTTTTCCTGTTACCACTTTCCAACTTTCCACTTGCAGCCTGCCTTTATGCGTAACACACTGGTGCTCCACACTGAGTTTGCCTAGGAGAGTTCAGGCTCTGTTGAAGAACAAAGGCGGTCACACCAAGTCCTGACTTCCAAGCTTGCTAGAATTGTATATCCTTTATTTTTACCGTATATTCTGTTTTTATACTGGAAGTATGTTTTTAGAAGTTTCAATAAATTGCTCAAGACTTTTGCACAATATTGTAAATTATATCACCTCTGTTTATACTTACTTTTAATGGTTTTAGTGACTGGCTTGCTGATACATTACGTTGCCTGTGCTAATGTCTGCACCATCCCAACACTGACCTTTAAGTATTTTAGTATTTTGTATAATGGATGGATGGATGGATGGTATAAAAATGCTAATGTTTAGCAACTAATGATTATCCCAGTGCCTGACAAAGTAGCAAAAGACCAAAATTAAAACAAACTCAAGGTCGAATACAAATACTTACAATATAATAAACTGAAAAAACTACCCAGTATATATGTTATGTCCTCTGAGAATATGCAGGATTTTCATTAAGGAAGCTTATCAAGATGACTATTAAGGATTGAGCAGAAGATGTGCTGTAGCGTAGCAAATATGACATCCCTGTTTCTTTGTTCTTTTGTAACATCTACGTATTTTTTCCAGCCTTCAGCTCCGCAATTCATTCTCTGGATGGAGCCACACAGCGGAGCGACTTTGTCTCCATCCTCAGGGAGTTTGGGAACCACTACGTGCAGGAGGCAGTGTATGGCTTCCAGGAGTCCTGTACCATCTGGTACCCCAACAAACAGGTACAGAGGCAGCTGTGGTTGGAGTACCAGGACATAAGCAAAGGTATGGATACACACTCACACACTGTTGTTGTCATATCAAATGATAGTTTTAAATAAAGACAAAAACGCTGGAACGCTGGTAAATTTCTGAATTGTCACTTTCACAAAATACATCGAAACGTGTGTATGTGTGTGTGCATATGTGGGTGCCTGTGGGGGGTGGACAGGATGATTATGTTACAAATTTAGAAGTGTAGAACCCTTGATCTTCTTTCAGCTGCACATTAAATGCTTGCCAGGAGAAACACTTGAGCCTCACATGGGACCTCTTCTAACAAAGCCTCAGCTTCTTTGTTGGTCGTAACTGGTTGTAGAGAACTGTAAGTCTTCCAGGAAGGCAGTCTTTTTTTATCCTTCTTCATCTTCTCACACCGTTTTATGGAAATGCCCCTTCAGTATTGTTTAGGTTTGTCTTTAACAGGATTTGAATTGCCACACTTTTTCCTATAAACCATGCAAACACAGAAATAAGAGCATGGCATTAGGACTTGGCTACAATCTTTGATATTTTTGTTCAACAAACATATTGAGAGCAGGCTGAGGCAACATGCTAAATACAGGCATAAAAACAAAGAAACCTGGCACATGGTTAGGAGCAGGCAGTGCAGGATCATTAGCTGAGTACAATCAGGAAGGGTTGGAACATTTCAGGAGACAGGACTAAGGGGAAAAAGTGTGTTGGAAAGTGGACGTGACAAGTTCTGAAACAGAGTGAATGCATGGAAACTGAATGCTGAATGAATTACTGACTGGGGCAAAACAACTGTTAGAAACCAACAGCCAGTTTTAGACTCTACTGATAGACTGTAGCTTCATTTTTAGTATTTTTCACACTTTTTAAAACAACACAACATGCACATCTATTCAAATCAATTCACTTTTATTTATACAGCGGCAAATCACAACAACAGTCGCTTCAAGGTGCTTTATATTGTAAGGTAGACCCTACAATAACACATGCAGAGAAAAACCCAACAATCATATGACCCCCTGTGAGCAAGCACTTTGGCAACAGTGGGAATGAAAAACTCCCTTTTAACAGGAAGAAACCTCCGGCAGAACCAGGCTCAGGGAGGGGCGGGGCCATCTGCCTAGTGCTCCAATGGGGTGATATGGTACTACAAGGTCATTAAGATAAAATTGGGCCTGATTATTTAAGACCTTGTATGTGAGGAGCAGGATTTTGAATTCAATTCAAATCTCATGGCAAATATTACACTAAAATTTATAGTTAAATACATTTTTATTTAACTATATCTTATTATATTTTGGATATTTAGTTTACTGAAACTAGACTAAAACTCAAAAAATGCAAATTATGACTAAAGCTAAATCAATATTTGCTGCCAAATTGAACAGGAAGGGACAAAATCACGGGAAAGCTTCTAGTACTTGTATAATTACCAGTTTCCAGGCTTTGTCTTCTGTCTTCTGTGCAGAGGGAGAAGATTCATCCATGCAGATTAGAGCTTTGTGCTTTTTTGCCCACAATTGTAAAGGAGTGAAATACAGACTGAGGTGTGGCTTTGCACTATAAGCAGCATTGTTCTATCACATGTGATTTCTTCCCTCTCCAGAGGCACTTACAGCGCTGCTACTTTACGGTCTAACAATCAGCGAATCGATGACTTTCCTTTTGGTTTTATTACTCAAAATGCTAGCATATGTCAGCCACCCATCTCTTTGTTGCACATGCTTGTTTTTCAGTAAGTCGCTGCAGACATAACTGATAGTCCGTCTCGCCTTACCATTTCACCCCAGTGGCTTCAAACTGTCTGCAGTCATTTCCTCTGTTTGATCCAACCACTTTTCTTCCTTTCCCTTGTTTTGTCCAAGGACGCCCCCGCTGCGCTTCATCGTTCACTCCCAGTTACCTGTGCGCTGATAGATGGCATCAAATAACTGGGTTTTTCTGCCATCAGGAAAAGAGGATTACTCTTCATTTTCTAACAGTATCTGACAGGCCAGTTGCCGACGCTGCTAAATGACTCGTGTAGTCCGTGTTATTTTTTCACGACGATTGATTATCGTCAGATTTATGCTTACGCGTGAATACATAGCAGATATTGACAACCTTTAAATAATGTATTGTATTAATTAATGTTAAAATTCTTGATATTTATAACAGAGTAACAATAAATATTTTAAATAGCAACATTCCCCAGTAGTAGTTTTCATTTCTAATTATGATTTGCTTTTCTTTAAAAGTGCTACCGCTGCATCTGTGGTCATGAGCTGCCATGTTGAAACAACATAAAACCATCTGATTTAGTCCATGTGGGAATGAAAATCCAATTGTCTGAACTCGTGCAAAATCCACCCAGAATCTATTATTCCTGTCAAATGGGAGCACAATGATTGTGCTGTGCTGTGAAGTACTGAAATGATTCAATCTAAGAGGGCTAACAGTTTTGGTCTGGCCCGGGACCATCTGCTTCCAGGAAAAGAAATTGATTTCATTGGCAAAAAACTTGAAATCAGAGTCATCTTTCTTAATCTCTTCCTGACTTCTTGGAAACGTCCTGGCCTTTTGGAGGGGAGTAATGAGCTCACAGGAGAGTTTGATGATCCATGTCCTCACCCCTTGCTCCAAATACAAGATGTGCCCAATTCAGTTTGGTGGATCATTTTCTGCATCCTGGCTACTTGCATTTGAGCTGCTTCTACGTTATTTTTAGATGGTGAAACATGAAATCAGTTACGACATAATTTAAAGAAAAAAATTGCTGTTGTGTTTTTCTCACTACATGAAATGAAATTCGGCTTCAGATAATGGACTTCTAAGGGTAGAAACAGTTTTCCGAGTGTGCAGCGGTCCTCTCATCTATGCGTCGGTGTAGCTCCGAGCTCTTCTTCTTTATAAACTGCATATGCAGTTTATGCTCTGATTGTATAATATCATCATTATAATATCATTTTTATGCAAAAAAATAAAAAATCTCATTTTTCCCACTTAATGAAATACTGCTGTTTGAAATATAAGGGGAAACTTTTGAGTTTGTACTCAAAACAGCCTCTCCTTCTGTGTGGATTATGAGTACAAATTTAATAAAAAAAAAGAACTTTATTTTAAGGATATTTGGAGACGACAGTGCATCAGCTGTGAATTATAGCTCAGCAGACTGGAGCTCAGAGGGTTAAAGAACCACATAGTGTACCAGGGTGTGTAAAGTTAATTGAAGACTTACGCCAGTTGTTTCTTATGACCCAGGAACCTGAAAAGAACACACATTGACAGAAATGTACACACACACACATTGCGATACTGTCACTGCTGTATCTGTTATGTTTGTGAAGACGCTGCCATAGCTCATTAACCATGGTCAGTCGCTGTGTGCGCCTCCATGTGTTTGGCCATGATGCCTTGTCTGGGTGATTAATGGCGCTTTCTTGCCTGCACTAGGTTGTGATCGGAGTTTCCTATTGTCAGACACATGACCTCAATTACCACACGAGAGATCAGACATGAACAGCATCGTGCTCCCTTCATGTTACAAACATTTATTTCAGTGACAACATGTGTTGAGTTAGGAGCCTTTAAAGTTTCTGTTTTCTCCACCTCTCCAGAGTTGGCAGGTTGGTGTCCTTTAGGCAGCGCTAACACTTGCACAGGCCAAGCTAACGGCTAGTGAGCGAGCAAAGCTTAGTAGCTGAGAATCCAAATAAGAGGTGGTGGAAACCAACACCCGTTGTGTGTCTCCCCTCTGATTTTCTTTCTAGTTTGTTGTTGCTGTTTGAAGACTTTGACTTTGGTTTCCCACAAAATAAAGCTTTGTTTTCAGTTTATTGTTGTCAGGCTGGCGTTTGGGTGCTATTCTGTCTACCCTGGACATTCTAGCATGTTAGCATTTCTGTGTTTTACTTCTGTGTCTAAAATCCACCAGTGCAGGTTTAAGAGATACTTTTTGGTGCTTGTGACCTACAATCTCATGTAGTATGACATAGAATTGTCACTAGACGATCAATATCATTCACTTGAGATATCAGGGCCTAAATGTTGTGGCTGATCACAGGTTATGTTATAAATTTGAGGATAAATGCAGCAGATGTAAAAAGTTTGAAATCTTAACCACATATTTTCTATTTTGTTGCAAAATTTGGTTCGGACTTTAAACTTTATGACTAATAGAGGAAGTTCTAGACCAGTCTCCCAAGCTTATATGCTTCCATACTAATGAGGAAAATCGTTACCTATTGTGTGGCTTGCTCAGAAAATATTTCAAGAACTTCTTTTAAACACTCCTGAAATTAGGACAGTACCGCAGCTGTCTAAGCACAGAGTGGATGTGAATATGATTAGCCTTATTTAGTTTGTCTCGTGTCTCATTCACTGAGTGACCTGTTACATGGAAAATATGTGGGGACTAGTTTGCTCGAAAACAGCTTCAAAATAATTAGATGCTTTGGAGTTCTGTCAAAACACTCCAGCAGCAATTAAAAACGGAATACGCTTCAAAACCACCTAAAGGTGACATTATAGAGCTTGTTAAATTGTTAAATGTCAGATCAAATTGAAAATATTGAATACTGACAGGAATTTCAGATGCCAGTGAAGGTGTACCTGCAGTAAACACACAGTGAGAAGTGCTGCACGAGATTAAATGTCTTTGCTATTGTTTTCACCATCAATCTTTTCTCTATCTTCTTTGCCTCCGACTAGTGTTCTCCACCTTTCCCCTCACTTTCTCTCTCAACTAAATCACTACGACCTCAACCGCAGCCCCCCTTCTCCGCCAAATCAGGTGTTGGGTTTTTACCATCCTCCTCGGTGCAGTGTCGTGTGCTGGTATGTGTAAGTGTGATCACCCTGCCAGGAGCCAGGTAAAAATAGGTGCCTTATTTATTCTATTAGGACCTGTCATTTTAACAAAGAAGCAGCCAGGAAAGTCTGGCTCCAGGGCAGGAGGGAGGAGGGGGAGGAGAGTGGTGAGGAAGAGTAGAAAAGACATGGAAGAAATTATTCAGAACTGGCTCTCACCTCTGTGACCCCCTCTCCACCCGCACACAGCACACACACCTTAGATTAGCACCACCTGCCCTGTTTAGTTACCACCTAGAAATTATGCAACCCTCGCTGATTCCTGGCACTTTCCTTGTCTATATATACTTTTAATCTTCTGGATCTTAGAATTTGTGCATCAGTATATAAGCAGTGTTGATTTTTACTGCATAAACGTGTCAAATTAAAGCTGTGCTTAAACACATATCCTTCTAAAAACACTAAAAAGAAGTGGGTGGTCTTTCTGTGCTATGTGCTATGCATTACACCTACAGGAGATGCTTTGCCTTTGAAACCGCTGCCACGAAGCTCCCAGCACACGGTGTTTGTGTTGATTGATTTGTATGTGTGTGTGTGTGTGTTGTTGACTTTTACGCACTATGCACCTCAGCACTCAGTGAACCCGCTCTGTGACCTTATGTAGTCTGCCACTTCATGGCTGAGTTGCTGTGGTCCCTGAAATCTTCCACTTTGCAGGAATGCTACTTCCAGTTGTGTAAGACCTTGTATGTGAGGAGCAGGATTTTGAATTCAATTCAAATCTCATGGCAAATATTACACTAAAATTTATAGTTAAATACATTTTTATTTAACTATATCTTATTATATTTTGGATATTTAGTTTACTGAAACTAGACTAAAACTCAAAAAATGCAAATTATGACTAAAGCTAAATCAATATTTGCTGCCAAATTGAACAGGAAGGGACAAAATCACGGGAAAGCTTCTAGTACTTGTATAATTACCAGTTTCCAGGCTTTGTCTTCTGTCTTCTGTGCAGAGGGAGAAGATTCATCCATGCAGATTAGAGCTTTGTGCTTTTTTGCCCACAATTGTAAAGGAGTGAAATACAGACTGAGGTGTGGCTTTGCACTATAAGCAGCATTGTTCTATCACATGTGATTTCTTCCCTCTCCAGAGGCACTTACAGCGCTGCTACTTTACGGTCTAACAATCAGCGAATCGATGACTTTCCTTTTGGTTTTATTACTCAAAATGCTAGCATATGTCAGCCACCCATCTCTTTGTTGCACATGCTTGTTTTTCAGTAAGTCGCTGCAGACATAACTGATAGTCCGTCTCGCCTTACCATTTCACCCCAGTGGCTTCAAACTGTCTGCAGTCATTTCCTCTGTTTGATCCAACCACTTTTCTTCCTTTCCCTTGTTTTGTCCAAGGACGCCCCCGCTGCGCTTCACCGTTCACTCCCAGTTACCTGTGCACTGATAGATGGCACACGGTGTTTGTGTTGATTGATTTGTATGTGTGTGTGTGTGTGTTGTTGACTTTTACGCACTATGCACCTCAGCACTCAGTGAACCCGCTCTGTGACCTTATGTAGTCTGCCACTTCATGGCTGAGTTGCTGTGGTCCCTGAAATCTTCCACTTTGCAGGAATGCTACTTCCAGTTGTGTAATATATGGGAGGAAGGAAACTTAATGAACTTGCTCATGTTGCAACACTACAGTCGATTTCAGCATGCTCTTCAGATTGACCCCGTCTTGCACAAATAGCAGGGTGCGTGATGGGGCTTTTGTCCATAAATGTATGCTGCAAAAGTGCAAAATTACAGACCAGCTTACATAAATGAAAGGATGAGCTCGATGTAGCGGATGTATAAAGAGGGACATTAATGGAAATTGAAATAGGTGCCTAATAATTCATTCAGCAGGCTCAAACCAATCATCTTAAATTATAATTTTTTAAGTGAACAACAACAAAAATAGCTGGATTTGCAAATTATTCCTTTTGGTGCCTTTTTTAAATTTCTCAATTTTCTTCTGATTTTATCCCAGAAGTTGTTGTTCCCCTTCATTATCCCTCCTGCACTGCCTGAGTTTGTGTTTTCAGTCAGAATTACAGCCTTCAGTTTCATCTGCAGTGGGCGGGGCAAATTCAGGGATCTAGAACCTGATCTGTTAATACAGTGTTTACATATATCTGCAATCTCTGCAGTTTCTAAGAGGTTTGTAACATGGGCATTGCATTAATTACAGAAAATGCATATCAGTTTAGCTTTTTACTGATAGCTGCTTTACAGCAGATAATTTTATCAGTGCTAGAATAGCATCAATATTAAGAAGACATCGATTAGGGCAGGTGCATCACACAGCAGCACTGTATTAGCAGATATAGCACATTTATCAACATGTGTGTAGCGTGCTACGTTGTTTACCAACTCGTCTTAAAGTGCTCATACTGTTCCCATGTCAAGATGAAAATCACACACAGAAAGCAAATGTGTTGCAGAGAACTGTCACACAACGAGTCAGCCCAAGGCTTTACAGACGTCTATAAATATTCTACATGTTCAGCTCTGGGGCTAGGTCTCCAAAGGTTGGTTAGAGTCATGCGTTTTTTGTCAAGGCTGCTCTAATATTTTGGTCCTGGTATCTTATAGTGAACTCACAAAAAAATGCCATAAACAGATTTTTAAAGGATGTTCTCTGCAGATACTTTCCTCAACATGTTTGCCTTTAGATATTGGTAACCCAAAAAAACACTTTTCCCCCTCCACAGCATTATCAGATCAACACTGAAAAAGCTGACATTGCTCCTCCAGTGTGAGTGTTTTTTGCAGCAGTAATATTCCCTTTATGTGCATCTTCAGAACAGATGACCCCTGGAACAGTGAGTCATTTGTGTAGGTTTGTGAGAAAACATAACATGTATTTTTTTCTGCAATAAATTGCTATTTTACTCGATCTTAAAGACGATGGAAGCATTAACCCATCGTTAATATTCAGCAGAGAAATGTAATTCTGCTATCACTGTAATTACCACTTTTGTCAGATGTAAGTACATGAACTATATGTGTCATTTTATAGCAGAAAGCTGACGAGCGGTGATGGAAGCATCACAGCCAGCTGTAATGAACAAGGGGTTTGCATTTAAACTTTAACACTCTAACGTTAAGCGTTGACTTTTTTCCTCTGACAACAAATGACACTTTGAGACAACTGGTCGGGAGAATCTGGGCAGTGGGACACCTACAAGAGAAAAAAACCCAAATATATGATCTGCTGTCCTCGGAGTTGGTGCTGACCTCTTTGAGGACTCGTTCAAGATTCTGCTCAGACGCTCTCCTACCTGACTTGTGAGCCAAGTAAACCATTTGCCTTTGATGCACCGTCACACGTGTCGACCCCTTGCTCACATTCCTCTTTTAAAACAGTTTGCTCCATCTGAAAATCAAAGGAAGTCTTTAAAAATAAAATTATTCACTGAATGCAATATTTTCTGTAGATAATAACATTAATATCTTAGTTGGACCTAAAACAACTTTTATAACATTGCTTTAGTGTGCATGCAAATTGTAGAGCGTCTGTAACTGACCCTTCAGGCTAGATTAAGCTTCATATTTTTGTATCATCTGATACGTAGTTTTTCATAGCAGGCAATGCAGCGCGAACACTGACAAGATACCTGTGATTACAGTTTACTGCTCATCGTTTATTGTGATGCTGTTGTGTTCGTTTGGATTCACCGTGCTCAGCTGCACAGTTTAAATAATGAGCTGCAATCTTACATCAGCCGTTTGCAGTGTACTTGTTCTTTCTGCACTGAATGTTTTATGACACTTATTAATAGATATTCTCTGTAAATAAACTAGTGAAAATAATATAACATTTAGTGGTGACAAATCGATGTAATACCACCCGATGCAGAGTTGGCAATACATACCGGTAAAGCTTTGTTGTGTCATGTAGATATAGAAAGCGGCGTGATTTACGATGTGAAACTGCAATAAGTCTAAAATACTGTCAAAGTGCAGCTTTCTGGTAGGGATGTTTTGTTCAGGGATGCTCAGAAACATTTCTTAGTCTCAGCTCAATATATGTGTGACCTCTTTTTACTCTCCTGCCAACCTACTAGTTATGAGAGACAGGTAAGGTCAGGGAGTGACAGTAAAGCATGATGCCAGTCCGGCCTTTAGAGGAATAAAAAAAGAAGAGCGGGAAGGGCAGAGGAGAAGGTGAAAGAGGTGAGGAGAAACTCGGAGTCATTAGACGAAAAAGACAAACGGTCGAGCCTTATGAAGAAATGAAGCGCTCCCATAAACGTGCTTGGAGAGTCTTAAAAATGTAAAGAAAAGATGACAGGAGAGGAAGGTGAGAGGAGGCGATTATAAAGAGCCAAGAATGGATTTGACAGAGGAGATGCAGCGGAGAGGAGGTGAACACTGTCGCAGCTGTGATACAGAGGCAGCAGATCGGAGGAGGTGTGGGTGGAGGTGTTGGAGGAGATGTCGCCTGCCTCTCTGAGGAGGGGGTGATAAATGTCTCCTGCTTGTTCAGTCACCAGGCGATTACAGACAGCCGTGGAGCAGATGTCTGCTAACTCCTTCCTGTGAGTGTGCGCTCACGTGCGTGTTTTCCAATGCAGCTGTTTTCACTCGTGTCAAAGGGTTTCTTTCTGTCTGTGCGCATTTGTTTATGCACGCACGTCTTAAAGCACGTGTGTGGGTTTCTGCGAATGTGAGCCACAGTGTGTGTGTGTGTGTTAGAGAGAGTGTGTGATTCAGCAGCAGAAGGAAAAGTGTCATCCGACTCGTCCAGTCTATCGAAGTGAAACTGCTCCTGCAACTAAAGTTGAAGTCGAAGATGAGAAACAGATTGTCCGGCTCCTCCGCCACAAAATTGGTTGATTTCAAGCTTTGTCAGCACAGTTGCAGACAACTCACCTCACCAGAAAACACAGAGCCCAGCAGATATCAGTTTACGTACAACAGGATTACCATAGGATTATCTGAAAATAAAGACAAAGAAACATGCTACTGGCACAGAGAGGTCACTAATCAAATTGCAGATACTCTCAGACATGATGAGGAGTAACCCTGCTGGGGCGAGAAAATGTTAAAAAGCAAAGGAGGTAAAAGTAAGCTGTCTTTATCTGCACTCAAAAGAATTTTGCACCCAAAACGGTGAGAGTAAAGAAAAATTCCCAGACCAGTTGTGATTGGTCACTGGCAGTCGCAGTACAATACAAAACTTATCCGTACCACAAGATAATACCGTACATCAATAGCAGGAAGATAGCATTCAGAATAATAATCCAAGGAACTCTGCTAAGAAGGAGAACAAGCAGCAGGATTTCTTTCCAAGTCACATTGTGAGATCTGCAGGTGAAGATTTTCAATCATGGATTTCCAGTAAGATGCTCACACAGAAACATGGATGCATACACAGCCACACACTCAAATAAGAAGGGTAGGCAGCCTTAAATCTGCTGTTTATGAGACAGCTGTGAGACATTTTCTTTGCTCAGCAAAGTGCTCATTTAAGACAGGTTTATTTCATCGAAAGTGGAAGCCTAAAGGATATCATAGGGAATGAATAGTCTGTCTGACTCAGCTTAGGGTTTGATAACTCTGGGCATTTTCAGCTTTGAAAGACAGGATTGGGTGGATAGGGGTGTTGTTACTTATGACAGGGTCAGAAATGCAGTTTTCATACCTCTTTCTACATGTATTCTACATTCTAGACTTGAGGCAAAACTGTCAGCTCTAACATATACATTAGTCCACATACAGTGCCTAATATTATCTTAATCAGGGTACAAATATAGCACTTTGTTCAGGATAAAGCTGTGAACATCATGTAGGTAGGATAATTGGTGTTCATTAATGTTCTGTGAACACAGCAGGCCTTTTACGCCTGAGGCAAACCTGGAGACTAGCTAAAAGCTAAAGCCAGCAAATCCTGTGTGAAGGCAAACAGTTGCCCGTTCTTGCAGCAGAGCAAATATGGTTGGGAGCCATCAGTTTGCACTGTTTAAATGCAGTGACATTTGTGCTGAAAAGGCCAAAAAAGGAGGGGGAAAGTGCAGGGTTTGGGTGAGGTCCTGCGTGCTACTGTATATTCCACAGAGAGGGTTAGAAAAGGGAATTGAAGAAATTTGTAAAACCGGGTCAATGTTAGGTAATCCTGTATTTACCGCTGTGTGTACCTTATTGAAACATCATCGATTACTGATGTAAGTCACAAATATCAAACATGCGAAGAAAGAAAGTTCGGGCACAACCGAACAACTCTGAAGAATTCAGATGAGCCTTGAGCTCCAAATCATTCATAATTGGCGATGAGTTGGGCAGTAGATGTCCCACTGCCCAATCAGGCTAAGCAGTTAATGTCACGGTTTGAAAAAAAAACCTGATGTTTGTGGTACTTTTTTAAAGCACATCTTGTGGATTAATGTAAATATTTAGACTTGAACCTGAAGAATGTAGTTTTGTCTCATGAAATCAGTTTTGTTTTTACTATTTTGTTGAATTTTAAGGTTAAAGCTTTAGGAGAGGATTGGAGTTAAAGTTACATAACAGTGACTTACAATTTAGACGGGTCTTACTATTGCAATGGCACATGCATCACAGGACAAATGCCAGCAGCTGTACCTAAGCAGTGATATTTAAAATGCTTTCCACTGTCCGCAATCCATTAACCTTTACCCTATAGTTTACAATATGTTCAGTCCACGGTAGAACACTTGAAATGTTCACCTTATAGTCAAAAGATCCTCAGTTCAAGTGTGGAATGAGACCCAGGCTCATGCTGCTAAAGCTCGTCAGTCTCTCTGAAACGAGCAGCGTTGAATCTTTGTCCCTGTGATTGTCACATTAAATTTCACAAAAACTCAAATGAGTGAATAAGAAAAAGTGAAAAGCATATTTGTAGTATTAGCAGCATACAAGGAGCCGTGCACGCGCACTTTTTCTTCAGCTCAAACAAACCACCCTTTGAAAGCCTCGCGTCCCTTCACCTTCAGCTCCTGTCTGAAATGCACTGCTCAGTGCAGGCAGCAAGCAACTTGTGATCCATTATGTATCGTGGCCCTCCCGGTGTTATTCAGTATTTTCTAATCATGTCGTACATGATCTGTTTCAGTCTAGCCACTCGAACATCCACTCTTCTCCACAGAAATTTAATTCCGCTCTCAGCTAGTCAAGGTCGTCCCACAGATGAAATTTAAACATTTTATTCTCCTTTGTGGGAACGCACAGAGGAGGCGAGAGGAGTGGAGGAGCAGCCAGCCTGGCATCATCACCGTTCTCCATTCATCACTCTCTCTCTCTCTTTTTCCTGGTTTTTCTTATCACCACACAAAGCACAGCTGGTCCCATCTACGTGGTTTTCCTTTTCCAAGGAGTCAACCTTTTGCTATTTCTTGTTTTATTTTTCTCTCTCTCCGTCTTTAGAGTATAGTTTACAGCTCTGTTTCCACCTTTACTTTCTCTTCTCTCCATTGCTTTCCGATGAGTCGTGATCAGTGTAGTCTTAGTACATTTTTGAGGGTGGAGCACTGAACTTCCCATGACACAGCTATTTAGAGAATATAGTCATTGTTCTTTGAAGCATTGCTAGATTAGCAGTGATGTAATCCAAGAAGATATATTGTGTAGTACATTCTGTAATAACCTATACTGTGTGGGCCTTTGATATGTTGTACTGTATTAGAATATACAGGGCTGGTCTACAGTGATTTGTTTGTGTGAAGTGAGGAACTGAGCTGGGTGGAGATGAGGAACACAGTTACCGTCACAGTAGGAGTTTTATTTTATCCCCCAAAAAGTTGTAAAGATCCAAATATCACCAAAACAGTTTTACCAAAAAATGAGATGGTAGTTCTGGGCCCTCAGAAAAGGTGAAATAAACAGAAATTAACTCCAGTTTTGTGCCAAAACTCTGGCTCAAGCCCACAGGGGGGAGCAAACACTAACACATTACACACAAACCAAACAAGCAGTTGGTTTAAAAGATACACACAGACAATTAACACCTCAATACCCACATGAAGAACCAGAGGAAATAAACATCTTATGTAAAGTTATATAGCTGCAGTTATTTTTGGTTCATTAGACCTGGGTGGAGTTAAAGTTTTGAAAGTTGTGAGATGCCACCGAACTCAAAGTACAAGCCTGACGGAGAGAGATGTCAATCACTGTGCGTCTGGCACCCGCAGAACGCTCAGAGGAGGTGTGAAGGCCAGTTCTTCGTTTAAGCGTCTCTGTTGCCGCCTGGGCCTGTTTGAGCTCGATTTTGTCATTTGGCACAAACGCAATGGTCCACGTGGACCTCTTGGGCAGATGTCTACACGTGGTCCAAAATTTAGACTCTAAATGGCAGCTGATCCACAATGACGATTATAGAACAGTGTATTTGGATAACCTTGAAGTTTGAATGAAGGTATGGGATTCTTTTTTTGTACCAATATGTCTTTTGCTGCTGTTAATGTTTTAATGATGCATTTAATTAAAGAAATATTTTCAATAACATAAACAATGAAACAAGTGGCCAAATGCTTAGATATCAGGAATCTCAGAAAAAAATGAAACTTTGTTGCCAGTTATATGAATATACAGTCATCTAGTCACAAAAGCAGTAAATAATATATTGATTTAGTGAGATGTTGCAGTAAGTACTTATTTAGGATCCCTGCTCAGCAGAAGACCTTGCCTGCTTTTTATGTGAAGAAGCTTGAGTGAGTGATCAGTCACACTGTTTTTATGATTGACGTTGTAGCCTGAGGAGTGAAGAACCATACACAGTCATGGTACACTATTCTACTGAAGCATATAATACACAACTAAAGGACAAAATGTTACAAGAAAAAAACTAATAAAGCAGGAAAACTACAAACATATCAACTAATCTCAACTCAGCTGTCAGCTGTACTAAAGTGAGTCAGGATGTACTTCTATAACGGCATTGTGTAAACGAAAGTTTTTGAAGCTGTGTTTACAGCAAGGCCATTGTCTTTCCAGCTCTGTTCTGATATCCACCAACTCACCTAACTCACAAAAAACATTCCACTTATATGACATAAAAATGTATTAAATACTAATACATATATATATATATATATATATATATATATATATATATATATATATATATATATAACACCCAGCACGCCCCTGCGGGCGGTTTATCCTTCAAGCTCGGGTCCTCTGGGAGCTTGAGGGTCCTGCGCAGTATCTTAGCTGTTCCCAGGACTGCGCTCTTCTGGACAGAGATCTCCGATGTTATTCCCGGGATCTGCTGGAGCCACTCGCCTAGCTTGGGAGTCACCGCACCTAGTGCTCCAATTACCACGGGGACCACCGTTACCTTCACCCTCCACATCCTCTCGAGCTCTTCTCTGAGCCCTTGGTATTTCTCCAGCTTCTCGTGTTCCTTCTTCCTGATATTGCTGTCATTCGGAACCGCTACATCGATCACTACGGCCGTCTTCTTCTGTTTGTCTACCACCACTATGTCCGGTTGGTTAGCCACCACCATTTTGTCCGTCTGTATCTGGAAGTCCCACAGGATCTTAGCTCGGTCATTCTCCACCACCCTTGGGGGCATCTCCCATTTTGACCTCGGGACTTCCAGGTTATACTCGGCACAGATGTTCCTGTACACTATGCCGGCCACTTGGTTATGGCGTTCCATGTATGCCTTGCCTGCTAGCATCTTGCACCCTGCTGTTATGTGCTGGATTGTCTCTGGGGCATCTTTACACAGCCTGCACCTGGGGTCTTGCCTGGTGTGATAGACCCCAGCCTCTATGGATCTTGTACTCAGAGCTTGTTCTTGTGCTGCCATGATTAGTGCCTCTGTGCTGTCTTTCAGTCCAGCTTTGTCCAGCCACTGGTAGGATTTCTGGATATCAGCCACCCCCTCTATCTGTCGGTGGTACATACCGTGCAGGGGCCTGTCCTTCCATGATGGTTCCTCGTCTCCCTCCTCTTTCTTGGGTTTCTGCTGCCTGAGGTATTCACTGAGCACTCGGTCAGTTGGGGCCATCTTCCCAATGTATTCTTGGATGTTCGTTGTCTCATCCTGGACTGTGGTGCTGACACTCACCAGTCCCCGGCCCCCTTCCTTCCGCTTAGCGTACAGCCTCAGGGTGCTGGACTTGGGGTGAAACCCTCCATGCATGGTAAGGAGCTTTCTTGTCTTTATGTCAGTGGCTTCTATCTCCTCCTTTGGCCAGCCTATTACCCCAGCAGGGTACCTGATCACGGGCAGGGCGTACGTGTTGATGGCCCGGATCTTGTTCTTACCATTCAGCTGACTCCTCAGGACTTGCCTGACCCTCTGCAGGTACTTGGTGGTTGCAGCTTTTCTAGCGGCCTCTTCATGGTTCCCATTCGCCTGCGGGATCCCCAGGTACTTGTAACTGTCCTCTATGTCTGCAATGTTGCCTTCTGGTAGTTCAATCCCCTCAGTTCTGACTACCTTCCCTCTCTTTGTTACCATCCGACTACACTTCTCCAGTCCGAACGACATTCCAATGTCATTGCTGTATAGCCTGGTAGTGTGGATCAGTGAATCGATGTCTCGTTCACTCTTGGCATACAGCTTGATGTCATCCATGTACAGGAGGTGGCTGACAACTGCTCCGTTCCGTAGTCGGTATCCGTAGCCAGTCTTGTTAATGATCTCACTGAGGGGGTTCAGGCCTATGCAGAACAGCAGTGGGGACAGAGCATCTCCTTGGTAGATCCCGCACTTGATGGTGACTTGTGCTATGGGCTTGGAGTTGGCCTCTAGTGTTGTGCGCCACATCCCCATTGAGTTCCTGATGAAGGCTCTTAGGGTCCCATTGATCTTGTACAATTCTAGGCATTCCAGTATCCAGCTGTGGGGCATTGAGTCATAGGCCTTCTTGTAATCAATCCAGGCAGTGCACAGGTTGGTCAGTCTGGTCTTGCAGTCTCGGCTGACTGTTCTGTCTAGCAGTAGCTGGTGTTTTGCGCCTCTGGTATTCTTGCCAATTCCTTTCTGTGTCCCGCTCATGTATTGACCCATGTGCCTGTTCATCTTAGCCGATATGATGCCTGACAGGAGCTTCCACGTGGTGCTGAAGCAGGTTATTGGTCGGTAGTTGGAGGGGACCGGTCCCTTCTTGGGGTCCTTGGGGATCAGGACCGTCCGACCTTCGGTTAGCCATTCCGGGTGTCTCTCGTTAACTAGCAGCTGGTTCATTTGTGCTGCCAGACGCTCGTGGAGTGCAGTCAGCTTCTTTAGCCAGTAGGCGTGAACCATGTCTGGGCCTGGTGCTGTCCAACTCTTCATACTGGAGACCCTTTCTTGGATATCTGCGCTTACCTTCAGGGTCATACGTCACATGAAGACCAAAATAGTTCCAAACGCCAGATCTGAATGAGGGTGCGGGAGGTTCAATTTGCCATGTTGCAATGAGCTTAGCTTCTGTCTCACTAGCTTGCCCTGCGCTCAGTGAATCTGCGTTCGACTACTCCGCCTAGGCTGCACTGTCGAGCGCAGATCCACTGAGCGCTCAGCACAGACAGCATCGTCAGAAGGAAAGTTGATCAAATAAATTAAAAATTTTGTATTGTTCGATACATATGCGTACCGAACCGAAAGCACTGTATCGAACGGTTCAATATCCACACGAGTATCGTTGCACCCCTAATGTGTGTATATATATATATATATATATATATATATATATATATATATATATATATATATATATATATATATGTCCTGTTTAAAAGATAGTGTTTTAATATGGAATACATTTATTTTGAAAATCTTAAATGCTGTTATGTGTTGAATGTAGTTTGACATTACATTTCCGTCCGTGTTTCCATTACTCTACATGATCGCTTGAGTTTTAGGCTAAATGCTTCCAGACATTACAAACGTGTCTGTAACTCTGACTGAGAGTTCTTCACTGAGCAGGTGCTCGCTGTCACACAGCTGCTTCCCCCCGTGGGCCGCGCTGCCTCTGCCCTGACAAACTAATTAAAGAGAAACTGTCGTAAACGTAGCCTTTCACTCACTGGTATAAAGCCGTTTCAGTGACGGAGCAGAGAAAGTGCAATCTGCACCCACGCCTAGATATTGAAATTTTTAACATTCCTGCACTTTGACGCCACGCACCATGAAATTAAATACAGAATGAAACTTTGGTGGGAGATGGAGAAGGTTGGGACAGAACAACAGTTACACTGTCCGACAACTAATCCTATAACATGAGCCAACCCGATTTTTTCAACCGCACGCTTCTTCCTGTATAAATGAGCCATTTGTCCTGCCTCTCTGCTGCTGTGAAAACCAACTGCAGTATTTATGACTTCTTTCGTCATTTTTAAACCACCCCGTTCTGTTTCCGTCGTCGTCTCTCAGTTCTTCTATTTACAGTAGAAAGGTCTGCGTTCCTCTAATGAGCAGAGGGAAAAATAAATCAATGGTGTTTTCTCTGTTTTATTGATCCCATCACAGCTGGAAGCTGATCATTGGAACCTGATAGCAGTTCATTGAATCTGCTTCTTTCAAACAAAAACAAAACCCCTTCTTTGTTAAATCATCTGCTGTGTTGTTGTTTTTTCGCAGAACATTTCAGAATATTGAAACGTGTACTTTTAGACAGATATTGATCACAGAATTGGCATTTGCTATTATTATCTTTAATTCCACAGTGGATTTGTACAGACTGACAAATTGCAAGAGATTATTGGTCTCAGCCTTCTTCTTTTCATTAACTTGGGATTAGGCAAACCCTTTCTTGTACTGTGCTGGGTAGTATGTGTGTGTGTGTGTGTTTTTATAATAGGGTGTGTGTATATGTGTGCTTTGAAGGCATTTCCCCAAATTACAATGTCTAGCTGGTGTATTATTTAATGAGGATGTGTGACAGAAATATCAGCTCCATAGGGAGACAGAAACCAGGAAGCTAAAGATATCAAGGGGAGTTGGAGACACATCTCTAAAGTCAGCTGGGACGTCTTAGTGGCAAACCCACGACCGTCCCCAGCTTTATAATCTCCTGCTGCAAGTCCATTTTAATTTCCGATTCAAGCTCATAATCGATCGGCGTGTGTTCTCATGCTGCTAATTGTATCTTTCAGCGTGAGATTTGTGTGCGCTCGTGTGTGCGTATGTACGTGTGGGTGTGTTTGCAAATGTAGTATTGTTTTTCTTTTAGTTGCCACTGTAATGGTACTGCCTTATAAAAAGTCAACTAAACATACTCATATAAGAGATACGGGGTTCTAAGGTAATTGTAACTTTTAACAGGATAATAATATTAAGATTCGATGAGAAGCTTCCTTGTACTCACTGGAATGGTCAATCTGTAAGCAGTATGATTTTCTCACATCATGGGAGCTAATATTAGCAAACTCTAGACCAGTGTCTCCCAACCTTTTGGAGCCACCGCACATATTTCATAAATATATTATAACTGTGTTTCCACAAAACATGCCAAGTGACAAATTACTAGCAAGTGGATTTTACAAAGCAAACAGGCAGATAGTGTAAAACTGTGACACTATTTTCCTTTCATTTTCACTCCAAACAAGAGATGAACTGCAAAAGAAGGCGGGAGATGGGGCTGTTTCATAAACAGTAATGAAGCAGTGATGTTTTCTTGTGCAGTGCATTCTCCAAAACGGCCAACATTTTTCTCTTCTGCTATAAACGTTTCATGAATATAATACAGACACATAAAAGTAGGACGTCTCATGACGTCTCAGACCAGCATTCTCTGCTGTTACCTGTCAGGTGAGGCTTTCTGTATCAAGATATGGAAAAACATGACCTTACCTCGAGCAATATGAAAATCTTAACAAACAGCCTTCAGCTACAAATACGAATAAATCACACAGAACACATGAAAGCCCTTCATATTATGCTCATAAATGTGAAGAAATGGAAGCACATCAGAAAACAGGGCTTCCCAAACACTGCCATATAAAGATTTCTATGGTAGACAAACATGACGCAAATGCATCTGTGTATTTCTCACTGAGCAGCATTTTTCAAAGAACTCCTGCAAGTGTTTATGCTGCAAATTTAAAATGTTTCAACACCACAACAAGCTACGCGAAATTGCCACATAATGGAAAACCATTTTTTCACAGGGATATTGACAGCTGCAGGAGCACTTTGAATTAATCTGTTAAAATGTTGATGCTTTTACTGCAGCCTCCAGTTCATCAACACACACCTGATCTGCGCATAGCATGAAGCTGTGGATAACCTGCTTTAGTATTCTGGGTTCTTTTCCTTCCCAGCATGCAGCATGTATGATGACTTGACCTGCTGTTCAGCTCATTATTGATTTTATGCTTTAAACCTGGCAGTGATTAGACAGAACACCTCACATAGGTGCTGAAATGCGGACAAATTGGCAACAGGAATTAATTAGAATGTGCTCCACGTGGTGCTTGTGGATCGGAGGAATTGCTTAGCAGATAGGTAACAGGAGACGCTCTCTTCTGTCTGGTTTGAAATCTGTGGACTGGGTGTGTGTAAACATGACTGTTAAATGTGTTTGAACAAGGTGATTAACCAATGGAGCTGGAAGTTCTTGTTCTTGGAAGCACCCAGTAGACAATATACCTCATACAACTGAAGAAGCCTTTCTTGAGCAAATTCATCAGCCGTCGCACTTCAGATGTATTACATCATTTCACAGCCTTTCAGCCTATTTTGCATAATATAATTAGATTTCTGCAGTCCTTTTCATAATCAGCATACTTGGTGTGTTTCATATTCGAATATACTGCCAAGTCAGGGCTCTGTGCATGCTTTCTTGCCATGCAGCACGTCTAGTCTGGCAGTTTGCTTAAACTCCAATCTGTCATCCTATTTCAACCCAGCTGAAGAATATAATCAGAGGGTCTCGTTAAGCGTCGAACCCGAGACCCCGCAGTCGATTGTTTTCAGTTTCTTTTAACGTCTGCAGAGGTAGTTTCGTTATTGGACCTCAGGTCACTTCAAGTAATCTAAGGCTTTGATCAAATATAGTGATTGCCATTGTTTTTTAAGCACATCCTGAAATTGCAGACCGTTTCTATGATTTGCAGACATTGTTTGCATTCCCCATTTAAGAGGAGTTCACGTACAGCGAGGGTGACTTGGTTTTGTGTTTCTGAAACTTTTTAGGTGATTATGTGTAGGTGTGGCAAAGGATGGTGGGCAAAGGAAAAAAAATTAATTAGCTTGTTTTCTATAGAACCGTAATTTGTGTGGAGGCGGTACACTGTGTGAGTTCAAAAGAAAAGCTGGACTGTGTGGTCATTAAACGCGATCGTGATCTGCTACTGCAATCCCTAATGATCATCTTTTTATGTTTTATTTATTTGTTTGTTTTTACACTTCACTTATATATAGTGAAACTACTACAGGGAATCACACCGCTCAATCTCATTGGGAATGCCTATGCCAGGATTCAGGAGGAGCTTGAACGCTGCACCGGCTCTTTATCCTCTCGAGGTTGTTCGAGTGTTCGTCAGAGGTTTGTCCAATCAGTCTGCATGTGCTTTGTGGACCTGGAGAAGAACAGTATTTCTAGGCACAAGGCTTCCACCTTGGTGGCCTCAGAATCTCATGTCATCTTTTCACAGATGATGTGGTTCTGTTGGCTTCATCAGGCGGTGGCCTCAAGCTCGTGCTACAGCAGTTCACAGCAGTGTGAAACGGTCAGGATGAGAATTGCCACTTCTAAGTCTGAAACCATGGAAGGGATAAATCGCTGTCCCAAGTGAAGGAGTTCAAGAATCTCGCGGTCTGGTTCACAAGTTAGGGGAACAGGAGAATGATAGACGGATGGGGCCGCAGTGATGCAAACGCTGCACCGAGCAGAGTGCAAAAGGGAAGCTGCCAGTTTACCGGTTTACTTCAAATTTTAGTCACAAGCTTGAGCAGTGAAAACAAGAATGAGATCATTGAGACAAGTGGCAGAAAATAGATTTTTCCAAAAGATGGCTGGCCTATCCTTTGGAGTTTGAGGAGTTCAGTTATTCATTTAAGCAAACCTTACCCAACTACAACGGCAATGATGTTAGCATTCTACAGTTGCCAGTTGTGCTCATTTTGAGTCCACATTTTGATTTTTAGCCTCCACTACAATAACTTTTCCTGGACTTTTCCTTTTTTAGGCCACCCTTATTTTTAGCCAACATTCTTCTGATCGTCTGTGAAGGTTCTCAGTCATCCAGGTCATCGTAGTCAAAGGAGCTTGCAAAGAATCTGTCTTTCACCCGAAAGACAAAACTCCAAAACACAGACTTAACAATGTGGTGTATGCTGTACAGTGCAGCGAGGAATGCTCAGACCTCTACATTGGAGAGACCAAACAGCCACTTCACAAGCGCATGGCACAACACAGAAGAGCCACCTCCACAGGACAAGACTCAGCAGTCCATCTGCATCTAAAGGTCAAAGGTCACTCTTTGAGGATGCCAATGTTCACATTTTGGACAGAGAGGACAGATGGTTTGAAAGAGGAGTGAAAGAAGCATCTATGTCCACTGTGAGCGACCATCTTTGAACAGAGGCGGTGGTTTACGACACCAACTGTCTGCCATCTATAATCCAGTTTTGAGTTCCCTTCCCAGACGCCTTAACGCCCACTCACATCCTGGGCCATCTGACCTCAGGAATTCGCATGATAAGGTGGGGCCAGGTTTCACAATGAACACACCCGAAACTCTGGCTGATTGGGACCCACACCCAGTTTCCCACCTTGGCTCAGGCGATTAGAGGATCATCAGGGGGTCCTTTTGTCCCTCTGTGGGGGGTCACTCCCACTAGGTTTATATCTGGGACTCTCCACCATTTGACCTTAGAACTGAAGAAGCTTCTCGGATGAGAGGTGAAACGTCTTCAAGCATTCTTCTGATTGGTTGCCCCTGTTAAAACAAAACATTTGCATTGCAGGAAGGTGGAGCATTTGTGCTCACCGACACCTTAGTAAGTCAGATGATCATAACAACAAAGTCTACACTCACTGACAATACAGAGAATACATTTGGGAGAGTATTACAGTCTGAAGCCTGAGGTTTTGACTCACAGTACTTCTACATGCACTGACCTCAAGATCTGAAACTTCGGTTTCATATGAGCATCCAATATTGTAACATTGAATTTACAGTTAAGTCCATAAATATTTGTAGAGAGACAAATTTTTCTAATTTTGGTCCTGTACATTACTACAATGAATTTCAAGTGAAACAACTCATGTGCAGTTGAAGTGCAGACGTCCAGCTTTAGTTCAGTGGCTGAACAAAAAGATTGGATAGAAATGTGAGAACTAAAGCATTTAACACAATCCCTTCATTTCAGAGGCTCAAGAGTAATTGGAAAAATTAAATAAACTGAAAAATAAAATGTTTACTTGGTTGAAAACCCTTTGCTGACAAAGGCAGCCTGAAAGTCTTCAGTTCAATTCAGTTGTATTTACACAGCGCCAAATCACAGCAACAGTCGCCTCAAGGTGCTTTATATTGTAAGCTCGACCCTACAATAACACAGTCCTGAGAAAAACTTTAGTTTTCAACAAGTGAAATACATCCTCAGTTGGCTTAAGATCAATATGAGTGACCTGGCCATTCAAGAATGTTTCACTTCTTTGCTTTAATAAACTTCTGTATGTTTTGGGTAATTGTCCATGTGTATTATGAAATGCCGCCCAATCAATTTGGCTGCATTTAGCTAGATTTGAGTGGGCAGTATGTCACTGAACAGCTAAGAGTTAATTCAGCTGCTTCTATCCTGTCACATCATTAATAAACACTAGTGTCCCCGTGCCACTGGCAGTCATGCACGCCCAAACCACTACACTGTCCCATGTTTTACAGATGATGTGGTATACTTTATATCATGAGCTGTTCCACACCTTCTCCGTACTTCTTTCCTGCCATCATTCCAGTAGAGGCTGATCTTGGTTTCATTTGTCCATTTGTCCATGTCCATAATATGACTGTAATTGGAATATGCTTGATGTAAAACAGGTAAAAAAAACAAAAAACCAACTTGTGTCAGTATCCAAATTTATAGGACCTCACTGTATGACAGAAAATACGGTAAAGTATAATGATCATGATGGCTAGGCATCATCCAATTTAAATTAGCATGTTATTTTAAGCTTTCTGAGAATATGATGCCATTTAATATAGTTTTCAACAACTAATAAGCAATAAAAACATTCCTTTAAATGCTACTGAAAGGACAATAACCAGCAAACTGTGTTTACCAGCCTGAAAGAATTAAAAATGGTGCATTTCCTAATTTAAGTAACTAGCTGTGAAACAGCTTTCAAATAGACTCCATGCATACTGTGCATGAAGTTCACAAATCAAGCAATAAACTGGATGCTACACATATCTGTCACTATACTCCTTCCTCATGTGGGAATTCAATCTGCACATAATTAACACATCCTTAAACTTCTGCATAATGGAAATACAAAAATATATTCTTGTGGTTACATGTAAAAAAACTGCTTAAAAAGGTGAAAACATTCAACTTCCTCCCTTGCATGTTGTTTTTAATTAAAATTGAAAAACTGAAAATGTGCAAGGCTGTCTTCACGTTGGTCTTCACCACACTGAGCATCCAATGCATGCATCTGACATGTTCCCACTGGCAATGCAGATACTTAAATCTTTAAATATCGACTTGACAGTAGCTAAATATGCCGAAAACTTATGTTGAACTGTCAAAACTTTAGCTGTGTTGCATGAGGCCTGCTAATTAAACTCAAAGAAACCCTTTTGCCCACATTTTAAGTAAGTGTGGGCCCACAGATTGGTTCTTTAAGTATTTTAATTACCGCTCATATGGCAAAGGCTTCACGCTCCAGCAGCGCTTTTGTTGCTGAAGATTGAGATGGTCACGGATGAGAAATCGCTTAAGTTATAGAATGCAGTATAATGGATGAGTCACATGGAAATACGATGAGATAGTAGATTATGATGATGTGTGTGTTTGCAGCTGTCTGTGTGTGTGTGTGTGTGTGTGTGTGTGTGTGTGTGTGTGTGTGTGTGTGTGTGTGTGTGTGTGTGTGTGTGTGTGTGTGTGTGTGTGTGTGTGTGTGTGTGTTTGTGAACCTGCAGTGGTACATTAAGCTGGTTCTGCTGTTCCACAGAGTAAATGAAGAGTGATGACAGTGCTCCTCAGGAGGGTTTGATGGTGTGTGTGTGTGTGTGTGTGTGTGTGTGTGTGTGTGTGTGTGTGTGTGTGTGTGTGTGTGTGTGTGTGTGTGTGTGTGTGTGTGTGTGTGTGTGTGTGTGTGTGTGTGTGTGTCTGCTTTAGGCCATTCCCACCTCCATCATTCAAAGACCTCATCATCTATGAGTGTTGCACTTCACCCATAGGTCTCTCCTCTTCCTTTGTTCAAACTTGAGCAGATTACAGCAGGCCTGTATTTAAAAGACTTTATTTAAACTCACCCCACTGAGTCTAATTGCTTTGTTCCTTTTTGCCACTGCTGCAAATCGATAGTTTCCTGTTTCCGCAAAATAAAGGACAACACCCCCACCCCCTTTCCTGCAGTATTAAATAAAGTGGAAGAATTAGCTTTCTGCCCTGGGGACTGTAACTGCTACTGTGGTGTGTATGTGTGTGCGCACACGTGTGTGTGTGTGATCAGAGAGATTCAAACTGATGAGCCAACCACAGCTAGAGTACGCCTCAGTGTTCAGTGCATCACATGTAGCCATGAGCGCATCTAGACACACTCCTTCATTTTCATATCTGCTGCTTTTTACCTACTGTGTTCTGAAAGTCCTGCAGATGGTTAGCAACATGGGTGTTGTTAACAGCGGTGCTGCTATACAAAGCAATAGAAAACAATAAGAATAATGGTTTTAAACTCCAACGACAGATTTCAGTGACATGCTACGGGCATATGAACGTACTAAGTTAGGAAAAGGGCAGCCAGACTGTGTAACATGCTGATCATTAAAAATAATGGCAGCTGGATTTTTGTTTTGAAGCATTAAAGAGTAAGTCTCTGCCATTGAGCACACTTTGCCTAAACATCTGTGAGGCTCTGGCTGGACCCTGAATGTAAGTGTTTAATTTAAATTCTATTTTATTCTAATTTCTGTTCATGTAGACGGCAGCAGATAAGAACAAATTTGCAGTTTTCACTACTTTATCACAGTGAATCATGTTTGTTTTTGCTGTGCTATTGTATTCTTGATGCACTAAAGTCGCTTTGAAGATGGAAACTTGATTCTTCAAAGGAACCATTTCAAAGATCATAGAATACACTCACAATCATTTTGACCGTCCCACGAAATGAAAGTGCAGGACATGTGCGTGTTGCACCATCATCCCTGCGGGGGGTGAAGGTAAAATTGAAAAAGACTTTAAGCTCCCGAGGAAGAAATAAAGAGCCAAGATGACTCATAGATTTGTCATATCCTCATACTGTGATAGTTAAATCTTTATCTGGCCAAATCTGTGGACTCTAATAACATGTTGGCTCCTGGGAAACTGGAAGGAAGCTCAAGGCATCGGTTACAAAAAGTTCTTTATATATGGCTTCAGTTTTTAAGTCCATGTAAAGTTTCAACTGTGTGCAACAGCTGCCAGGCAGTCGTAGCTGAGGTTTAATAAAAGAGAGGGGCTGTGAAAATGTAATGACATTTCTGTGAGACAAATTAATCATTTTTTTGTTCCCCTGTGGCTGAAAAATAATTTCACTTTACTATTTTTTTTCCTTTGCATATGGTGAATGTGTCTTTTGGTTTTGTTTGTTGATTTTCTGTTCATAATTGGTGCTGCAGATTAGCTACACAGCTGTGTGCTGCTTATCTTTTGCTACCTGCAAGAGCAAACTTATTGACTGACCAAAGTAGTACGATGCCACATCCAGGTGCTATTTCACACTGGAGTAGGGATTTTTCACAGCTGGCTTTTTGACTTGTGAGACAACAAATGAAATGCAGCCAGTGTTTGATGCCACGCTCCTCTCCCCATGAAAAAGGCACATAATGTGCGATTATGTTCACTTTTCATAGATATTGGTCTGTAGGAAGGGACAAGATCGGTTCTGTGATTTTAACGATTAAAACTGAGGATTCTCTTACCAGTCAGGAGACATCGCACAGTTTCACAATCTTAATTTAACAGACTTGAACTCTTTTATCTTTATTGCTCACAAATTTAACGGGCAGCAAAAATTCAGAGGGAATATGGAGTATTATGCTGATCAGTATATGTACATATGTTTTAATAAACTCGGAAATCCATTGCATGTTGTATCTTCTGTCCCAAGTACACAAGTATGGCAATGTGTGATTCAGAGTAAATTACTTCAAGGACACAAGAAGGCCTAATCATACACATCACACAGTTAACTTTGTCTTGGTATTTAATGGAATTTGTGAAAATAAAAACCAATTATGACTGATTGCTGCTCATTTGCTGTATTTTCAAGTAATTTAAAAGTATACAAAACAATGCAAGATACATGGTAAGTAATTATGTTTTTATGCAAAAAAAAAGTTATTGCTGTATTTTCAAGAAGCCAAGTTTATGTTGGAATTTCCAAACCAGATTTTCTATAAATTTCAAAGCAATTTCATCATCTATTCAGACACCAAGATATTTAAATTCTATAAGCTTTTCAATTTTGGGTCCTTGAACATTGAATATTATTCTAGACTTGATTTGTCATCATTTTTAGGCCATGTGAAAGATTTCTACCATTAAAAATACTTTATTTTCTTTATTTTATTTTATATTTTCCAAAGTAATATTTATTTGTATTTGTATAATGAAGATGTTGATTCTTAATCCATTAGAACAAACTATCCTCTGTCTTGTCTTGATGCATGCTCAATCATCCAGGAAAGTAAATCCCCAAAAGTTGATTCTGTTCATCTGGACGAAGCGTTTTCAGTGGGAGAAACGTTTCGTCATCATCAGGTGACGTCTTCAGGCTCAGCTGACTGCAGGTTTCAATCTTATAAACAGCACATTTGCATAATGACTCAAACCAGCACCACTGAAGGAACAATGGGCTGGGAGGTCACCTTCATCATAATTATGCAAATTCTCAACAACCTCTGATCAATGTTCATGAGTCCCATTCACAGAGTTGGGGAATGGCTGCAATCACAGCATTGTAAGATGGTGACAGATGTACCCTTAGGCCCCCTCCTCGATTCAGAGATGGTCTTTCCCTTTTTACGTAAATGGCCTACTTGACTCCGCCCTCAAACCAGCGTTCCTCCCTGTCCGGGATGTGAACATCCTCATCATTGCAACAGTGTCCACTGGCCTGTAGGTGTGAATAGACTGCAGAGTCCTGGCCTGACGAGGTGGCTCTTCTGTGTTGTAGCCAGAGGTTGTTTGGTTTCCCCGATGTATATCCTGGCAGTCCTCCTGCACTTAACAGCGTACACTATAGTTCTTGGGATAATTGGGATGGACCAATTTTTGGCACAGCATGTTTTAGGGTTTAAAAGCCACAGAGACGTGGTGTTTAGAAAAATGCATCTCAACTGTTCCAATACTCCTGACACATTCAGGCAGCGGGTATCCCCGATCTTACTAAATTATGTTTTTTATAGCTCTCAGCGCTGCAGCTAGGAAATCCTGTATGTTAACAGCAGATCAAGTCCTTAAGACAGAAAATTTTAAGGATGGCCGTTATGGTTTCCTCCCTTTTGCCGTTATTAAAAACATAAGAAACTCATGTCTCTGTCGAGTGATCTAAACTGTGGGGTTTATGAAATAACTGAAGTGGGAAATTACCTTGGTGCCTTTCTTAATCTTAATGTAAAAGCTGATGCAGATAAAAGATAACGCTAAGGAGAGGAGATAACTGTGCTCAAACCAGCACAAAATCCTTTCTCTCCACGCTCGCTTATCAGCACACTGCGGAGGATGACTGCTTCAGCCAGCGTGTGGAAGCAAAGCGTCTTGATTAACATATCTTAGCAGAGTCAAGGTCCCAAGCTGAGGTTGTGTTTTCTAGGTAAAGTGTATACATAATTCTGTTAGTTCATCTTTACCACACATAAACATGCAAGAAAGAAAAAAAACAAACAAAAAAAAGCTCTCAAAGCTCCCCAGTGGGATCAAGCAGGCATGATGATAAAATCTGTTTGACTAGTAGCATTTCATCATTGCTTCTTTGTTCCTGCAGCTGCGCCGGCATTGCCATTGAGATGCTGTAGTCTGTTACAGTAACTCCCACTCTTATTTCTATTTCATCAAAGCAAACACGAGCCCCGAGTTTCATTTCATGGGGTTAAGTCTGAGTGATTGGGATACAGAGCACTTAGTTTTTTCAATTAAAATACCAAATAAAACCACCTCTGCTAATCCTCACCACATGGTGGCATTGAAAAGAAGAAAACCATTTATTCATGCACTTACACACACAGGCACGCACACACACGGTGGTAAATTAACTTTCCCTTCCAAGTGTAAATTGAGGCAGCAATTAATTTGTTGATGAAAAGCCATTTATCTTTAATTATTTCATGCTAGGTTGGATGCATCAACCTCCTCTTGTTAGATGCTGTTGAGCATTTGGATTTTAAAACCAACTTAAACTCAATTGATTTTGAATTGAACCCAAAAGCTCGCATGCACCCATATCACCATGACACACACACACATTTTGAGTGGGAAAAATGCCTTCAACCCTGTGGGGATGTGGATTTTGGACTCCAAAAGTATAGTAAATTTCAGATTTTGGTCCCCACCAAGATAGTAAAAACCCGTAGACACACACACACACACACACACTGAGCCGGATGTACCTTTACTAGCGATGTCATGCTGCTAAATTGCCCCCTACAGGCCTACACCGCCACAGCACTTTTAGTGAAAGAAAGAGTGAGAAAATGTAACAAACCGGAGCCAAAGCCAATTCTGTTCAGTGGAATTATGAATATTAAACATTGTAGCGGTCTGAGATCTCCCCGTCGCCTGCCTCCCTCCCTCTTTTTATTTGCTAACTGAGCTGTATCATTCCTCATAGTTTATTCTCATGTCTAATTATTCCTCCAGAATGCAGTAAGAGTGAGAGGCTCTCCATTCTATTCTTTTGTTTAATTACATTTGAAGATGGGTGGGGGGGTGGGGGGGACTCATTTAAAGAAGGGCTTTTGACTTTACAGAGCTCTCCAGTTTCCAAGAAGCACAAAGCACACGCTCTCTGAGTCGAGCACAGTCTGGTTCTTTTCTGTTTGTTTGCTGCTGAATCCATCTCGTTGTATCTTGAACAAAGTCAGTACCTGCACAAAACCTCAGGCATCTGAAATTATGGCTTTTAGCTTTCTTTTCACAGCAGTGTAGTTGAAGTGGTGTGGGACGCATACCTTTTTATTTCTGGGTGAAAAAAAAGATTATTTTATATATTTCAGAATTTTGGACAAGTCTGTTTTTTATGAAACTATAATGTAACAATTTTAATAACCTGAATAAAAATCATTCAAAACTTTGCCTTTTCTTTTTTGTTAGATTTGAGTTAGTTGTTCTTTTTTTTTAAATGTATTCAAAGTTTAATGATTGACATAAAGACTTGGCTCACAGAGTAAGAGAGCAAAGACAGAACAGTAACTAAAGGAAGCGCGTACAGTGACCTTAGAGGTCCAACGCACTGCAACTTAAGAAAACACCAGCAAATAGAAAAAAATAAATAACACAGCAATAGCTTACTGGAAAAAGAAAAACCCCTCTTAAAACACAACAGAAATGTTTTTGGGGGGGCAATCATGTGACAGAACAGCTGCAGAGGTGACAGCTACACAATAAGCAACTAATAGCAAACAGCTTATATCTGCTTATATGACAAACATCACCTGCGCAGTATTTTCCTTCACAACACTGATGAATTGCTTCTGCAGCTGCACGAGCACTCGTATCCAGTCAGTGACGGCCCGTCACGCACACCACATGTGAGGAGTTTTGCATGAGTCATAAAAATAAGTGCCGTTTGGTCTGCGTAGCACAATAACTGAGTAATTGAAGCCCTTATTTACACTATTTTATTTTAATAGTTTTTCTTTTTTGCTTATTTTTGATTTCTGCTGTCATTTACTGTATTATTATTATTATTGTTTAAAATGAGGTATTGATTACACTGAATACCAACATTTTATTACAGTTTTATTATAAAAATATGGCTCTTTGTCCAGCTGGCTGCGCATTGTGCTGCTGGCCCTCCAGAGTGTTGATATTTAAAAAGTTGGCAACCCTAACGTCTAACTCCAACTTTTTTCTGCCTCCATTGTGTTTTATTCCAATTCTGTTGTATTTTACGTGCCTTTTTAGCATTTTTATATTTGCTGTTGTTTTCTTAAGTTTCAGTGCAGCACTTCTATAAGAGCGCCTGTTATGATGGTGGTGTTTTGACCTTTGTTTGATATGAACATGGAGGAAGAAAATGAAGAAAAATGAACAAGAAGTAGAATAATTATGTGTGTTTATTTACAATATGTTCACTGACTGCAGCATCTACACTGTTGGATGTTGACACTTCAAAGCTATGTTGATGAGTACTTTCTCTCATCAACATAGAAGGTAAGCACAGTAAAATGGAAATGACTTTTCCATCAGTAACACACCATCAGCTATGTATGCATATGCACATGTGTATATTACCATTGATGCACCCTTTCCACTTACATAATAAATGAATTGGACCCTGAACTGGTTCCAAATTTAACCCGCTGAGTGTAACAGACAGATGCAAAAGAGCTGCACATTAAAATTTTCAGAATATTTGTTTAATCGGCTCACTCAGCGCAGCTTCCTGCTGGCTTGTTCCCTCGAAGAGCTGATATAAAATGCTCAGCTGGTAAAAACAACTTGTTCCCTCACTTGTTCATCACCAACAACCATTCCCATTTGTGCTGCTCAGCGGTGTTCTGCCTTTGCACCCACCAAACATTAACAAGTTATTACAGATAGTCTGAACATTACAAAAAACACAAAACTCAAATGAAACAACGGGAGGTAACCAGATCTTAGAAATCAAATCCTAGAAAATGTTTAGACTTTATATGTCTTTAATTTATACTCTCACAAAGTTAACTCTGTGAGGTCGCCATCAATGACAGTTACCCTGACCTTTGGCCTTACTGCATCTGAATGAATGTGTTTTTTTAGCTTTTAGAAACAGAACAAAGTCATAATAAAATAAAATAAATAAAAATGAGAAAATAAAATTTTCTCATAATGTTACCTGGTTGGACAGTGTTAGGAATACTTAGCTAAGGTACTTAGACTTTACAGTGTTAAATGTGCTCATGAAATTGTCCAGATCCCTCACATTACATGAGAAGATTATTACTTCAAAGATGTTGTGAAGACTAACATTATCACAGTCTGGAGAGTAAAAGGAGGGAGGACCCACAAAGTGTATCGTTGCTAAGTTTTGGATAAAGGTGCAAAGACAAACTAGGCACGAGAAACAGGTGACAACTAACTAGCAAGGTAGAACAGGAAGTAACTTAGAGGATAACCACAGAGAGAGCTACACTGAATAAAAGAAACAATAAGGAAACTAATCACACAATAATAAACATGGACGATAACTAGAACTTAAATGTAAAAGTCCAAATGTTCAAACAAACAAAAGAACATAGACTCACTTGAACATGACTGAGAACTCAACACTCCAAATAACAGACACACACAAGCACACAGGGAGGTTAAATAATACAGAACTAAAGGAACCACAAGTGAATGACCCTAATTAACCTTTAAAAGGAACAAGGACAAAAAAAGGACACCACAAACATCCTATTTAGAGGGAAAAAAGGCAAGTCGCATGGCTGAAATGCTCCTCCAGGCTCATATGTTCACTTGCTTTAACAGTCATTTTTAAACCCTTATGTTGCATCAGTGACACAATCCTCTAGTAGTTCTGACATCTGTTTGAAGACAGTAGCAAGCCCCTTGTACTGAGCATAATACGATAACAGCTAACACAAATGATCTCAGGAGATTGGCTGCAATTTACTGCTTTAGGAATCTGTAGTTTGTATCCTGTGAACGGATCGCTACCACATGCTGCGTAGCAAAAAGCAGCTGCGTGAAAACAGGATCTGATGCAACGGTTTCCTCATCGAGACATACAAACAGCAAGACTGGAATTCACTTTGAACATCACAGATGAAGTGTTGGTACCTCCGTCCAGCCGTGGCATCACTCTCTGCGTCTGTTTGTCTTTTGAAAACATGTTTGGGGAAGTTAAAAAAAAGCAAATCAGAACAACTGTGAAGGTTACTGAAGCTACGTCTCTAATCTGTGTTAATAATGTGTCTTTGGTTTAAAAGGTATTTTATGCTGCATAGTTAATCTGACAGAAATCCAACAGAGTCTTTAGTTATAAGACCCATAATGTTCATGAAGTACTGCAGTTGTGTTATGACAAAAGCACTAACTATTCTCTGAATAAAATAAAAATGCTTTTATTTGTATGGTGGTTTTTTTAAATACGCAAAGGGAAGACATTGTTGCACCTTGTGTAAGTCTGACTGTTGTCAGTCTAAAGTGGTTTCTACTCTAGCCAAGGTGTCTATCAGCATGCTTTCAATCTGTTTTAGATAAGCGCCTCCCTGCCGAATTCCAGCAAGCTGTTTGGCCTTGGACAGAATACTCAAACTGTGAGCACAGAGATGGCAGCTGAGATGTATGTTTACGTGCGCGTGTGTGAAGCAGGGTGAGTGAGTGGGTGTGAGCTGAGTTTTGATTAAGTTTGAAGTTTTCCATTTACTCAAAACTTGTGGGCAGATGCTTTCACTTCCATTCAGTCGTGGTGATCGTTATAATCAAAAGAAACCAGAGACAAAGCCTCTGCTTGCAGCTGCTTGAACAGATTTGGCTGGAGTAAACGCATACAAAAGAATGCTGTTTCCCCCAGAAGCACCGGAGAAGATAATTTGATGTAACGAGTCAGTAATAAGAAAGTAGATTTTGTTCTGAGTCAAGCTGTGGAGCGTCATGTCTTTTTTTTCCTTCACATGCACCAACCTTGGATGTGAAAAACGACTGTCAAGTATGACAAATAGGACTGCGGTTTTACTATGATTAAAATAGCACCTGTATTGACAAAATCAAATTCATCTCGCCAACTCGATTGTGTCTCTCCTTGCAAAAGGATGCACATTCTCAAAGGCTTTTACACATTGATTTTTCTGTGTGTTTTGCTCAAACTTCTTTTATCTACACTGCAGAAGTTTGATCTTTTTTAATAAGCCAAGACACACTTTTGTCTTTATCAGCTCTTTTATATGATTATATGGCCTACAGGGAAAAATTCAGTTTGCATGGGGAATATTAGTGTATGATTAAACCTCCTCAAGCTACTTTACCCTTTTTATTGAGCCTTTTTTGTTTTGTTTTGACAAAGATTTAAAATGAGTATGGACCAATTTCCATGATGCTTTTTGGTGACAAAACACGGGAATATACAAATATAGTGGTAGGATCCATTAGAGTAATTACCATGATTGACACATCAATGAACAGCCTCCACCTGGAAAATAATAATGAACAAGAAGCACTCAAGAACACAAAACTCCATCAAGGCAGCATTCAATTCTAAGGAAACAGGATCCGATTGTTCAGTCTGACGTCACTAGCCATGTCTGGGCTCAAACTCCGCTGCAGGTCCATATATCAAACGATCACTATGGCATTACTGAGAGTTGAAAAACTGTCTAAAGTCTTTCACCTTTAATAAAATGATCAGCGTTCTGCTCTACCAGGTGTAACAACTGAGTTTAACATCCAGGCATCCATGAAAACGGAATTTATGACATTTAACGGAGTTAGAAGTTAGCAGGGAGTTAGCTCGCTAGCTTCTATCTAAATACAATATAGCATGTCCTGACTGCGGGGTAACCCCGCCGGGGTTTTAGAAACAAATTAAAACGTACAGCTCTGTTATCACTTCCAACATAAATGAAGACAGAAAACTAAACAGCAGTGACGTTTGTAGGGTTACTGAAGTTGCACTAGCTGGTATATAATGATGTGCTACGTGACCGCTAGCGACACAGCTATGTTAGCATAATATAAACAAGCTAACTTTAAGTTAACGTGAGTGTTCTCGGTGGTCAGGAACAAATGTAATCGCATGGCAGGATGCTGTAAAAGGACCAAACTTCAGCCAGGAGTACAACTGAGATAATCCATCCACAATACGAGGTTAGTCATTCATATACTGCTGCATGGGCTGGGCTGTAGTTACATCCTAAGGTTTTAAAAACTGAGCTTAAATAAATGATTAGCGGTAATAAAAGCTGAGGGAGGTCAACAGTGATCACTGACTGTTTTAGGAGCTTTTTTGAGATTAAATAGAAGAAAATACAAAACATTAAACATGTTAACAACACAAAAGCCATATTAAACGCAGACTACTTTAGGCCCGGAAGTAGGATTCGTCACATCATCACTGAGCAACCGGATTGCATTTTTTTATATATTCATTTTGTTTTCTTTGTTCCTTTTAAACTTACTTTAAAAAGTTTGTAGTGCAGTAAAAACAAGTGCAACGTTCAGGGTTTTCCTGCACTGTTGAAACCTGTTTTCTTACTTCTTATTTAGGTGGGTACAGTACAGCATAACTTTCATTTCATTATTGATTAGTAATAAATATCAAATCAAACAAGTTTTTTTCCCAACAAAAAATAATATGTATACAGGGATATTTGACATGTTATGTATTTAAACCTGTTATATATGTAACGTCCATAACAAAGTCATAATAAAATAAATGTTTTCAACACAGAAAATTTTTTAAATATAGCTTTATAGATATTTTAGGAACGTTTGAAAGTTTATTTAGTGTATTTAGAGTTCAGTAAAAACAATCTCTCTTTCCTAGCATCTTCCTGCATGGCTTTGTTTTCTACATTTGGAATCGGTCTTGGGTGTCCTCTGGGGCGACATCCACTGCACGCATGTCTTCGGTGACTGCGTCCATCCACCGCTTCTTCGGTCTTCCTCGCAATCGGTGGCCTCCAGGGTCGAGTCGAAGGGCTGTTCGCGTGACGTGTCCATACCACCGTGGGCGCGCTTCCCACTTCTTCTTTTCGATTGGGGCAACTTCGAGTCGTTTTTGAACATCTTCAATCGTCACGCGATCAAGGCGGGTTTCAGTAAAAAAAAATAACCTTAGTTAATTCATAAAACGCAGGGAATGTAAGTTGCAATGGAAAATTTCTTTCACTCCACCCAAAAGTGATTTGATTGCACTCATGCACCTGCAGTTCATGCTGGATCGAGTTTCATTTTGGGGAAGAGGAAAAGGTTAGAGGGAGACATACCAAGGGTGGATGACAAAGGCCAATTGTGTTAGTGTGGCCAAGACACTTCCCTGCACCACATGTCAGTTCATTTAGGCTCAGCATCCTACCTCAGTCACATCAGGATGTTGTCTGAACCTAGGGGATGAATTTGTGAGGCACAATTTGGTGAATAGGGAAGAAAATAATACAACTTGCAAGTTCCAGCCCACACTCCAGATCTAACATGTTGCCTTCAAGCTTGGATGCTTTGATCCTTGACAGAAAAATCCCATCAGTATGACACAATAGTTGATATTTGCTTTCTGCATAGGCCGGAGCTCCACAAATTTCAGAGCTGCACTGAAATGGCAGGTATGTGTTATGGTATTTATGGGCAGAGTTATGGACATTTTTAAATGCTTCTTGCACAAATTTGTATGAAGTAATGAATGGAGATCAGAAAAAACAATGACAGTGTAATGTCTGTATTGTTTCTGAGTAAACTGAGAAGACAATGCACATGAATGACAATCACTAAAATCCCTGCACGACGATTTGGCAAATATTAGGATTCTAAGTGATATTTGTGAGGATTTCTTTAATATCAACAACAGAAGGATTTCAGGAGGTTACTTCATACTGTCAGACTTGCGATGAGCACCGAAGGTCCAAAGGGTCTCAGCCAGATCCTGCCACTCTGAAGAACGTTTATTTTTTATGATGAGTATTAATTCAAGTTTGAAAGTGAGATGAAATAGATCTGTCCCTTAGAATGAAAAAGTATATGTATCATACATGTAGGTGGCTCAAACACCAGCAGTCTGACTTTTCATTTGCACACCTTGACATTTTCTTTGTTCATGCGTGGTGTATTTTTGGTGTCTGTTTCAAATAAAGCAGAACAGAATGAGTTGCTGCTACTTTTTGGTACAAAATGAGCGTTTGATTTCTTTCTTTATTTATTTATTTAACTGACAGCAGGTGTTTTGAAACCAGCATTTAATAAAAAAGTCAAACCAAATCTTTTTTCCTTCTGTAAATTTCAGTTGCTTGAAATGCTGTGTGGCCATTTCTATAATACATAATGTAATGTGTATGAATTATTCGTATAATACCTGCTGCATCATAGCTCTTATTACCTTTTATTAAATAATGTGCAAATGACAGTAAGCTGGTCTAGCGATTAGCAGAATCATTGCAGAGCAAATATATCCACAAAGTGAAGGGCTACGGGCTTTTTTCTGTCATTCCTCACACTTAACTGTAGCCAGGCCTTTTGCCTGTTGCACCGCTGCACCTACACAGACCAAAATAGCAGGTGTGCTTGAAGATGCCCACACAGCCTAAAAGCCTGCTGCTTTGCACTTGTGTGTCCTGTGTGTTCATATTTCCCTCAGTTATCACTGCTTCAAAAGAATGTCATTTTTTTTACTTCCACAAGTTTGGAGAAAGCAATTACAGAAGTTCCTTAATTGCCCCATGAGCTGTGTCACACAGCCTCCACTGCAGTGTTGAAAGTGTCGGTACATATGCTTTTGAGTAGAGTTTTGATAGTATAAGGGCAGGAAAATTTGAAACACCAAATTATAAATATTGCCAGTAGCCTGAGAACGTTCCACAAATGTGTTGCTGATATAGAGTGTACAGGCATGTGTGTTTTTATTTATAGATTTTTTAGTTATTCGGTACATTAGCCAAAGGATTTTTTTAAACTGAAACTATGTTGTACCATAAAATTCAGATGTTATACCTATGGGAATATGAAAGGGCAGATTGAAGAGAACTGCTTTAGTCTTGCACAGTAGTGGACGCCAGTGTGCTCTGCTGGACTCACTCATACATGACAATACATATACCACAAGGCTGCTGCAGAGGCCTAGGCTTGATTGTGCCCTTGGCTATTTCCTGCATGTTGTTCTTCCAGAGATGTTTTTTGGAGCTGTTTGATGTAGTTTTTGGATATATACACAATTTTTACAGGTTGGAAACAAATCAGAGCTTTGTAGGTGGATTTAAAAATGCAGTGTTCCAACAAACAACATTGATCGTTGCCAAAATGATGACAGGATTAGATAACTTACATCTGAAATTTAAATCTTCCTTTATTTACCTTGAAAGTTCTCCGATGTTCTGCACAACGACTCCAAATATCACTTACTGCTAGCTGATTAGGACAGAAGGACGAACCCTAATAGGATACAAATACAGTCCAGATAATAAAGTGAAAATTAAATGGCAGAACTTTTTTTTTGTTGCTCATGTCTTTCTTGTGTATGCGTGACTGTAGCTCAGGAGGCAGAGCAGGTGATCTACTAAGTGGAAGTTCGGAGGTTTGACTCCTGGCTACTCCAGCTGCCAAAATATTGTTTGGCAATGCACTTAGCCGTAGAGAAGTACTATACAAGAATCAGTAAATTAAAGTACAGCATGACAAGTGAGAAAAACAAGCTAATACCCTCCTCACTCTGGATGACAGTGCTCTAAACTTTTCTTACCCTAACAGGACGTACAGTTGAGTTTGTGAGCTGAAGGATAATCCCGTATGTGTATGATCTTCATACTGCTCGCTGCACCATGGCAGGCGGTTAGACGCAAGACATTACTGCACTTTATTTTTTATTCATAAAGGTAGTTATTTATTTACACTGTCATGCTTTCCTGCTGTCTGCACCCTGAATTAGATAAGCATCTTCCACTTATAGATGGATGGATGCATAAGCGTACGTGGCATAGGTTGTCATTTCTGAATTCATGGAAGCTAAAGATCAGCAGACCCACTTCAGAGGTCAAGTCTAAGTTGAAAACAAAGGTTAAAAAGTTCACCTCTTCAAACTCTGAATCTTTCAATTCAGGCAAAATAAGGTAGCATCAAAATTCATACATCCTTTTATCAGTGGAGCCTAGGACTTTACATTAAAAGTAGTTGCTTTTGACAAAACCCTCAGGAGTGTCGAGTAGGCGTGCAGTGGACTTTGAAGCTGCGGTTGCTGTCAACCCCTTCACCTAGAATTGGCCTGTGAGAGGCACGACGCTCTTTTTTTGTAATGAAGCTGTCTAAAAAAACGTGACCGCCTGCTCTCAGCGCAGCCAAAGTTGTCACTGTTTATTACTCCAAAAGTTAACTTTTTCTCAAGAACACCTGCTTCTTTAGGGGAACGCAGCTGTGAATATTTCTCACCCAGCTTTCAGTAAAAACAAAAGTTGAGAACAAACCGAACACCATAGCTAAAGCTGGTTAAATGATCACGAAAGCTTCAGAGGAAACGGAGTGTTCTTTTGAAAAAAATAAAGTCAACATTGTGCCTTCATCGATGCAGATTTCAGCCCGGCATGAGGCAGTACATCAAACTCTTAAATTATCTAATCGTCTGTCGGTGTAACATGGAGACCTACACCTTGTGCTCATCTACCACATCTCGCCTATTAAGTAGTGTGATTAATTGCCTTCTCAAACCAATGTGCCAGCCTCTGAGTCAGATCAGGGCCACAGATTGGACAAACACTAGAAGAGGATAGATGAGAATGTTAATGAGCAGCTAGCCTTGCTATCTACCCACTGATGAGACGAATAAAAATGAGACGATGACAAATAAAAACTAGATACAGCAGCACATGAGCAGCAATGTATGCATTAACTTGTGGTTTGTAAATGGCTGGCTTGTTGGGGATATTATAGCTGTTTGCTGCAGTAAGCTTTTTCCCCCTAAATTAAAAGAATGTTTTGTGGGGTTTTCCCCTTCTTGTTCCACATCCACACTGCATCTATGACTTGACTTTTTCTTCTCCTTTGTCTTAATGCTTATCTTGGCAGAGATAAGTATGAGATCCACAAACTCCTTTTTTTTCTTTTCATGAACAAACACCAGGCTTCAGTCATATTGTGATAGTTAAGCTCAAGCTCCTTTATTAACCTTCTTTCCCTGCGTTTGCATTGATGGTGTGTGATATTAAGCTGTGTGCACTGGGATATGATTTGCATGAACAAACAGAGTTAGAGCTGGTGTGTAATGACCCCATCTAAAGGCTGTAGTGTCATAGTCTGCTGTGAGAGATGCTGGAAGTCAAAGGGCAGTGGATGTTGAGTAATTAAACAAAATTGTCAGGTATGTAAATGAATAGAGACATAAATATTTAATGAGTCTTCATTAAATAAGACTAATGAATGTAACTATAGACAGGATCTTTACAAGGCCATCACGTACATATAGCCTATTGATCTTCTGTACTGTAACACTTGTGATATTTAAAAATGAGGACCTCATTTTCAAACTAATGAACAAAAACTAATGAACAATTTTAGCCGTTTAGTGATTTCACCCTAAAGCCTCTGAAAAGTTAAACATTTGGGGTAGGACTGGAAGTTTATCCACTTTCATATTTTCAACTGGGACTCTGGGAACCTGTTCAGATAGCCTCCTGGCACAGTGGCCAGTTCTCGAACATACTACAATCTCTGATTAGACCACTGTATTTTTCGGATTATAAGGCACACTGTCGATGAACGGGTCTCTTTTCATACATAAGGCGCATTACGTGAAACAAAACAGTCAGATAAGTCAAGCTTTACTCAACTCATTCTTCTTGCTTCCTCCACTTCCGTACCGTATGTTGAATTCCCTCACAGCTGCTCTATTCCCATGTTGTTGCAGTATATAAATGACTAAAATGAAAAATTTATATTAATGACTAACCTCGTATTGTGGATGGATTATCTCAGTTGTTCTCCTGACTGAAGTTTGGTCCGTTTACAGCATCCTGCTATGCGATTGCATTTGTCCCTAACCATCAGGAACCCTCATGTTAACTTTTATCAAGTGGAAAAAAGTTACGTTCATCCTCCAGCTTCACTGTGTTTATGCTATGCTAACATAGCTGTGTTGCTAGCGATCACGTAGCACAACATTATATACCAGCTAGCCCAACTTCAGTAACCCTACAAAAGTCACTGCTGTTTAGTTTTCTGTCTTCATTTATGTTGAAAGTGATAGCAGAGCTGTATGTTTCAATTTTTTCAGAAATCTCTCAGTCAGAACATGCTATATCTGTTTAGGTGGAAACTAGCGAGCTAACTTCCTGCTAACTTCTAACTCTGTTAAATTTAATAAATTCTGTTTTCATGGATGCCTGGATGTTAAACTTAATTGTTACACCTGGTAAAGCAGCAACGCTGATCATTTTATTAAAGATGAAAGAATTTAGACAGTTTTTAACTCTCAGTGATGCCGCAGTGCTTGTTTGTCTTTGGAACCTGAAGCCAGTGTTGCCAACTCCTCAGTAAGGAAAATCGCTATTGGTTGTCCTAAAAGTCGCTAGAAGTCGCTAAATGACGTCATCGCCTAATTTGCTAAATGGTCAATTGTAACCTACGTTGTTAGGGAGAGAAATAACATCGTGGAAGAGACATAAAGTGAGTAAAAAATGTCCTAAATGCAGTTAGAATTTATTTAGAACTACAAATTAAATTTCTTTTAGCAATTATTGTTTTTTTTAATGTCACAATTCCAACCCTGTACCTTTATCCGGGATTGGACCGGCAAAAGTGACCCGAAATAGGCGCTCTGGTGGAGTTACTGTGTGTGTGTGTTTATGAGTGGTTTTAAACCTTGTGATCCACAAAACAGCATAACAGTGAAAGAAGAACTGACTGCGTTACAGTCAGTGCGAGAGCAGGGGCTTCGCTCATGCGCGATTCATTTGCAGTTTGGACGCAGAGGGGTGAACATCTCTGTGCCCTGATAGCAGCTGGGGGAGGACTATCCTCCACCTGTGAGCGCTTTGGCACGGGCGAGGTGCCCACGGCAGCAACTGCTGCTTGTTGAGAGTAAGAGCGATACGCGCTTTCATGTCAAAAAGTCGTCATAATAAGTCTCCTATAACACCAGAAAAAGTCGCCAGATTTGTCGCTAGTCAGTTTTCAGAAAAAAAGTCCCTAAAGGGGTCTGAAAACTCGCTAAATATAGCGACAAAGTCGCTAAGTTGGCAACATTGCTGCCTGAAGCAGATGGACCCAGTTTACTCCGAGTCCGCAAGGTAGCTGTAAAGCTCCGACAATCCATCAAGCAGTGCAGCTTCGTAGCTTACCAAAGTTGTACTAAAACATTTTTTGACAGATTTTTGAGCGCCGTGTACCACATAAAATCAGTTCGAGGTCAGTAAGCACAACCAGAATTCATACATAAGGCGCACTGGATTATAGGGCGCACTGTCGATTTTTGAGAAAATTAAAGGATTTTACCCAATAAAACAAAGCAAAGATGAAAACCACACTTTAAAGCAATGGCCACAGTAATCCTACAGTAGAAACATGTACAGGTAGAAATAGAAGTGCTGCCCATGACTGGCTGAACTTCAGGGTTTAGCTGCTGTGCTGCTTCAACATCATTGTGCGCTCTTGGCTAGCTTTGCATTAGCATCCTGTCTGTACAGATGCTTGCATTTCACCATCACGCTATTGTCCGTCTGTGCAATAGGGTTAGCAGTGTCTCCAAAGTTCTCTCTTCAAAATCTGTAGATCACTCCTTATTTTCCTCCTCCCAGCACCGCAACTGAAATCAGCTGATTGTAGTGCAACAAGTCAGACCATTAAATCCCTTTGTTAATAATGCTCACGCTCTCAAATTCCCTCCACTGCTGTTTCGCTCACCCCGTCAGTCTTTCCCTCCAACCTTCTTTACCCATCTCCATTTGCATACTCCCCTCATACTGACCCTGTACAGCCTTAAGAATCTGTTTGTCTCTGGATCTCCCTCCAACCTCATTTCTTTCCACATACAAGTCAGTGCTGTTTACTCCCTCAAAGGTTTTATTCTCCTTGCCTCACACTTTTATTCAACCTGCATCCTTCCTTCTCTTGTTCAGACCCCCTCCCCCTTTTCTTTATTTGCATATCCCAGGTGTGTTGGCTCATTTGATAGATGTACTCATTTTTTCTGTTACTTCTCTAAATGTCCTTTTTTTTGTCTGTGTGTATCCCGTTGAGTGTTTAAAGAAAACTCCCACACTGCAACTCACTTCCCTTCCTTCCACCCCCTGGAGCTTTTTTTGTAACCTTTGCCTTGTTTTTGCCTTGTCCCACATCCTGAATTTCCAAATGTCTGTACTGTGCATGTTCTTACTTCCCTCCCCCTTTTTTCTTGGCCCTCCATATGCTGCTGCTCCCAAGGGGGTGCATCTTGGGGCCCTGAGAGGCTGCAAGAGATGATGAGATGCTACTAGCACTTCCTACTCACAGGGTGTGGAAAACACTATCCCACACTGCTGATTCACACTGAAGGCTTTAACGCCACATCCTCTCACTTCCCTTCCTTTCTTCATTGCACCAAAACTCCCTCAGAACCTTTCAGAGTTGCTCTTACCTCTGAACACTCGCCCTACGCCCACCTGCTCCTCCTGTCCACTGAGTGATTACATCTGTATGCCACTGCCAAGAAAGAGAGTGTGTGAGAAAGGTGGAAGATTACATCTTCTTTCATCTGTCTTTGGATGCAAGTTCAGAGCAGAGGAAAGACTAGACGGCACAAAAAACAAATGCACTGGTGTGGAGAAACGAGAGAAGATAAAGGGAGGGTAGGGCCGGGGATTGTGGTGAACAAGAAATGAGACGACGGGGTGAAATTGAAAGAGTAAAACAGAAGCAGAGGACAAGGAAGGAGCTGTAGCCCATGAAACCGAGAAAAAGAGAGGAGACAGAGGAGAAAATACAATAGAATGGAAGACATTAGTGGATGAACAAGAGGGAAGGAAAGACAAGAAGAGGAGACCAGAGCAAAGGGTAGGAAATTAAAAGGAAGGAAATCAAACAAAATCCAATCAATCGAAATAAAAGTCACAAAGCAGGTACAATAAGAAGACGAAAGGGAACGAACATGCCGGGAACATAAGATGAGGGGAGCAGAGCGAGGGAGGGGAAAGGAAACTATAAGTAGGCCAGTGGAAATTTCAGAGAAATTGATTAGCATTCAAACAGACACAGCAGGCTGCAGGGGGTGGGTGTGTGCGGAGAGGGGCATTGGTGTGGGGTGGGGGCAAGTGACTATTTATCAGAAAATGGCTTCCAATGGCTGGCAAAAAGAGATGCCCGAAGGCTCTGGAAAGGACGCGTGCGAGAGAAACACGTGCAGAGAGGAAAAGACAAGCGTTGGAGACACAGGGCCGGGAGAGTGAGTGACACCGAGCGACGGGCAGAGCCGAGGGCGCCACTCTGCTTAACACTTCCACAGGCTTCCTCCACTGCCGCTTTCACACTGCTTGTCAAACAGATACGGGCTGCTACTGACTCAACCGCACAGCATGTCTCCTAGCTCTGTGGATGGGTTTATGTGTGCGTTTATTACTTTCACCTTGCCCAGGGATGTTTTGTTGTACTTTTCCTTAGCTCTGTCCCCGGGGTGTGTCCTTGCATTAATTAACGGGATTCTGTGGCACGTGACTAGATGGCAACAACCAGAGCGCTCATACCTGTCCCCAGTCTCTACAGACATTGTCTGCTTTTTGTATTTATGTGTAGAAACAATGATTGTTTATATTGCACTTGCAAAATATGTATTTAAGTGGTCAGATGAAGAAAAGAAAGCGGTTCAAAACAAGCCATTCATCTTACCTGATGTTGGTGGTAAATCTGACAGTTTATAGCTGCTTTTTTTTTTTAATCCAGTAAAAACGCAGCATTATTTTTTTTACCCCATGTGTTATTATTTTTGCAATAAAGCTGCTTTATCTCGGCTTTTGATCCCCCGCAGTCTTGTTGTGCAGCCCCACTCCCAGCACATCTCTACAGCTGAGAAACGTCTCTAGTTTGTATTCTGCAAACTCTTTAAAAAGCATGCTGACAGTCATCACATGCAAAGATACACACAATCAACAGCTCTAGCAGTTTTTTTTAAAGTACTTTAAAAAAACAGTTTTTCAGTAACTAAGAAGTTAAAGTATCCCCTAAGGGTGTGTGTAATTTTAATAGCTTATTCACAAACCTCTGCCCTAGCATATTTCTTGGTTGCAATAACATTTGTGTCATAATGTCAGTCTGCCATATGCATACTATATTTGTGATGTCGAAGCATTACAAAAAACTTACTATTTACTTTAAGGAAGGGGAACAAATGTTAATTTAAAGTTTATATAAGTGGTAATTGTAAAACATTTTTTCTTTCCTTCCTTTTGGTTGCTATGTTTTCACTTTTAGGTATATAATATGCATTTCTATGTCTAAATATTTGAGGTAGTGTGCAGCCCAGAACTGGGTTTTTCTTTTATGAAAATATCTAGTCATTTTCAGGCCACCACTTTCTTTAGTCGAGGACTTCCACAGCTGAGAGAACTTTCTCATTTCGCGTCTTCTCTACCTGATATGTCAAACACTGTTGTTTGTTTCGGAGAGGGTTCTTTTTATTTTCTGAAAGCAAATTAAAAATTCAAACTGTTTATGGTGTTGTTTTAACTAAAGCTGACTTTACCTACTCAGAGATGCCACTGCATCTTCAGACATTTGTCTTCCTTTGAAGCTCTATTGTTAGAGGCTGTTTCTCTTCTTCCCGTCTCGCCTTTTAGAAGTGAAATAATGTTCACATTCACAAGTGTGCTAACAAAGGTCAGAGCTATTGCAAAAGTGGAACATTCGCTTTTTTGACACAGTGATTTGCCACTCTGCTGTTTTATTTCTCCCCATAGGGAAGTGTCTTTAAATACTCTTTGCTTTCATATCAGAAGAAATGACTTTTAGTCCTTAAGATGCCTGTTTTTTGCTGACTAGTATTCCAGTTAATTCCCACCTAGCCCAAAATAAGCTGATAGATGCGACAGGGATGCAGCTACTGCTGAAGCTGAGTACTGTTCTATAAACACTAAACTGGTGACTATCAGAGGTAAAAGCAGAGGTTTGACAAAATAGATGCAAAAGAGTCTGCTGGGTAAAAAAACATCACCTCTGCTTGTAACAGTACTGATTGTGTCAGTTATAATAAGTTCAATGTCTAAATTATTCCTTTCCACTAATCTCTGTGTATTCTGTCCATTGTGATACTGTTGTTTAAGGAGCCAAGGTTACCATCTGCTACAAGCTCATTTCAGCACATTTAGTTTCTGCTTGGCAGTGGTTTTGCATGTGCAGCTCTCGTGGATGATGGCATGTGCCAAAGTCCAATGTCTCTATGTTTCACTGTTTTGTTTTGTATGCTTTTGTATTCCAAAAATCAGTCTTGTTTCATATCCCACAGTTCTGATGAAGCTTGTGTGTTCAGCACTGAGATAAGCCACTGATTGAAATGCTGTGGTGGGACCTTCAGTTTGTTTCATTTCAGTTTTGTTCAATTTTATTATGTAGCACCAAATCACAACAGTAACCTCAAGTCACTTTATACTGTAAGGCAAAGACCCTAATACAAATAAAACCCCAGCAATCACATGACCGCCATTGAGCAAGCACTTGATGACAGTGGGAAGGAAGAACTCCATTTTTACCTCCAGCCGAATCAGGTTCAGGGAGGGGGGGGCATCTAACACGACTGGCTGTGGGTGAGGGGAGGAAGACAGGAAAAAAACACACACCGTGACACCTTAAGAAAGCTGTGCACAAACCAGTGATGAAACTCAAAGAACTGAAGCAGAGGGACAAAGGTTCTCCACGGCGATGTAAAAAGACTGACGTAGTCCTAAAAGTCATAAAAGTATGCATTGTCACAAAGTTATCAGTTAACAACTTAACATAATAGAGTTCCCTATCCTTATGAGGACATACATATGATGTTTCTTTTAGATTTCATGAACACAAAGCTACAACATAAAGCAAAGCTAAAAACCATCCCAAAGAGACTTCAAAGCAGTCGCCATGGTGATTCTACTGTAGAAACTTGGTGGAAATGGAGACGACTGTGCTGCAAGCCTGACTACTCATCACTGCTTGTATTCCCTGTTAAAGTTAATCTTTCCCTTAGCTGTCCTGCATCTGCTCTTATATAACTAGCATTAGCTTACAGCTTTAAGTGTTTCAGGTATGTGCTGACTAAAAATAAAGACAAGATGATAGTTTATTAAATTTTAATGAAATTTGCAGATTGTTTCGGTGAAGTTTAATAAACTCCTTGCTATCTAAACTATAACAGGACACCGGAGTAAATTCTCGAGCATCTCACACTTCTGATAATCAGCTGTCTGCTTGACGTTTATTCAGCTGTGTAAAAACTATAACTTTAATCTCAGCCAAACCGATTTACTCAGGAACAAATAAAACACTGAAAAAAGCCAAACAATAACATTTTTAAGTTATCTAAGTGACTCATATATCATGTTTAACCTGAGTAGCGAAAGACGGCGGTGGGTTTGAAAACGATTAGCTGGGAGTCCGGTGTTCTCACGGCTCTGGTGAGCCTAGCCCCCGGCTAGCTATCGAGCTAGTGGGTAACAGACGTCTCTGAAAACGTCGGAGCGCTTTTGAAAATATGCGGTGTCCTGCTAAACTGAGCCGATATTTGAGGTTTACACAGCTACATTCTCGCCTGAAAATATGTTAAACGTTTATTTTGTGACCCAGAAAGAATAATAAGAGTAATATTAAAACTAACTAGCTGCCGCCATTGTTGGAAACTGAGCAGGGCTGCGCTATGAATTCTGGGACAGAGCTACTTCTTCTTCTTCGGGGTTTAACAGCAGCTTGCATGTAATGCAAGTAGCGGCATAATTGTAACTGTAATGTCAGCACTGATGTACCCTTAATGTGTCACATTACTGCATTACTAAAAAAATGGTCATGTGATTACAGCGATGTGTTACTTTGCAACACGTTACAGTCAACGCTGGTTACCACCATCACCTTCTGCGCCCTTTAGTCCCACCCTTGCATGTAGCTTGTGCCCCCATTGCTAAAGATTGTCTAGATGCACACAATATCACTTTGTTTTATTCATCCAAGGGCTGCTGACAGAGCGAGCAGTCTCTTTCTACTTTCCTTTAAAATCCTATCTGAAGTGCAGACAAGGTATTATAGAGTTCATTCTTTTAATCAAAATTCCAGCTCCTAATCCTCAGGCTGCTCCTGGCTTACTTAGCTTGTCAATCCTAAAAGCTCCTCAAAAGCTGAAATAAATGATCGTGTCCTGGCTTTTACTGCTTTGAGACTCCACTGCGGCAGTCTTTGCAGTCCATCCTTACATGAACTGACAATATCATATATTTCATCTATTAAAACCGGCTTTTCACATTCTGCATTATCAGTCTAAATGGCTTTGTCCTTTCAAATCATTATCATTGAGAGGAGGAAACATTGGTTCCCTCATCATATGGAATTGGCTCTCTGATTAAATGAGCTTTCATCATCTCCTTCACACACCCCTCCCTCTTGTCTTTGTCGGTGTGTATCTGCAGTCAGATCATCTTCCTTATGAAGTCATCTGGCAATGATGTGAATCACATTAGATGAATGGATTGGCTGACTAATAGCATAAACCCTGCTAATTGGATGCATATTGTCATGGCTAACTGTTATAGCATCATAAAGCATCTGAACTGAAGAAGGTGGCACTTCTCTGAGGTTGCATAAGCAGCACTAACATGGGAGCAAATAGGCATGACAAATAAGACAGGGAGGATCCTGGAGGCCTAATGGCGTGCTTTGTCTCACTCTGTCTGTGTGACCTCTTTCAATCTTTTGTTCTCACACATCAGGTCCCAATAATCATTTTTAATTCCAGACTCGAAAGCACTTCCTTCCTGCCACTGCTCCCTCCCTGCCTACCTAAGGGAATTTCATCAGCCTTTTCTGCTTAATTACCTCAAAGACACTGTCAGTCTTACCTAATTATAACTCAATTCTCAACAATGTGTCTCATAACGGCAGGCTCGGCATTGAACCGTTAAACTGCAGTTTACTTCCATGACCTCTGGAACCTCCCACACATAATAAGAACAGATGTCAAAAATCCACTTCTGTTCCGACCTTGTGCGCCTGATTGAGTCTCTATTAACAAGGATAAATAAGCAATCTGAACCTTTTGGTCAGGCTTCTTCTCTGACACCAAAATAAAAGTACTTTATGCTCAATGGCGCCAGTCATCACAAGTTCAGAGTTTATGCCAGGCTTGCAGCAGGTCTCTTGGGATGAATGTTGGCCATGTTTTCACCAGAGAATAATTTTGATGTTCCCCTGGCTTTTCATCCAGTGCCACTATCTGTGTCAGAAAGTGCCTCAGCTGTTCTCTTTGAGAAGACAATTCTTACTGCAAGTGGTCTGTTTGTGTCAGTGGATGATTGGGACAACAAAAACTTTAAATGGTGAGATTTTTATTTGCATGGAGCCTATGAACCATGCATATGAACCATGCAATGCAGTCATAGCATAAAATTATTAGTGTGGCCAACAAACCAACAGCAAGTTCATAACAGAGCAGCACAGAACTACCAGTAGCTGTCTGCGTCCTTGCACAGATCTGAGATCTGAGATTCTACAAATGGGGAGTAAATGCAGTAATATCATGCTAAACACCACAAACTATGTGGCTTCAGATCCACTGCTAGTCGTAGTACAAGGACAAAGAGATAGAGAGGGAGTGCTGAATAAAATCCTGCCATGAATAACAAACATGGAGTGCACAGGTGTCAGACAAACATCTGAATGTTCTTATTTTGTTTTAGTTTGTAAGCGGTGTCTGACTGATTTACAGTCCTAGCAAAAAAAGTTTGGGACCCAGTGAGTTAGAAGAAGATCATGGTTGTCCCATTGTTGATTTTTTATAGCAGACCGTCAGTCTTTCATTCTGTGTAACTATTTTTGCACATTTTCTAATGTATTGATATTTAGATCTTTTAAACAAGGTGTACACTGAAATACATGTTAACAGTTATACTATAGTTATACTTCTGACTCTACTGTGTGCTTTCTTGTAATAGACTCTTTGAAAGATTTGAATCCATGTCGTGTTTTTGTGAGTGAACAACAAAATTACATTTTCAGCTGAGTACCTTAGTAGTAGCACTACCGCCAGCAACTGAGGTCCAAAATTTAGAGACTGAGTCTATAACGAAGAACATTTAGAGTAATATAGAATTAGAGCCATATGTGAAAGAATCGTGGTGTCAGAAACAGATATTACCTTCCTCTGCTACATGTTTCTTCCCTTTAAAAAGGAGTTTTTCCTTCCCACTTCCGCCATTGTTCATAGGAGGTTGTTTGACTGTTGGGGTTTTCTCCATATTATTGTAGGGTCTTAACCTTGGAATATAAAGTGCCTTGAGGCAACTGTTGTTGTGGTGCTATATAACTAAAATTGAATTGAACTGGCTGCCAAATCAACTGTGTTTTTGACTTGATAGTATTCTGTTAGAAGATTTTCATGGTTGTGCACCAAGAAGGTGAAACTGTCTTATAAAAGGGTAGATATAAACCTAACTGTAATTCCAACACTGAACAGGTTACTGGAATGCTGGTAGATCTAAAGTAGCGGTCTCCAACCTTTTTTGCGCTACAGGCCGGTTTATGCCCGACAATATTTTCATGGCCCGGCCTTTAATATGTCGCGGATAAATACAACAAAATAAAACTAGTACCGGTACCGAAAAAAGAAGATTTATTCATAACACACGTGAAAAGACCCAGGAAAACCGAGTTAACGATCAAAACGATAACAAGATAACGCTGAAAACGGATAAAAACCCTGAAAACCAGACATTTCACACCTGAGCCTCAACTCTCGCGGCCCGGTACCAAACGACTCACGGACCGGTACCGGTCCGAGGCCCGGGGGTTGGGGACCGCTGATCTAAAGAACCTAAAGAAAAGTTGCACGTTCCAGTGTGCTTTTGGGTGCATTCACAGTGGCTTCAGCTTCAATCCTTGGTAGATGCATTCAGTTTACTATGGTTTTGTCTGGTAACCAGGTGATATTTACAACTATCTGAGATCTGCATAGTACATGAAATTCAGAACTAAACAACAAAACAGCTAACGCTTATCTAGGATCGGTGTTCGTTGTTATGCTGGAAGGATAACAGATGCTTCTCAGTGAAGAGAGGATTTTCAATGTGCATTTTTCAGGGTGTTTCTCAGCTCTTCTTATTCAGCACCACTGAGACACAAAGAACAACATGCGTGATGAAATTTGAAGCAAACAATAGGCAGTACTGTAGAGCGCCCTGTTTGTTTGCCTTTCTATTAGTAATCATTAGCAAAATACTGGCATATTTTCAAATTTCAGGAGAAAGTGGAGAAAGCATGCAGAGCAACACCTTGCAAAACATAGGCCATTTGGTTTATTTACACACGTACACTCTGTTGGGGGGGATTAATTTGTTAGAAACAGCATGATTCTCAGAGGGAGACACAAACTAACACGAACAGACCTGATTAGCACATCATGATTAATGGTTGTGACAGCTAATTTTGAAACTCGCATAGAAACTGTCAGTAAGTGCGTGCGTGTGTGTGTGTGTGTGTGTGTTGGTGTGTTAATGCACATGCTCACGCATACGTTGATCAGTTGTTTGTTGTCACTGAATCTTGCTTCATGATATTCAGGCTTACATTCCCATGCATGATCGACAGACTGAGGACAGGAAGTTTTGGATTTGTGCAGATACGTATCACCTCTTATCCGAGAAGCTTTAAGATCACAGTTTTGAGATCCCAGACGCCTTAACGCCCATTTACATTTTGGGTCATTTGATCTGAGCAAGTCACATGACAGGGTGGGGCAAGGTCTCACAATGGGTTCACCCGAAACCTTGGCTAACAGTGACCCACAGCCGTTTTTACACCTTGGCTCATGTGATTAGGCAGAAGGTCAGTAGTGGGTTCATAACCCTCTTAGAGACGCTCCCAACAGGGCTTAAAAATCTGGGACTCTCCACCAATTGCTCTTAGAACTGAAGAAGCTTCTCGGATGAAGCGCTTTTCTTTCCAAGCTCCTTAGATCAATGTTTCTTAACCACTGTGCTGTGGCATGTAGGTGTGCAGCGCTAACAGAACATATACATTCTCTTCCACTAGAGGGCAGTATAACTACCTGCTCTAATTAAATGGGTTGCCAACTGTAAAACAGAAGAAGAAGAAGAAGAAATTAAATAATTGACTATGTGCACGAGAAAATGCTAACTTCCTGGTTTGAGACCGGATGTGGGGTTGTACATTTCCGGTAGCTTTACTTTGCGGTCAATCGCTACTGCGAAGATATCCTCCAAAATCATGTCCAAAACTCGAAAACAGAAAGATGGCGTTAAGTTACAAAGAGCAGAAGGTGGGAACACTCACCGCTGTTGTGTCATAAAAAATCTAATGATCAATTTTGACGTTTAACGCGTTTAGATCGATCAGTTGTTTACATCACTCAACACAAGCAGAACTGCATCACTGCAGCAGAAGACACATCGTCCACATTCAGAAGCACATCTCTGTATCGTGACTGGTCTCATGATTTAAACAGGCAAATGTTCAGCATTCAAACTACAGGTGAAGAATAGTCAAACCAGATGTTTCCCGTTATGTCGAGATCAGCTAGTCAAGTACACACCTACACAGCATGTTAACAAACCGTGAAAAAAGCCACACAAAAAATGAATGATTGCTGGTAACGGTTTCTATACATTAGTATGTACGAAGGGTATGTTGTGACTTACCTTCAAAATTACAGCGGTCCCTCGCTATGACGCGGTTCACCTTTCACCTCGCTGTTTCACGGATTTTTTAGTGCAAGTTTGCATGCTTTTTTTTTTTTTTACGTCACATTGTGTCCTGCGTCCTGATCGCTGCAGACGATCTCCTCCGTGATGTCTCTCCTGTACAGTACAGAATCGCTGCATCCATCGCTAGCAGTGTGACTCTGAAGTGCAGTGCTTTATGTCCACGATGTCCACCAAACGTTTTGCACCGTCAAAAAATAAAATCGGCTACTTGATTTCACCTATCCTGGTTATTTTTAGAACATAACACCCGCGATAAACGAGGGACAGCTGAGAAATATAACATTTGAATCCCTTTTCTCTTTTGCTCTGAGGCGCAGGAAAAAATATCAACAAGTCGATGAACATCATTTACAGATATATTGGGTAAATGCCCGAGACATCTATAGAAATGTAAATCGCCGCTTGATTCATTTGCTTAACTTGTTTTGGACCGTAAACCAGGTGCGAATAAGACACCGGAAACAAAGCTCCCCACAGGAGTTTCCGCACCGGAAGTAGCATATGCTAACGTGCACATAGTCAATAGTCATGCTATGAGACAATGCAGCGCATTGTAGCAACAGATAAATATTTGAAAAGAAAAAGTAGTCAATCTGACCTGAGTCCCGGAGCAAATTGTGACCCAGATGAAGGCCCTAGCACGAGTAGTGGTCACAATAAAGCAAAAAAAGGTATACTGGAGACAAACTGAGCCAATTCCGCTATAATGATCAAAATTTTTTCTGTGACATTTTTGTTTGGTGGTGTGCCGTGTGGTTTTTCTAATGTGGAATATGTGCCATGACTCCTAAAGGTTGGGAAACACTGCCTTAGATTACTATAACCTGGATGACAGAGAACCTTCACAGGCATGTGAATGCATATACAGATAGATATATATTATACTGAACACAATATAATTATATAGGTCTGTGTTTTGTATGACAATACACAAATGGGCCACACTGGTTTTTATAAAAACTGTTTTCATGTGGTTCAAGCAATAAAACTAGGATGAGAACATCACCAAAGCTAGTTACAGCACTAACACAGGGGACAGCTAGTAACAATGAAAAATAAAGCACCAAATAAATTTTCTCAACCTCTTAATTCAAATCCTCAGAAAAGGTTTCTGTTGTCAAGTGATGATACAAGGGATGCCCTACAGCGACTACAACATCTCTGATAGTAAAATTGGATTTATTATTGTAATAAATTGCATTTTTATTCATTATGAACTATTATTATAATGGATTAAGATTAAATCCCTATATACTGCAATACTTAGTGGGATCATCTGTTTTCTGACACTTTAAGTACATTCTGCCAATAATACGTGGAACCCATCACTTGTGATGTCATTTCATTTTGTACTTGAATACTTTTCTAATGGCTCTGTTTGTGTTTGTTACCTGTACAGGTTCTTTTTTCTAGTGCGCAGAGTTTTGAAAAACTTGTTTGGGGGGTCTTTACGATATCCTCGCCACAACAATTCCTGAAACGCTGTAGGAGAAGCAGATTGACAGATGCATTGTAGGAAACACTTTTATGATTAACTGGGATTATAAGTGGCCTCAGTCGGACTCTTCAGTGTAAAAGCAGAGTTTTTATTCTAACGTCTCTGTATTGTGTTGAATCAAGCTAATGAAAAAAAAACCTCCACAAAGAAACACTTGTTCATTGCAGTGGTTTTGTGAACAAACACAATACAGAGGAGATAATCATACTGCAGAAGGTGTTTCATTGAAGAATAATATACCATCTACCAATGTACTGTTGTCAGTATCAGGACCGCTATTGTGGTTCAGAAATTATATCTGGAGCTTCTGGGTGGCTCCAGAGATTAGGCCACATTGTGTTGCAGTGACACCACTGATATGAGAAAGGCTTACATTTCATATTGGAGCCAGCATTATCTTTCATTTTTTTGTGTCACTTGCTGGGAAGAAACTAATGCAAACTGATCAAAACTAAATAAAAATTCTCATCTTATTGAATAAATAAATAAGAAGCTCTCCTGAATAGTTACTCATGCTGTCTCAGGCCCTGCAGGGCACACATTTTGAACTTCCACACCAACCGTGGAGCGGTCCCTGTAGGTATTAAATATTGATAATGGTGATGTGCAGATGTGCATAGGAGTATGCGTATCACCACCAGGGATACTTTAGAATTTTGGAAGCGTGCAGATAAGAACGTGGGCAAATAAACAGTGTAAGTTCTTTTTATTCTTTTTACTTTCAGCAAATCCCTTTACTCAGCTCTAACCCTGTAGCTCTAGCCCAATGTCGTTATTAAATAAAGAATCTTAGACAGTGCTTACTGGTCAACTTTATTCTGTCAGTACTGGTGATCGGGATCACCCACCAAATCTTTTATATGGACTCAAGGTGAGTGCATCTACTGCCTTCTTTCTAATTCAGTACTGATAAAGAAATGCAAATGGGCGCAAAGCAAAAGGTGACCTGAGACTGTCCAAGAGACGGGCTCAGGATGAAAGGAGCTACTTGTGAGAAAGTTCATCTCAACATAATATTACACTGAACAATTTTCAATTAAAATAAAGCAGGCCATGAAGTCAAGCCCAAATACAGTCCCTATAGTGCAAACAATTGTTGTGCATCTGCAAGCCACTTTGGAACCCACCAAACTTCCCCAGATCATGTCATGTCTCCACTGACACACATTCTGTGTTCCTCTCCCTGCCTCCAGCTTTCTGACTCAAGGCTGCTTTTGTCATCCACAGCTCTGTCGTTGCGCACATTCACACTGTCAAATATAAACACTGCAAGATAGAAACATCTAACTGTAGTTGTGCCAACAAAATAAAACTTTATAGCTTTGCTTCCAAGAAGGTTTGTAAAATGAACTAATTTGTCAATTTATATATACGAAGCTCAAAGACATCCAACAACAGTACAACAGTGCAAATTTGGACTGTTGTAGTTTTCAGTTGGTTTTAAATTGCCTCAGAGAGATGTTAACGTGATCGATTTGGAGGCTGTTAAATTGGCTTCATTTTAGTGATTTTTAAAAAGTTTGTCCACCCTATTTATATTAATGTGCTTTGGTTTAGAAGTATAAGAAACAACTTTTTAAAAGTGTAGTATAACTCAACTTTAACATTTAATTTAATACTTTGAATTATCACCAACACAGAAAAACATCAGGAAATCACAAGGCAGACGGGCCACAGGATACGCCGGGCCTGACCTCGGTCTAGAAGCATTCAGTGTTACTGCTGCAGACACAAAAAAATCCTCCCTTCTTGGTACTCCACTGTGGTAGCAGCAGTGTTTGTGGGCCATACAAATGCTGTATGAGCAAGCATCAGAGCTGAATACTTTGCAGCATTGTGCTAGTTCTACCTCAGAGGCATCTCGACTGAAAGGAAGACAAACTGCTGTGCAGTATCTTGGAGTCCAGTAAGCCATTTCTTTCTTCCACTGACCTGTAGCTACATCTCCACACCTCAGTGCATTTTATAGTGGTGCTATTGTCCACTTCTGTGTCCAGGCTTATACAGAAACACTGTATTTGCTCCATAGCTTTCTTTTACGTCCTTTGATCACTGACTATTTTGTAGTGGACTTTTTAAATCTCTTCTTCAAACGGCCAGAACTGCAGAGCACGTAGCGCCGTCATGTCTTTAGGTTTGGGGGGTATTGTATGCTAAGTACTCACAAGTTGAGTCAGGCATGATGGAATTCAGCAGCTTCTGTAGGATACTCTCTCTCACTCCCTCTCTGTGAGTGTGTGAGTGTGAGTCTGTCTTTCTTTAATGTTTCTTTGATGTTTCAATGAAAACGGGTCCCAGCCTTGAGCATCCTGGTCCCAGTGCTGCATTTCTGCACTCGTATGCATTTCCTCAGCATGATGACATTTTTTTAAGAGAAGAAGGAGAAGAAGTAAGATTGCTTGCTTGTGAATTCCTTCATAGTTGGACGTATTCCATTTTAAGATATGTTTCTTGCTGAAACTTGGGAGGGTCATACACAGGTTTCAAGTCTTGTGGGATATTTTGCAGTGTGCTTTTGGATCATTATCATGCTGGAACATTCCTCTACCTCAAAACTTCTAGAAATCGGAATTTATTTTGTCAGCCAGTATTTTTGGTATATCCACATGCCAGAAATCGCCAAAATAAGCCAGATGAAAAGAGCAGTGATTCAGTCAGCGAGCAGCTTGCCCCACATTTGTGCAACACCTCATTTTGCTGTGTCGGTGCAGTGGATGGAAGAGGGTGAAGTTTCTGAGCCACAACCAGACTTCTGGCTCTCCACAATACTTCAGACAGACTGTAAAACTTATTTGATGTTAAACTATTGGTTACCTGATGGGTTTATACAGTAATAAAAAGATTTGCATAATGCCAACCCTTTAGCCTTCGCGTATGGGGGATGAAATTTCACCTTGCCATTAAAATTAGTATGAGCTGCCAACAGAAAAGAATCCATTAGGCCTTTACTACATTTGGCCTTCATTGGTTCGTTAGTAGTTAATAGGTGGTCTGCATTTTTAATCATTATTAGATTACGATTATTAACATTTTATGCATCAGGAGGACACAAGATGTCCTGTATCTGTTATCTGGTAGCTGTCAGACATCACACACACACACACACACACACACACACACACACACACACACACACACACACACACACACACACACACACACTCAAAAATGTGCAATTTACATGAAATGATTAGAAGACAGTGAAAATTAGTATTCACTAGGTTTTGATTCTGTTCCGTCCCATCCCATTCCAACACACACATTTACACATGAAGACACACACTGAGTGGTAGCCGACACAGAGATAGCAACCTGCTGAGAACACACATAATTTATTAGCAAGAATCTAATCACAGACTCAAATGAGTTCCAATGGAACTCATTAAGACGGCTGATGAAGGGCACAGACAATAAGAGAGCATGTGGTGAAGTAGATAGATAGATAGATAGATAGATAGATAGATAGATAGATAGATAGATAGATAGATAGAACTCCCTTTTTTCTCTTTTTAAAGTGCAGTAATAAGAAAATGTTATTTTGAGGAAAATTTAGTTTGATTTTCCTCGCAAACATCTACACCTGAAGGCAGCAGAGTCTTATTGTACGCACACCAGCCCAGCAGGGAGTCCACCTCATGTAGCAGCACACACACACACACACCCGTCCACCTTTCACCACCAGCAGTGTAAATTGAGGGACGCGGTAATCAGTGGTGTGACTCGGTTGGTAAGTGACGGCATCGATTGTCTGGGATTGAAGAGTCAGTCTTAATACTAGCTGGTTTCAGGAGAGGAGTAGTGTCAGGGTGGGGGACGCCAGAGAGACAAGAGAGCCTTTTGTAACGAAGATGGATGGACAAGACGGATGGAGGGAAAACTGCTCTCCACTCTCATTTGGAAACAACCCGTTTCAATCAAAAGACACCGTGGTTTAGAGACTTGTGATTTAACTGTTGAGTCCCTAGCCGAGGCTAGAATTAAAGCTTGAAAAGTGTTGTACCTTTACAATGGAACTGAGCTCAAAGGTTTTCAGGGTGTTGTGCCCTTGAGGGAGCTCAGTAGTTTTCCAGTTTGGGGATTATAAAGAAAAAGAAATCAAATGCAATGGCTAATTTCAGATACAAAGTAAGATGAAGTACGTGGCTTCCTAGATCTTAATTTCTAAATGTGCATGACGACAAACATAGGCACACAAAAAAGACCTAAGTGTAGAAAAGTTTTTGATCTTGCTTGATACAAAAAAGTAGCTGCAATGCATTTGTTGTCAAATTAACCAGTAGCACAAAAGAACACAGTTTTACTCGAATTATTCTAAATTCAATTTGTGGTCATTCAGTTAGCGTTTATTGGATTAGTCTGTATTTATGAAGCAGCGATTGTAGTCAGAGAGGGATTAGCACCAAATGTGGACGGTAATCTGCCATATACAGTGCTATTTTAGTATTGGGGGGAGCATGCAACATCCATGATAATCTATGTGGGTATCTTAACATTACACAAAACTAGAGGAGCAGAAAAACATGCCCGTCTTGTCTCAGCCTTCCATCAGATTTTCAAGACACTTTGTCATTGCTTTTCAGCCCTGCGGGTGGTCTTTGTTTGTCCTTCAAGCTTGGGTCCTCTACAAGAGGCCTGGGAGCTTAGGGTCTTGCACTGTATCTTAGCTGTTCCTAGAACTGCACTCATCTGTGGTCAAACAGTTGAAAGAGGGGAAAGATGATCAAGACGGCAGGGGTAAAGTTGCCAGAAAGCTGAATATCACATCTGCAAGACAGCTACACGTACCTGGATATCTGGCAGGCAAGCAGCAAATATGGCGAAGATGAAGATACTTACAGAAGACAAGAAAGGTTCTGAGAAGCCAGCTAAATGGTAGGAATAAGATCCAATATAATACCCAGCTGAAATAATAAGCTGACCACAGGAGGAGTTGGATGTCACTGGTGTCAAGACACAAAAACTCCTCTTAACCCAAGGTCCAGCACCCTGAAGCTCTATGAGCAATGGAAGGAGGTTGGGTTAGGATTAATGCATGACAGAGTCCCACAATGCAGGATGAAACACAGAGCATCCATGAATACATCAGGAAGATGTCCCACTGAGATGAGCTGCTCAAAAAATGCCTCAGGCAGCTGCAGACAGATGGTGATGATGACTAGGAGGAGGAACTATCAACCAAACCAGTGCATGGGATGTAGCATTGACAGAAAGAGCTGACATCGAGAAATCCTAACAGTTGCTAGAAAATTCCAGCACTAAAGAACACAGAGGGTCTGATCATGGGAGCATAACAGCCCCCAGGACCAGATTCATAGAGGCAGCATTGTACCACAGCCAACATGACCCAAGTTGCAGACTGTATAGAGACAATCCATCAGGATGTACTCTGTGACAATGGATACTGAAATGAACAACCAAACGGATGGAATAGTGCAGAGGAACATCTGCCCCACATATGGACTACAAGCCAACAAGTCCCGATGGGAGACACCACCAAAGGTGCTTGAGAACAACAGGGCTAAGGTCCTCTGGGACTTTGAGTTCCACAGACATCCAGCTGCTGACCAATCAACCACACTTAGTGCTGCTTTGCAAGGAGCAGAAGACTGCAGTTGTGATCGATGTGGGAATCCCAACAGACAGCAACATCAGAAAGAAGGAACATTAAAAATACAGAAGTACCAAAGACGGAAGGAACAACTGGATCCAGATGCGGAAGAGAAGATGTCCAAAGTGTACCCAGAGGCAATAGGTCCCAGTAGTAATTAGAAGCTGTAACCTTCAAACTGGAAGAGCAGTTCCAACAGATTCCAGACGCAACATCAGTGATCTCTGCAGAAAGGGCAGTCCTAGGAGCAGCTAACATACTGGACCCTCAAACTCGCAGGTCTCTGGTGGAGGACATGAAGACTTGAGCTTAAAGATTTCACACACACCACCCCCCAGGCTGTGAGAGGGAGATTTTTGAGAGAGAAAGACAGAGAGAGAGAGAGAGAGAGAGAGAGAGAAATCTCTTCATTTATTCATTTATACTGTTTTAGCAATTAACTAACTGTACCAAATATGTATGTAAACTGAGTGTTTTTGTGGACTTTCAGACACATAGTGTCTTTCACATTTACTTAAAAACACTAATTATGATTTTGTCACTGCAGACTTGTTTGTGTCTCCATGTTCGCGGGTGTCTCAGGAGTGCTGGCTGCCAGGCTGCATTCAGTCATTTCACACTCTGCAAGTCTCCTGGGGGTACACTGGGGAAACAAACACACACAGTACATTCATACAAATGAAAACCTGAGATTTTATCATAGTCACAAACTGGGACTTGCAAGTAAGTCAGCTACACACAGATAATTATCATGTTGTTTCTTTGTGCATGCTGTATTCAGAAAGAAATGTCCACCCAGCGCTCAGCACTAACAGATAGAAATAGATCTTATTCCATTCCCTCCCTTCTTGGCTAAAACATTGAAATTATATTGCGGATTGATAATAGCAGCTTACCCTTAGCTACATGTTGATGCAGAATTACACAATATAATGATATTTTTGGAATTAGACAAGAAGAAGAAATCCCCCAAACATTTTTCTACTCCTCAAACTTTGTGAAAACATTAAACAACAAAGAGCAAAACCAACATTCACCAAAAGTCAAGCAAAAAGTACATGACTTCTTTGAGAGGGGCCATCTCCAAGTTGAGATCTGAGACAAAAATCCGACCTCAAAATAGCTACCAGTCGTGCACAGCAGGCATGCTTTAATCTAAGTTGGCTAATTTGTTTTTTCCTTCTAGCAAGGTGGAAAAGAGTTCAGGCGCCGCTGAGAAGCCTTTCATGCCTGAGTGCTTAAATTAGAAGAGATCCATTTTATTTATAGAGACCCGTTTAGTGTAAATGTTAGATGTGCTCAGTTTGATTCGGTTTAATTACAATGCAGACATTTGGTCTAGAGGAGGTTTTGGTGGGTAGGACAGGTGGAGGCTGCTACCTCGGGTTATATAGTCAAGTGTAAAGTGGGATAGCAGCAGTTTGAGGTATTTCTGCCAATGTTGTGCACTGCAGAAATATCTCTGCCCAGTACTGTGGTTGTGAGGCACATTCGGTTTAATTTACAGCACAAGTGTGTCTTTTATTTGTCAGTGCATTTTTCAAGGTGGGGTAAAAGTTAATCCAGATTGTTTGAAGAAGCAGAGGTCACTCCGCAGATATTAGCAGTATTAGATCAACGGAAGCATTCCTCGTTAAAGAAGACAGAGCCAACCGGGTGAATTTATCCAAACCAGTTCACTATTCTTTTAACTAGTAGCTACTGTAGCTGTTAAAAGAGAGCAGTACATAAGTCTTAATCGTACATAGTTGATTAAGATTTTCATTTAGGCAGCAATTTTACATGTTTTTCATATAAAAATTATTTGGCTTTGAATGTATGTACAAACAAAATCTTTCCTGGTTTATTTTCTTGATTATCACACACGTTGCATTTTACAGCTCAGCTACTTGTTAAACTGAAATTATCTGTAATCCCAAAAGGCCATTTGGAGAAGTACTACCCAGTAAGTCAAATGTGATTTGGTGGTCAGTCGTGGCTTACAGTAGATGTTGATGCAGTTTGTCACCAACCTGTTCCCGGGTTGGCAGTTTGATTCCCATTAAACTGGCAGTCAAGACTGAATTACAGTTAAAATTCATAACAACAGTAACCTCAAAGTGCTTTGTACTGCAACATAAAGCCTATAATATTAACCCTATAATATATATAAACCCTATAATATTAGAGAGCAAAAAAACAGTGACTTAATGGCTTGCACTATTGGGTCAGCATGACACCAAAAGGTCTTTAGCGAGCACAAAAAAAATTAAATTCCTTTCCTGATTTTATAGTGACCCAAAGAAGAGAAGCCAATTACAAAAAAAATGACTTTTCTTCACAGTCCTTGCTAGCAATCAGTGTTTTGGACCATCTCAAGGTTTTTCAGGGGACTTTCAGAACAACCTGACCAAAATGAATTGCAGTCATGCAGAAGTAATGAATGCACAACTCACTTTTAGCATAGAAACAGGCCCCACAAAACACTACTTTGACCCCACATTAGAGCTGGGCGATATGAGATTTTTTCATATCACGATATGTTTTTTTCATTTCAGGCGATAACGATATCTATCACGATATGAGCCAAATACCTATATTTGTAAGATTTAAATGTGCCGTTGCTCACAAGTAAAATGTGAAATAATCAGCAGCTTGTTTTTATTTAAATATTTATTTCCCATAATAAGTTCAACAGGGTAGATGTACTTAAGGAACATGAGACTTTTTCAGATAAATAAAGGCAAATATTGCAAACTACACAAAAGGCAGCCGCTAAAGCGTTTAAGTTTCAAAATAGAACAAACAAAACAGACTAAATTGTCAATTCCACTTAGAAACAAAATATTAATTCTAAAAATAAATCTTAGTTTGTTTTACAGAAGAACAGACAAAACTGACTAACTTTTGTCAATATCAAATAAAGTCAAAGGAGCTTGCAAAGAAAGCCTCGGTGGGAAAAAGTAAACAAAGCTGGGGCATAGAAGCAGAACCGAGTCGTATGTGTGGACGGACAGTAACTGTGTGTATATGTAAGCATTTAAACACTGCAGAGAGTAGAATTAACAGTAACAGTATTGTAGAAATTCATTTCACCGAAACAATAACGTGGCGCACAGTGTGACGCATGCACCAGTTTATTGTATTTCCAGACTTGCTTTCGGCACAATTTACAGTGCATGCTACTCTGTTTTTTGTCAGACTTGAAATAGCCGAAATACCTTCACACTACAGAACTTCTATGGCTCTTCCGTTCGACAATCTCTCCGGCGTTGGAACCGTCATCTGTTTTCTCTTTGTCGAAATTTTAGAGGTTGCCCAGGCCTGCCTGTAATTTAACTAATCGATTTGTGTCATCTGAGGTATGCTAACCAGCAGTTCAGCTGTTAACAAGCCTCTGTCCTCCACAGACATGAGCCACTATTTAACTATTTAGATCACAATAAAGTGCTAATCTGGCTGCATGTCATCGCTCTAAATTTGCCTTGGGAATGTACAAAACGTCTACATGTTATCCTGCTCTTTCCATCGTGCTCTTTATCTTTGTTGCTGTCATATTGGTCACCCCCTTATCTCTCTCACTCTCTCCCTCATTTTCATTTCTCTTTCTCTTTGTACAGCAATGGAAAAAGTGATTAGCACACTTAAACGGCATGAGAGACACCCAGAGCCTCTGGGTGAATTGTTCCGCCATAATTTCTTTGTTAATTGCTTCTCTGGGGAGGCATGAGAGTAAAAGAAGCCCACGGGTAACTAAGTCTGCCACACTTACACACTGGCCTGCTTTGGGGAGACAGTCATTTCCACTCCACGTAACGCTCCTCCCCCTGCCTATTAACTTGTTCCTCCTCCCTCTTTTTTTGTTTTGGAGACCTGCCTGGGATTCCCATTAACCTTGCCACCACTTTTCCATTTTCGTCTTTCCTCACGTGCACGTTACACATCTGTTTCAAATCTTTTCTTGCTTTAAAATACTCCTTATCTCATTTCTACACTACAGTGATTTTTTTTTTGCCCTACTACTTTACACTGTCTTCCACCTTCCTTCCTGCTTTGTTATTCCCACCGTCTTTACCATCACATCCCACCTTGACAGCGTAATGTACATTAAAGCCTGCCCGCATCCTCTCGTCTCTGACTTATAGTACTTGATAGATAAAGTGTCTATAGGCATGCGAGACAGCCATCAGGAAGAAAATGAAATGCCACGAGGCGGCAGGCATCATTTCTGTTTCTGGCTTGCGGTGCATGATGTACCTTGTTTCCCAGACTGAGAGCAAATGGAAGTTTTAAAAATGAAAACCACTTGCTTTATGTGATCCTGCTTTGATGTTTCTACTAGAATGCTTGTAGCTCTGTTTAAAATGATACACTCTGCTATGTAAGTCAATAGCACTAAGCTTGAAAATGTATTGTGAGTTGAAAATGTGTAGATCGAACTTCCTCCGTCATTTCTGCTACACTTTAAAATGCACATGTGGGATTTTGTGAGTTGAGTAGCTGGTTCGGTTTCAGCAGAGGATGAGGTCAGGTTGTCTTGTTCTTCAGCTTTTATTCCATGTCGTCTTTTGTTACTCTTTTTTTACAACCCTCTGTAGCCACAGCTGTAACACAAGCACTGCAGTGAAGCTTTTTCCTCAATATTGCGCTTGTTAACTTTGGTTGGAGAAATGTTACTGATTTCAAACTGGAAAGCTACTGTTCACCATTACAGGTCATTCTTGTTGCTTACACATTGTTGCTTATCTGAAAAAGAAACAATCCAGAGCTGGACAAAGTCTTCGACCAGGATGTGTCTCAAAACTCATACACAAAGCTGTGTCATATCTACAGTAGCTTGCAAAAGTATTCGACCCCTTGAACTTTTTCCACATTTTGTCACATTACAGCCACAAACATGAATCAATTCCACGTGAAAGACCAACACAAAGTGGTGCACACGTGAGAAGTGGAACGAAAATCATACATGATTCCACAATTTGTTACAAATAAATAACTGCAAAGTGGGGTGTGCGTAATTATTCAGCCCCCTTTGGTCTGAGTGCAGTCAGTTGCCCATAGACGTTGCCTGATGAGTGCTAATGACTAAACAGAGTGCACCTGTGTGTAATCTAATGTCAGTACAAATACAGCTGCTCTGTGACGGCCTCAGAGGTTGTCTAAGAGAATATTGGGAGCAACAACACCATGAAGTCCAAAGAACACACCAGACAGGTCAGGGATAAAGTTATTGAGACATTTAAAGCAGGCTTAGGCTACAAAAAGGTTTCCCAAGCCTTGAACATCCCTCGGAGCACTGTTCAAGCCATCATTCAGAAAGGGAAGGAGTATGGCACAACTGTAAACCTACCAAGACAAGGCCGTCCACCTAAACTCACAGGCCGAACAAGGAGAGCTCTGATCAGAAATGCAGCCAAGAGGCCCATGGTGACTCTGGACGAGCTGCAGAGATCTACAGCTCAGGTGGGGAATCTGTCCATAGGACAACTATTAGTCGTGCACTGCACAAAGTTGGCCTTTATGGAAGAGTGGCAAGAAGAAAGCCATTGTTAACAGAAAACCATAAGAAGTCCCGTTTGCAGTTTGCCACAAGCCATGTGGGGGACACAGCAAACATGTGGAAGAAGCTGCTCTGGTCAGATGAGACCAAAATGGAACTTTTTGGCCAAAATGCAAAACACTATGTGTGGCAGAAAATTAACACTGCACATCACTCTGAACACACCATCCCCACTGTCAGATATGGTGGTGGCAGCATCATGCTCTGGGGGTGCTTCTCTTCAGCAGGGACAGGGAAGCTGGTCAGAGTTGATGGGAAGATGGATGGAGCCAAATGCAGGGCAACCTTGGAAGAAAACCTCTTGGAGTCTGCAAAAGACTTGAGACCGGGGCGGAGGGTCACCTTCCAGCAGGACAACGACCCTAAACATAAAGCCAGGGCAACAATGGAACGGTTTAAAACAAAACATATCCATGTGTTAGAACGGCCCAGTCAAAGTCCAGATCTAAATCCAATCCAGAATCTGTGGCAAGATCTGAAAACTGCTGTTCACAAACGCTGTCCATCTAATCTGACTGAGCTGGAGCTGTTTTGCAAAGAAGGATGAGCAAGGAGACAGACCTTAAAAGACTGGCAGCTGTAATTGCAGCAAAAGGTGGTTCTACAAAGTATTGACTCAGGGGGCTGAATAATTACGCACACGCACATGTTTGGAATCATGTATGATTTTCGTTCCACTTCTCACGTGTGCACCACTTTGTGTTGGTCTTTCACGTGGAATTCCAATAAAAGTGATTCATGTTTGTGGCTGTAATGTGACAAAATGTGGAAAAGTTCAAGGGGGCCGAATACTTTTGCAAGCCACTGTATATCTAAGATTAGTTCATAAAAGAGATAATATAACAAAGGAGGTTTGGATAGATGGATGGGTCAAAGAGGTGCCTGACAGCCAAGATCACTGTTACAATGTTTGAAAAACCATAAAAATATTTGAAATATTTTTATGGTTTTTCAAACATTGTAACAGTTTCTGCTGACTTAAGAGGAGTTTCAGCTTCAAAGTTTTCTGCATTATGTATGCACACGTTTCCATGCAGTTAAATAAAAGGGCTCTTCTGACATGTATTGAGGAAATGCAGAAAGTGATCCTACCTCTGGAAGGTGTGCAGGTATCTGCATTTCCCAGGCATTGCATGGATCAGTAGGTAGGAGTGAGTCTAAAATTCTTAGAGGACCGTAATAGAAGACTTCCAGGTGCTTGGAATATGTAGGAACAGTCTTGACTAAACTGAGCTGGATTTTTTTTAAATAGCTTTCAAATGGAGCACTTGTACATTTGTGAATGACCAAGCAGTTATTAAAGATACTTTTCACCATTCATCGAGGGACAGAGTGATAAATTCTATTCCATTCTTAGTCTAAAGCTGTGAAATGACTAAAATGCAGAAGTTCCATATATTTCTGAATATGCAGGTACAGTATACATTGGATGTGATTTCAAGGGTCAGTATGGACAGATGTTGAGGGAAAAATACTTGAAGCCCTGAGAGCTTTAAACCCAATCATTATTAGAGGGGTTAGGGAATCAGTATGAACTGGCAATTGTAGTACCGCTAAAATGACCTTCCATTTAGAAGTAAGGCAATTACCCTGAAAGAGCTCTGACCAATGGCAGGAGATGGCAGGCAGTTATTGTGGGCTCCCACCTGTGAATAAGTGTGAATAGAAAGGCAGCTGAAAAACAGCAAGGGCACTCAGTCAAACTTCCACATGCAGATGAAAGGTTACATCGGAAGAGTTTTCCAGAGTGTCTTATTCTCTAAAGATTCAGCATTTAGCAAGAGTGGCATGGAGATTCTTTTGGACGATGTTAGGCATTAGTGCATTTTCACACTTCAAAAGATCAAGAACAAAAAGAGTAACCCGTGGGGTTAAAGGACGGCAGCTCGCTGGTGCACATGCCCGAGAGTAAGTTGTCAGAACTCCTAGCTCTAGCATTTATAAAGAATGCATGTAATCTAAATGACAGGGTTGCTGTGGTGATAACCTTCCCTGGTTTGCGTCTTTGCAAAGTAAATTTTAATATGTTCAAATCAGAGACCTTTTAATTATCCAGGTATGTACACAGCAAATAGGTGACCTTTGGTGAGTGTTACTGTTATTTAGTTAGATGGCTGGGACCTTTACTGGCAACAGAGAGAGAGGGGCTCTGTGCATGGATACTGAGGGGAGGTTTAAGAAAAAACAATTCACACATTTAGTTTTAAGAAATGAGATTCTGTTTAATAAAGATTCTCACAACAGACTCAGAAAAAAAACACATATCATCATTCAGTTGTTTACGCTCCCACCTAGACCAAAACCATTTGCATATATTAATTCAAACCACATGTGTGACTGTATGCAGTAACAGCTTTTGGAAAGACTCAGCTTTTCTCACAAAAAACATTCTCACAAAACATTTCTTTCATAAATAACTGGAACTAAACGCAGACTGACTCTGAAGGTTTCTTAGTTCTTAGTGGGACCAATCAGGCAGAAGTAATGAGACTGGTCCTGGTACCATAATGATAATAAATTATTTTTGAAAGGTATCCAAGTCGTACACTATAACTGTCTCTTGATCTTTTTTCTTTTTTTTTACACAATATTTACACTAGAACCCTGCAATGATGTTGCTGCCTATGTGAAGTTTCTCTGGTGGAAGTTGGAAAAGCACCAAAGCTGAGCTCCATAAAGAGCTCTGCATATTGTCAATACACTATACAGTATGAGCAAACATATTGGTCCCTCTAAACATTACACCTACAGGAGCTTTCATGAAACCCGGGTGTAAATCCATAGACATTAATATGTAGTCGGTCTCTCCTTTGCAGTTATAGGAGCGTGTGCTCGTCTGAGAAAGCTTTTTACAAGATTTTGAAGAGTTTCTATGGGATTTTCTGTCCGTTCAACTAGAAAAGCATTTGTGAGGTCAGACACTGATGTTCTCCCTTCTAGTTCATCCCAAAAGTGTTCGAGGTCAGAGCTCTCTGTGGGCCAGTCAAGTTCTTTCACACCAAACTCATACAACCATGCCTTTATGGGCATTGCTTTGTGCACAGGGGGACAGTTCCCCAAACAGTTCCCACAAAGCTGGAAGAATATAAATGTCAAAATGTCTGGGCATGAGCTAAAGTCTTAAGATTTCCCTTAAGTGGAACTAAGAGAACTATATCTTTCTACGTAGCACTCATAATTCTTATTCTCATGTATATATCTCATGTATATCTCATGCACATATCTTTCTATCTATCTTTCTTTCTACATAGCACTTTAATTCTTATTGTCTGCACTGAAGCACCGCAGCAATTTCCTAATGTTGTAAACCTCAACATCTGGCAATAAACCCATTCTGATTCTGATTCTGATTCTGAAGAGGCCCAGGCCAATCCCAGAAAAACAACACCACAGCATTATCGCTCCTCCACCAAACTTTACAGTTAGCACAGTGCAATCAGACAGGTACTGTTCTCCTGGTAGTTGCCAAACCCATACTCATCCATCAGACTGGCAGATGGAGAAACATGGTCCTTTTTTGTCCATGTATTGTACAACACACTAAACCACCCACGTGGCATTTGATGCAACGATTATACAAGACTAAATGTAAAAATCTCGCAGAAACCATAAAGTCACGACTCTCTCTGAGGGATCCGTGAAAACCGCTGCACAAGCTTGCACTATTCCTGAACCTGCTGCAATTCTTTGGCAGTCTTCACTTTGGTATTGTCCCTGAATGACCCAAATAACAAAGCTTTGATCACTCTGCTGGTTAACCTTTGAGGCTGATGATCTCTCATACACCCAGAAGCTTATCTCTGAGCCCCAGAGGAGCAGCTTGATTCACACGTCCACTGAGAATTCATCACTGCAGGTGCAAACGACTAAATATATACATATGCTAAGTGCTCAGAAGCTAATGTTTGTTGCAGACTTGAAGAACAGAACAGCGCTGTGCTATAATGAAGTTAGCTTTCTGCATATTGTATATGTGTATCAGTATTTGGGGAGCAGGAACTGTGGCCCAGGAACCAGAGCTACATGTATGATCCCAACTTCATTTGCATGATATGCCTCAGAGGTCCTCTAAAGAAAACAGAATATAATTATTTCAAAAATGTATTTATCCATTATGTTATATTTTTACATAATCAGCACATTTCCAACACAATAAGGTATTTGAATGCGTAATGAGAGCCATTGTTATTGCTTTCTGCAGATTAAACACTCTACTTCTTCTTAAACTGCGATTAAAGTTTGTTCAAAGCATGGATGCTTTTGCCAAGTACATTTTGAGCAGTACTCATTTACGATGCTATATTTCAGAAGAAAACGCTCATCGACAGTTAGGTTATGTTTTAATGTGCAGGCAGAGATTTTTATTGGGATTAGTGGCTCCTTACTCCATAGCTTGTCCTTCTACAGACTTAAGGATATTGAAATATTAGTGTGTTTTTATGTATAGGTGCACATTTGGCTGTCTGCATTCTTCATGCTCTGACTCCCTGGCCCAATACGATGTGAAAAATTAAAGAATGCAACCTTTAAACTGCCTAAAGTTCATTTCATCACCGTACCCAGACATTCAGACAGGACCAGAAATGACGGTGTGGCAGCACCTTGTCACCGATGGCCCTGCTTGCATCTGATGTTCACCTTTTTAATCTGAAGGCCTTGAAGAGGCACACACTCACACACACTCTGAAGCAAAGACATGTAATCAGTTTATATGAATGCAAAAGTGCGTGTTTCCCAGACAAATGTGTATTTGCATATGCAGGGTTTTCTTCTCTTTCTCGCATTCATCCATTCCTCATCTTCAAACGTACACATAGGTGCACACACACATGCTCCGTTCCTCTGGGAGAGTGGAGTAAATCAGTGAGTGGATTTTCAGTGAGTCATAGTGACAGGACAGACAGGACAGATAGATGATGGGAAGGAGGAGAAGATGAAAACTGAAAATGGATTTTCGAAGTCCAAGCATGTACACCACCTCCTGCTTTCTGCCTTGCATCTATGTGTGCATGGTGTGTATAAGATCTCTGTGTGTGTGCATGCTCTGCGAATGGCAGAAGTGCTGGCCTGATAAGAGGTGAGTGTAATGAAGCATTACACACACCGTGTCGGTCAGCACACGTATGTGTTTAGTGTATGGTGTATGTGTAAGACAGCACATAAGTATTTACCTAATTCAAAGCTGAGCATACAGTATGCACAGGAACCCACATGTCACATATTTTTCCCCCTCTTACTGTCTCTGTCGTGTTTCGTCTTCCTTGCTCAGTCATTCTTCTCTCTCTCACACACAGTCACACAAGCTACAGGTGTCACAGAGCCCAGCCGACTCCGACAGGGCTCCGAAACTGTCTGTCAGCCAGCTCTTCTCCTTCTATACTGAACCACAATGACAGCTGCATCATTACTGCTATAGGAGGCTGTGTGCGGCTAGGCCTGAAGATGTTCTCACGTGTGTGCTAGTGGGCCTAGTTGTCAGGGTGTGTAGTCATTACCATGCTGACGTCCATCTGCTTCGCCCTACAAAGTGGAAAGTTTCTGACCAACTTCCCAAGATTTGTAATAGAGTGCTCTCCTGCAGGGCTTTCATCTCTGCACAAATTGGAGTGTGTGTGATGGAGAGAGGGACAGAAAGAGAGAGACAATTGATTGGTGACTGACGGGAAAGAAATGTACGAGAAAGAGGACGAGCCCTCCAATGACGGTGAGGTGGAAAAGATCATAAAAAGAACCAAGAACAGGAAGGCAAGAGACACAACGTGCAGAACAGAATAGGAATGAAAATGAGTCAAACTAATGATGGAGAGACAACAACAAATGACTATGGTTTGACAAAACGTTAGAAAAGAAAGGTCGTGGCTGAAGTTGTGAGCTTGAGGAGGGTTCAAAATCATTCAGACATAAGAATTGTATTGCTTTGAGGGCAGACAGATAGACCACTTGATAGGGAGAATTTTCAGCTCTCTTGAAAATGGCAGAAATGGACAGACAATTCCAAGACTGTGGAGCTGAAACCACTCTGCAGAGATACTTGAATGCAGAGGCTGCCCTGCACAAGCTAACAGCTCCATAGGTCGTACGTGCACGCTGTTCCTGTGATGTAGACTTACACTTTAAAGTTAAGCAATTTGTAGAAATTGTAAGAATAAGTGCATGGAAAATGTGCGCTGATGTCATCACATCTGGGTTACAGAAGCTACAATGGCAATAAAAACCCCACAAAAAACGACTGAGTCATCTAACATTTGTTTAAGGTTGTGAAAGGTCCTTTTTATACCAAACGTAACGAGAATCATTCGTTATAATAAAATATCATTTAAATTTTATTTGTTTTATAGCAACAGAAAGACACTGGAATGTGATCATTTTCCAACCCTAACCTGATGGTTTTCAGCCCAAAAAACATTTTTTTGTGATGTTCATGTGCCGGTTCCATAATGCATCAGAAATGTACTGATAACAAGTCAGATCAGCCTTCTCTGCTTCAGTCATAGTTCTTTTATTTTAGTTCTTTAGACGAGCCGACGTTTCACATTTTCATTCAACCCCAGGACAGTTTTCCACTTTGACTCGGTCCATTTTAAATCCAATGGCTCAGAAAAGAAAGAGTTGTTTCTGGCTCATGTTTGTATCTGGCTTTATTGATGATTATTGATTGATTTTCAGGCCTGTGCCTTCTTCACAGTTTTCTCCAGATTCTCACAGTGTTTTGATAGTATGTATTGCAGCTGATGAGACAGTTTCTTTGTAGATTGGTGAAGCTCCGCCCACCATTAGGTCTGAGAAACTGCCTCTCTAAGATGCAGTTTTCATACCAATCATGTTACTGACCTATTATCTGCAAAATGCTTCTCCAGACATTTTTTTTAAGTAACACTTCATTTTTCCAGCATTTTGTTGACATTCTCTACTTTTTTGAGTTGTTGCTGCAGTGAAATTTAAAATGAGCTAACACGGTATTTTCTCACTTTGTGATGAAATTGTGGGCAAATTATTGCATTCTGTTCATTTATTTACATTTTACGCAATATTTTCAGCATAGGGGTCGTATATAGTCTGCTGCTGTTGCCCTTTTTTGAAGGTAAAGTTATTACTTTAAATGTACGTTTGAAATGTACATGTATATGTTTGGCTGTGTGAAGTATTACGCTTGATCTTTGTCACTCTCAACACGTCAGCTTACTTGGTAGCTTGAGACAAATGACTGGCATGTTATGACAGCTGTTTACAGTAGCGAGCAGGCTTAATGCAGTGATATTTCACAGCTGCGGCACTTACCATAATACATCAGCCACGCTGTCATACTGCCTCTGAGTTGCAATTTCTTTTTCTTAGTGACCTTATCACAACACTAATATTTGAGGCAAAACTTAGATTTGTATAGAAAATGTTAAGGAATCGCAGGGCCTATGGGCTATGGGGCCTGTTATTGTACTAGTGCAATATATATATTGTTGCTGTCAGTGTCCTGTTTTGGCCTTTCCTCATGTGGTCACAGAGGATGCAAACACAACACCAAAGGTTAAATGTTGTTTAACGTGCCAGAATGAAATCCCACGTTCACATAGAGCCACTGATTCTAGATCTTTCACGCAAGTTCAAGAATGAATCAGCAGACAGCTTTGTCAACCAAATCAAATATTAATGATCATACTTTTTAGAAAACGATCAGCTTGCCTTTTTCCCTCAATTTTTGTTTTTCTTTGTGAGGGTCCAGGAAAATGAGTGACAGCACTGCACACACACACACACACACACACACACACACACACACACACACACACACACACACACACACACACACACACCAACCTTCAGGAAAAGTGGAAACAAATTGAGGCAGTTCATTCAGTGGCATCAGCTGTGTGTTTTGCATTCATTGCATAAATACGTATTCTGAGACTCAGCACTACACTAAATGACTTGTTCGGGGTGGCTGTTGTGACAGACGGTTTCATGGCTTGTCAGCGTACGTCGGGTCAGTCGGCCAATTTCCTGACACGGAGCAGCTTAATACAGACAGGTCATCATCTCTCTCGCCCTCTCTGCTTGTTCTCTATCTGCTCCTCCATCACCCACATCAGTCTATTTCCTTTCATTTGTCCTGGCTCGCTTTCTCGCCATCGTGGCACATCCAAATAGTCTCCCTCTCCCCGTTACAATTTCTCGCCCTAAGCCTTCATTCCATCCATCTCTCTTTGGTAATGCATCGAAAGTGACTCTCCCCTCCCTCCCTCCCTCTCTCCTATGCATCTGTCCACACTAGCGTGTCTAAAAGGCTCGCGGTGGTGTGCTGTGCCAAGGCGAGTGCACAGATTTGGATAACCGCTGTCTGGAGATATGTCTAAGATAACAGCTATAGTCACTCACTCCTGGTTTGCCTGCCAACCATGTGTGTATAAATGTGCATGTGCGTGCTCGAGATAACCCCAGAGGCTCTTGCTCCTGTTCCAGCCAACAGTAGTTTACAGCTGATAGTGACAGCCAGGAAATTTAACGCATCACAAAAGTGGACACCTTGAAAAGTCGATATACTGCACAGGGGAAAATATATAGAATTTGATAAAAGTTTGACTACTAGTCAAGGGAAATACAGAAAATGAAAACAGATTACAGTATGTGATGAAATATGAAGGTTCGTGGACTCCTCACAAACTGCCCAGTACTGAGTTTCATCCGGTACTGCAGGGCAGGGCGGCTGTTTGCTCGTTTTGATTCCCTAGCGGGGATGCCACAGCCTCTCATCGAACGGCAGTCCATGTTTATTCAGATGTTTTCGCTCCTCTGAACACCTTGGCTTTTAGTGCATCTCTACCTGGAGTACCTCTTTTTCTATCTCATCTCACACATGCTCAGTTGGATTTCTGCCATGTGACTGGAGATACCACAGATATGGGCTGATTTGACTGTCAATGCTAGTCATGTGGAATCAAGTAGTAAAAGCTTTCAAGGGCCAATTGAACTGAGTCGCCAAGTTTTTTACCCTCCAGTTTTCTAGAGAGGCCACCAAAACCCAGCATTCACTTCCATCATCCAGCTGTGTCGGCAAGTGGCATGATAGATGCAGCTATTCCTCAAGTACACAGGTGATTACCAAATTAGGTGTGTGCTTACTAAACCACTGCCAGATCCCAGCGTCCTCTCATCAAATTCATGCTCAACACCTGCCCTTTACAAACGCCGGCATTCCACTGAAGGCAATCAAAGAGCTACAAATGTGTTGTGCAGACAAACGGGGCATATCTTGTTACTACAAGTGGCTGTGCAATCAATACCAGTGGTCCTTTCAGTCATTCTCATGGAGCAGTGATGGCCAGATTACTATTTGTATGACTTCCATATATGGGGTCCAATTTGTGCAAATATAATAAAATAAACATAATAGTTTTCAAAGAAATAGTATCACAAAAATGTCTCCTGTGTAAACTATTTATCCGTTACTCTGAGACGTTGTCTTTCAAAGGCTTTCTGTTTTCCAGGTAACATTCGAGCATAGAAACACTGTCCACAGTGCAACAATCGGTGTGGATGTCCAGCATATTAATCTTGTCTTTGCTTTGTCCTCAGACTTCTTTGCTTAAATTAATTATTGCGAGTGTTCAGCATTAGTTTTTGACACATAATGAAAATGCACGAAATTACTCATCTGGAAGTCTAGTCTGGTCCTGGCTTCTCATGGTAAAAGATCTCGTGTAGTACTTTTTGACTAGTAGTTCTCCAAAACTCCGCACATGCTGGTTAGTGCTGCTTTGCACGGTACTTGCCTGCCATCAAGACACCAACTCTGGAATTTGTGGATAAGCTGTTGACTCATAGCTGCCCCTCACCACTAATCTATGTTTTCTTGTCATGTAATAACGTAGAGTTTTAATTTAGATCAAGCCATCTTAAATCTATCATGTCTGAATAAGCCTGGATGAGCAAAGCCATGACTTCTGTCCACAGGCGGCAGGTAAAGAAAATTATTTCAGGCTTTTCCTTCCAAAAATGTGCATAACTGATCCTTCTATCTAGCTCAGATATCTGCTTTGTGAAGCCTATGGGTTGGTTTTGATTTATACTTATTAGCAACCTTAATTTTCATCAATTTTCTTTTATGAGCCTGACCAGTTGTTGCCTCCTGGCTCTGTGTGTCCTCTGCAGGGCATTTCATTCATTTCATTTCATTTATTTATTCATTTTCAGGCACAACAAATACCTATATTGAACATAAAATACACAAAACAAAAAACAAAACTTGCCTGAAAAAGGAGTGGGACGAAGAAAACTTATTAAATCCCACCCCTATACTCACTCATCAACAAAAAAAAACAATAAACTTCCCGCAGCTACGCCCATCATTGCATACAGACCCATCAACAGCCCCGGGCAGATACAAGCATCTAAGCGGCAGCTCGCAACCAACAATTAGAGCCTTCATAACTGAATACAGAATATATAAATTATAAATTGCATTACCACAGGTAACAGGCAGTAATAACTACAAGTAACAAACACACATACATATACATACATATATATCTACACACACAAGTACATATATGTACATACATACGCACACTTTATTTTATTTTTTTTTATTTTGGAATCCATACCAGCAATGGTAAGAGAACAGACATTACAGAGCACACTAAAACCCATCATTGAGTATACTGTGACCAGACCAACTGTTTGTAGAGGAATTTAAATCTATGAATATTTTTGCATTGTTTCAATTGTAAACTCAGACTGTTCCAGATTCTCACACCACATACAGACACACAAAAGCCTTTACGGGTTGTTCGAGTTCTGGGTAATTTGAATTCTCCAAAGCCTCTCACATTATAAAGCTTTTCTCGAATTTCAAATCTAGTTTGTAAATTTGCCGGTAAAAGTTTAGTAAAAGCTTTATACAAAATTATGGATGTATTGTAATTAACCAGATCCTGGAATTTAAGTAACTTTGCCTGAAGAAAGAATTTGTGAGTATGATCTAGATAACCAGCCATTTCAGTCATATATTTCATTAATGGGCCGGTGTACAGGATTTAGTGACATTTAGCAGTGAGGTTGCAGATTGATTCATAGTTACAGGTGATTACACTAATGATGACTTAATTATGAATGCTAGATTCCCATTCTGCTAATAGATCTGGCTAAATAAATGGTGGCTTCATTTCCAGTGGACAGGCCCACCCATGTCAATTCAGATATGAGTTTCATGGAAGATTAAACACCAGGCTGGATATTTAGAAGGACTCACACAGATCATCACTCTTTTGGATATATTTTATATGGTTTACAGCCACTTAGCTAATTATTACATGTGTACATAACATACACCATTTTTGGCTACAGTTAGAAACATCTTCATGTCATTTCATCCTAATTTCATTAAATATATAAAAATATATTTTAGTTTTAAACAAAATTTTAATTGCAATACAAAATAATATTTACTGGGCAAATAACAAACTGAATTCACATTTCTGGACTTTCTGTCTGGGAATGCAGGAATTAGCTCACGTTTGTCAGCTTAATTAAAAATAAGTCTTTATTTTTTTAGCTTTTCTGACAAATGGATAACAATAATGATATTCTAGCATTACAAACATCTCTTTGATTAAAAAGATTACACATACTAGCGGATTAATCATTATACGGACAAAATGATTTTGGTAATGACTGATTCTGTTGATTTTGGCCTAATATACTCTGAAAACAGGAGATTGAGTGTATTTTCCTCTGCCACTATTACATCTGTTGTGTTGTATGGCTGCACTTCTAAAACTGAGACAGGACTGTTGCCTCTTGCTGCTGAGGAAGGTTTTTAGGATCATCAGGCTCGTGAGGCTATTTAAAGACGTTATTCTGTAAACTACAAGTTAAAGAAAACAGCTGAAAACTTAGATTTGCATAATTTAAATTACTTGACGGTGGTAAAGCGATTGTATTGTTTAAACTGAGTAGCAACAGCAACTGAGTCACTGAGCTCAATTAATTACTTGGCATTATACACACTGAAGTACTACACTGGTAATTTGAGAGAGCGGTGAAATAGAGCTGTTGACCAAATGGCCATTTAGACTGATTTTTGTCCTGTCTTTGCACCAGTGTAACATCATCATTGAAGATGCCAAATAGAGCATGTAATAGGATAGAAGTAGAAGCTGAGTGTAAAATTTAAAAATAAAATATTGTGGATATAATGGCTCAGCCATGGTTCTTCACTTGAATGGGGTGTTGTGCTGTAAACAGGACACACAGTTATCTGTAATCTATTGTTGAAAACAGAAGAAACAATTTGCTTAAAGTTTGAGAGGTTTTTTGTGTTTTTTGGGCATCCATTTTTATCTTCATGTCCCACTTGAATGCAAGTTGATGAGTAAATCAAACTTCTGACTGGTAAGTTGGATACAGGGTGAACTATTTAAGTCATTTTTAGCATGCTTGCATTTGTGCAGGGACCATTTGCAACCCAATTCCATGAGATCCTCCTTTCACTTGCTTTAGAGGCTGATCGACTGACCCACTGGGAATCTCCATTAGCTAAGTAAAAGTCCGTATTCCCCAAGCAGTTGGCCAGATCACTAGCTGTTGCCAGGTGAAAGCAAAGAGGGTGTTGCACCCTAATCCACTTTGTTCACCAGCAGATTGCTGCGGTCACCAATAGATTGAATGAAAGACGAATTCTCTGCAAATGCTCTCTATTTATTCTCCGATCAGGAAACTGAGACTGTTTACCTTTACAGTAAAAGTTGCGTCTTACTGCTGCAACCAAAACATTTCAGAAGATAAACTTTTACTTTAAAGGTGACTAGTCGGTCTCCATTTTCAGGTTGCAATACACTTTTAACAGTTTCACTAGTAGTTGCTGTTCCATGACTGCTAGCAACCAAAGCATTCACAAGGAGGTTCTTGGTCCAGTACCATATACCTCTTTGCAACCAATTTCGCCCAGCAACCACTCTTCAACCTGTCACGGTATACACACTTTTCCCCACCAACCTTTGGTTTCCAGAAGGTTCCAGACAGATCTCTAAGCATGTGTGACTCCGGCTTTGGCAGTCAACTTCGCACAACTCACTGTAATGTCCAGCAACTGCTGGTGGTTGCCATATTGGTTGCCAACCTGTCTCTAGGCCCGGATGACTCGTTGAGTAGTGTTAACTCTATTATCATTAATGCCTGCTCTGATTTGTTCTGGGGTCTCAGCAGTCCCAGAAGAGAGTAGTGCCTACAAAGATCAATTACTGTGAAGGGAAATAATAAGTGGAGATATTATCTGAGTTTCAGGAGCAGGACCACACCTCATTCACGCCCCTTCGAGCATCAGGCTATCACCAATACCTGCTGTTCTCATTTTCATGGCCCCCCTTTTTCCTCTTTTCTTCTCACGTCTTGTTAGTACATGGGGATCTGTCCGGCCCGGGAGCCTCTCCCAGTCCCCTCGAGGCATTCCTCAAACCGCAGCACCAGCACATGGTCCCTCATTCATCATCACTCATAGTAACTGAGGATGTGGTCCCAGCTAGTGAATCCTCTTTTAGCTATAGTAGTCCTGGCTGAAATATCAGTATGACGTCCTGCTACACTACCTTTAGTTTGGCACTGGGACAACATATTGACGTCTTTGTGAGTGGAAAGCTGTTGAGGTATCACATTGTTAATTCTACACTAATGACTTCTTCTCCAAATAGCTTGTTAGGGCACCTGCCTAGAGAGGGGGAAACAAAAGGCCAACATGTACCTCTGTCCAAATTACGACTTCCACCCTAATAAAATGCCCATTTGTCAAGTTGTTTTCTTTTGGAACAGAACTCTAAATCTTGTTTTTCTTAAAACAAATAAATCTGCCATTGTGCGGAAAATATTCTAAGACAGAAGTGAGGACTTTGCTGCAGTCGAATAAAGGAGAAAATAAAAGTGGGGAGAAAAACCTCAACTACATGTAATCCTCCCTCAATTCAGTAAAAACCATCTAATAACTGGAGAAGTTCTCAATTTATCCAGCAGAAATAGTCAATTGCAATCATTTCGGGATAAATATTCTTAAATAACACGTTTTGACATTTGCATTTCATTATACAGAAAACGAGCCGAGAGGAGTTTTTGTGGGAGTTTCAGATTAAGATATTTTCAGTTTAAGTGGCAGGCTCATTGTGTGCGCATCTTGGTTGAAAAGATCTGATTAGGAATCTTTTTATTTAGAGAAACTGAAACGTGATTGAACACCCTAATGTCTAAAACACTGAGAGCAATAGCTGCTAATGACGTAGCTGCAAACACGGAGGCTAAATATATATTTACATGGAAACTGAGCAGAAACAAGAGCTGAGAAAAGGTGAGAAATGAGCCCACAGTTGGACACAAGTGTGACTCAGATCTTCTAGCTACAAAATATTAACATCCCACCATATTTCAGAAATGACTGTGTACCAACTGTGGTATCAGCAACATCATGCATGCTGTTCTTTGCCTCCAAGTTATGCTTTTAAAAGTTACATAGAAATGATATTAGAAATTTTTGAACTTATATTTTTCCAGCTGTCACTTTAATATCCATTTCATTTAGGAAGCGCATCCATTTACTCCGCGAGAAAAATGTTTCCCATATGCTAAAAGTACATCTTTGACACAAAACGCAAAACTAGAATCGAGTCACCTCATTGGTTAAAGCTCTGAAAATTTACTGGGAGACCAACAAAAACAAGGGCTCATAAATCTGTTGGTCATTACTGCTCCTGATATAGCTGAAAGAGGCATTGTGTGTGTTTATTGTTAGCAGTGAACAGCTTTTAAACCCTTCCAGACTCAATTTATGGAGCTGAAATAGCACTAAAAAGGAAGAAAAATATGTCTTTCACGAGAATATAAACTGGAAGTCCATGAATTTAACAGCAGAGAGTTCATTCTTCATAGTTGTCGGGTATGTTTAGTCTTATTTTGTTTGATTTAAAGCACTTTAAGTCCAAATGAACAACGAATAAATACATTTGTATTCCTGGGAGTGGGAAGAGAGCTTTAAAATATCCATATTTGGAAGTTTATTTGAAAAACAAAGACTGTTTAATACTATTTACTGAATTGTTTCAAACACATCATGGTCAGAATTTTCGGAGGCTTCTTGGGTGCGTGTTATGAAAACTTACCAAATCAGACGGTCGTTTTCCAGAAACCTTGGCAACACATTGGCAACAAAGAGAAACAACCTGATGTTAACTTTAACTTAACTACCAGTTTCTGGATTCCATCAACAGGTTTTACTATTAGAAGCTTAGCAGTCTAAATAAAATTCCCCACAATTCTCGTTACATTTTGATTCCAGTACCGTTTATTATAGCATACAGTTATATAGAAGCATGGCACTGTTGCCTCACAGCAAGGAGCTTCTGGATTCAGAAATATTTACTTCTCTCCATCACACTGATGTCAGCTTTTTTTGGCCCACAAACACTGTTCTGATGTATTGATTGGTGGGAGTATTCAGTAATATATTCCAGATGTTGAATAAGGAACACAAAGAAGTGTGTTTGCCTGCTGATTGCATTCAGAAGGCCTCAACTATAAACCATGCAAACATAATGAGTACAGTCCTTGAATTTAAACTATATATGCATCTGGAAACCTCTGGAGGACACAGGCTTGTTAATGTTATTGATCTATACATAATCACAGACAATGACTGTGTATAAGGAAGGACAAGCAACGAGACAGACTTAGTGTCAAATTGTGCTTGGCTGTTCATGTATGCTGTTTCTATTGCTGCGGTGTTTACTTGCAAAATATTGGGGAGCTGTCATCCTGGCCTTAGAAACTGTGTCTTTTCTTCTCGTTGCAGTCAGAGTACAAAATGTTTGACAAAATGCTGGAACACAGAGGAATCAGCAGGTGGTTCACAGTGACCGAGAGCTGAGAAAAACAAAAAAACAAAAGCAGTGAGAGCCGCTCTCCCAAAAATAAACAATGACGTCGTCGCGCTCTGGAACCACAAATGAGAGACCCATTGTGGAAAATCTCATTCATAGAGAACTGAAGAGACCAACTGTCTAAATTATGGAACAACACTCTGTAACACACACCGAAGAGCGTCGTCAGGCAGCCTGCATTTATTTAAATTTACTACATTTGTTTAAAGATTAAATATCTTTTAAAAATTATAACCAACATATTTTGCACAGCTTGTGTGGTCAGACGTTTACAAACACTCATCATGGTCATTTTGGGCTTTTCTTTATGCATCTTTAACGACTTCAAAAGAAACAAGAGTTATTTATTTCGGATGATGTCGAATCCACAATTTGTGGACTTTGTCTTAAAGCTACATCTGTGGCAGGAAACCAATTAATTTAAATGATCTCCCAAGAAGAGTGGTCACATATCCAGCCAGAGTTATGCCAGGAATTGAATGCTGTTAGGCGTGTGTATACTTTTGACCCTGAGTAGAGAAATCCAAAATAATTTGAATCTTGTGCAGACAGTTCTTGACTTGCTCTACAATCATTCCACTCTAGAACAATTCAAAGAAATAATTAAAAGCCCAAAGGTACCGTGACATTTATGACCCCGATGAGTGCATGTATATAAGCTCTTTCTCGCTGAAAGGTTTGCAGTTAACTAGCACACGACAAGAAAAAAAAAAGCTGCGTCTTTTCTTCTCTATGTTGATTTCTGAACCTTTTTAAGCTTGGATTATTTTAGAAGTGATAACACCTTAAAAAAATAAAAGGATAAAAATCAAAGAAGGGCGTATATTGAATATTTGCCTGCTTCTTGAAAGAACACCAAACAAAACAAAAATGTCATCACCTCAATTTTTGCACAACTTTCATTTCAACACGACTTATCATCCGTGCTCTCTGTATTTGCATTTGTATGGAAAACTTTCAAAGACTTAATCAGTGCTTGAAAATGTGACTTCTGAAAAATCACATCATTCACTGTTGGCTTTATAAAAGTGAGTTTTCTTCTCCTGGAATACTTTGTCTTGCTTACTTCCTTTCCTGACATTTGCAGTCGGACTGACGGGGCCTTTCATTATGTGGCACTTCCACTTAAGTTGTGCAGGGCTTCTCAGCCTATTAGAAAACATTCATAGGGTTTGTCAACAGAGTGAAATGGCAAAAATTTATTTCAGTTTGATGGCGCAAGAAATTTCAGCAAACTTCGACTCCATGAAAACATTTGTAGACAGCCAAACACAAACATTTAGATACTGACAGACAAATTCTACACATTCAGCTCTCACAACAACTTTAGCAGTGGAGTAGCACATGTTACAGCCTGTTTCCGACAGAAATAAACTCAAAGTGAAAATGATTTCAATTTGAATGGAAACTTTTATTTTGAAAAGCTGCATATTAATTTTATTACTGATTTGATGTATTTTCTTTTACTGAAGAAGAACCATTTGTAATCTAAAAACTATGCTAACAACGTGTGACTAAGCTATCATTTTTAATGTACATTAACATGCAGTAATGGACAACACATTGAGCAAAACCTCATTTCATCTTATTTTAGCTCAGAAAATGGGAAATACATTTACTAAATGCAAACATGAGTGTATAAGTTCCTACAATTCGACCTTAAACTTAAAGTTTGAAAGCTTGAAAGTCAACAGTTGGTGTGACCACATTTATTTTTCAACAGTGTGAACTCTCTGTCTCGTGTTTTCTGCAGGAATAGTTCCCCAGACTTCTTGAACGACATCCCAGAGATCTTCTCTAGATGTTAGCTGTCTTGTGTTACATTCTCTGACAACACGAATAATGTTGAGATCCAGGCTCTGAGGAGACAGTCCGCAGCGTCTCGTTGTTTGCTTTTCTATCCGTGCTTTTACTGCACTGCCAGTGTGTTTACGGTCATTGTCATACTGAAAAATAAAGCTGTTTCCAGTCAGACTCTTTGGACTTTTCTACATTCACACTTCCATTTCCAGTGTCGATAAGACCCCTAACACCACCGACCAAAATGAAGCCCCTAACCGCAACAGAGCCTCCAGCGTGTGTTACAGACAGCTTTGTTGTACCTCTCTCCATTTCAAATTTGGATTCATCACACCATAAGATGTGTTGTCAATGCCATACCTCGGCCTTTTCTCTTGTATTTTTTTAAATGGCAGATTCATCCTGTGCTTTTTGTTTCCATTTGTACAGATCTGAAATAAAAGAGTCGACATGTTGAGTGGACAGTGCTGCACTGCCATGTTGTCACCTCCAGTCACAGATTCCTCTACATCCATCTCCACCTGAATGAAGCCTGGTATTTCCTCATTTCACTGCACTGTACCTCAACCAAAAACAGATCTGTTATTGCTTCTATTATAATATATTATATTATTATTCCATTTGATGACAGAAACTAGAAGAATAAGAAAAAGTAGATGGGGGGTGATGCGCGACAAAGGTCACCAGCACTGTGGCCATAAATCATTTTTATTGCGGTTACTATCGTTCACTCCTCTCCTAATGAAGCCAGCAGTCCCCACTAACAAGCATAACGAATGTCTCAGATATCAGGCTATAATTGCAGGAAGATGTGCTCTCTGCCTAATTACTGATATTTCTTGCTGCACCGATTGGACCTGCATCATGCAGGGAAGGTGGAGGTGGGGAGAGATGGAGAATGGGTGAGGTGGGTTATTATATTCCATTTGCTGGGACAGCTCCTGCGGCAAAGCTGTTCTCTCTGAAATGTCTTCTATAAGTTATTTATAATCACTAGGAAATGTTAGAGAGAGGCTGAGCTGGAGCGGTAGAAAGAGAAAAAATTTGAACTGAGAGAAGAGAAGCAGCAACAGAGGAGAGGCAGGAAGAATAAAGCAGAGGTGTGGACTCGAGTCACATGACTTGGACTCGAGTCAGACTCGAGTCATTAATTTTATGACTTTAGACTTGACTTAAAAAAATGTTCTAAGACTTGTGACTTGACTTGGACTTTTACACCAATGACTTGGGACTTGAATTGGACTTGAACCGGTTTACTTGAAAAGACTTGATATTTTACCCCAAATATAAAATTTAACATGCATATTATATAGAGATTGAAAATGTGACGTCATTCACGGGTAGAACCGCAAAGGATTCTGGGAACTCGTGGCAAGAGGTACTAGCGCACGCAGGCTTTCAATTGAAATCAGTCACACAGCGATAAAAAGAAACACAAAAATGTCAAGAAGCCGTTGTATTATTAACTGCAATAGCCGGTCGCATGACAGCCACAGGAAGCCGACGGGTAAAGAGATCGGTTGTTATCGGATTACGTCGTTGAAGAGAAATTGTTCGAGCCATGTTTCCGAAGTAACAAAGACGCGACGGATGGCCTGGATTGCAGCCATTCAAAGATCAAATGTAACGTCCCAGAACCCTCCAGCTCACAGGTTAGTCTGCTCCAAGCATTTACACGAAGGTCAGTGTTTTTTAGTAGTTAATACGTCATTTTTCTTAGTGAATTGTCCTGACACAATATTGCGTTTCGCTTCTGTTATTATGGTACATTGACAAAAACATACTTTTATTCACAGGATAAAACAGGTTTGTATCACTAATTGCCCAGTGCGATTACAGCATACAGTATTATTGTCACTGCTACATTTCTGTGATGCTACCAGAAATTATTTCCACTACTAATTAATTACCGTTGAGCTCAAAGGTCCTATTAATAAACGGTTAAGGAATGTGTATTTATGACGACAATTTGTGAGACTGGTAAACTTATGATACGTACGATGGTCTTTCGTTCCACACGGTGCGTTTCAAGGTCCTGCACCCATCCGTCGGTAAACTGTACCTGGGCTTGTTGCAGTGACCTGAAGTTACTAAACTTCATGAGTGTATGCGCTCACTCCAAGAACCGTATAATTATAAATATGCATATAAATATGCTACGATGAGATAGCTGACTTCATCTAACTAGCAAATGTTGTCCAGGCTACGTTGGTGATACAGTTTTTTTTAATGTGTATGATATTTTTGTCATGCGATTTTAAAGCCGGTCCTACAACCGCATCCAAGAATAACATGCAGCTTATCTCAGAACTGTCGGTGAAAATTATTCTTGGAGCTAGGTTTAATTGAGCTGCATTTTAAAGAGGTGCAATTTCACAATTTGTGTATATTTTCTAAGTTCACTATTTTGTCATGTGTTGAGAAAAACACAGATTTTAAAATTACATGGTCTAATATTTACATTTAGCATAACTGCAACATTATTTTTTCGTTTTTTTTTTTTTAAAGACTCGAAAGGACTTGAAATTCAAAGTTTCAGACTTGTGACTTGACTCGGACTTTTACACCAGTGACTTGAGACTCGACTCTGACTTGCCTGACATTACTTGAGACTTGACTTGAGGATAAAGACTTGAGACTTACTTGAGACTTGCAAAACAATGACTTGGTCCCACCTCTGGAATAAAGCTGCTGTGCAGCGTTTAAGAGGATGGTGAAGGTTTCTGTGCACGAGTGAAAGCTAGAAAAAGGAATGTGTGAACTTGTCCTCTGTTAACCTTTCACACGTTGAGATCAGTGCCTGTTTACTGTATTCTTTCTTTCTTCTGCTTCTTCTTTCATCTCTTGTTTCATTGTCTCATTTCCTGATTATCGCGTTTGCTATTAATGAGCCTGTGTTAGCGAATGTCTCTTTTTGGACGGTGGATGTTTGTTTTAGCTTGTATCTCTAATATATTCGTCCCACTGACATCATTTTCTCTCATCATAGATTCTCTGCATTTTGGGGAATAGCGATGAAATGTATTTAATTGATATAAGTTTATGTTGAACAATGCAATATGCTTAAAATACAATAATTTGACCTTAAACAGAAATTGTATGTTGTATTTTATGTGTTCATGGACACACGTTTAAGATGCAGGAGAAGCTGGTGGCATAAGCTTCTCTGTAAGACGAACAATTTTCTCAGTCTCTTCAGAAAAAGCTTTCATTTCTCAAAGACATCACTTTCTTTCTTTTCTGTTTCCTGAGGTCTAGACACCAAATCTGCATCCAATTGAAATACAGTGGCTTTAAAAGTCATGCAGACTGTCACAAAGAAAGGAGAATTGTTCAAATACAGAAACAATTACATGGAATTTTTGACATATTTTGATATGAGGCGTGACGTTTCAGTTGTTTCCTGTTCTTAACCAGTACCCATGATGCAAAATAACAAAAAAAAACTCAAGTCTGCGAGAGTTCAGCAGATTAAGATTTTGAAACTTGCTTTTCTTCACCTAAGCACACAATTCTTTCTCTAGCATTCATTTCTTCTTTATTTACTCATTTTAGATCATCATGTCAGTGTTTTTAAATCCTGCCAATGTGATGCTTTTTCAGATTTTATGCATTTAGTGCAAAGTTCTGCGTGAGATGCAAATTTTGGTGACGGTTAAGTTAAATTCATTCAATGGCCCCATTTAGAAGATCAGATACATAAAGACTTACTTACACTACGATCATTATAGATTAACCATTTACGACTTTAAGTAAAGCAACAAAGTTAGACAAATCTAAATGAAATCCATGATTAACTCACACATTAAACACCCAAAAATGGCAAACAGCTCGCTCAAGAATTTGTCACTCCCTCTTCACAATTGTAATTCATCATTACGAGCTTGTCCAGACAAGTTCTGCAAGAGTACTACCAGACTACAAGAAGAAGAGGCCATATTTATTTTTTACTTGTTTCCTTTTAAATGTAGCACAGGGTTGAAAATCCTTACATACAAACTCCCGACTGATCAGATTCCATTGTATCCTACAGATCTCGTAGTGCCGTGTTATTCCATGGCACTTTCCTGTCAGACGGCAGGGTTTCATTTCATCTCTCATATAGCTACTAATACATGCGCTTTGAATTGCTGCATTACTTTGTCTTTGCTGTAAAGTGGCTGTGAAAGCATTAGCATATACGTAGCATCTTCCTCCTTCCTGTTCTGTATTATTTTCCAGCTAAAACCTACTAAAGCTGGAATCCAGAATAATCAAAAATAACAGTTTAAGTATCTTGACAGCGATTCACTGATTCACCGACACTGATGAGGCCCCACAGCGAAAGAAATGGCAAATGTTTTAGTTTTTATCTGTCAAACATTTATTAGTCTTTATTTTAATCACTCCCCCACCTATGCAGCAGAGAAATCACACTGTGCTACTTCTAATGTGTTGGATCAATAGCTAAAATGCTCTGTGACACCATGATGAATTGCTTTTCAACTGTATTCATAGACTTGATCGCAGCTTCTTCATATGGGGTCTCTCGCAAGATGGAAAATGAAAGAATCATTAACAGGATGAGCTGGGAAAATTAGACTAAACTAGAGATGGAAAAGCGTCACATGAACGTCACTGCAACCAATAAAGCGGTGCAAACTGCGCTTTTGCTGCATTCATTATTAGCGCATACAACCAAGCCTATAAATTACATCTGACAATAAACTCTAATAATTGATTTGATTCACTGTACAGCAGCTCTGCACAAATTAACAGTGACAGAGCATGAATCCATTATTCTAAATTTGTACAATATGTGAGCTGACAGGAGCTGTTGGAGGATAATTGCTGGAGAAGTGCTTTCCCCAGGGAGATGTGTTTCCTTGTTACTTTGATTCTACCAACACAGCAAGAGGTTTTATGTTAAACCCTATAGCTTGTCAACAGCTTTCAGCAAGCCTCTGCTTCTAAGCCTCTGTAATGAAAAGTGATTGAAACACACCCAGGATAAAAAGCCGTTCTCCCATTGTACTGCTGTGAACTTTACAAAGTTTTCTCTATGTAAGCCACGAGATGACACTCTTGATAATTCCGTATTTTCAACCACAGCACACTTTCTCTTTCACATACTGCCAACTTATCTAATGCCACCTGCAAAAGTGACCTATAAAATTAGATTGACATTTTAGATATGGGCATTCTTTTTCTTGGAAAAGTTTTGTCTGCCTGTGATGTAAGCTATTTTTAAATGATCAGATTTGTTATCAGAATGACAACAAACCTGTCAGAATGCCATGATACCAGACATGCTCGCAGTAACTCCTTTTTAAGAATTCTACATTGCTGCTAAACAAAACCGCTGAACTTATTCCATCAACTGTCCTCAACTGATGCACTAGCTCTTTGTTCTACAAGTAAATATCACCATATATAAAATTAGCCAGTGTGACATGGTTGGTTTGTAATATGTGGATTTTAACAGCTGAACTTATGAACCATAGCCTTCATGGTTTTCTGGAGCCAGGATTAACCATAGGTATGTCCCAATTCATTGGCCGCATCCTTCGGAGGCCGCATCTGAAGACCGATTACAATTCAAAGGCTTCTCCAGATGCGGCCGACAAATGCGTCCTTCATTTCCCCGAATTTGAAGGATGGGTCGGGTGTATCCTTCGTGGCCTAACCTATCCCAGAATTCATAGCACGGCCCAGCCAAACTCCAATTTCCAACAATGGCGGCAGCTACTTAGTTTTAATATTACTCTTATTACTTTTTCTGGGTCACAAAATAAACTTTTAACATATTTTCAGGTGAGAATGTAGCTGTGTAAACTTCAAATATCTGCTCAGTTTATCAAGACACCACATATTTTCAAAAGCGCTGCGACGTATGCGGAGACGTCTGTTACCCACCAGCTCGATAACTAGCCGGGGGCAAGGCTCACCACCGGGCTCCCAGAACATCGTTTTCAAACCCCCCTGTGGTCTGCTCAGGTTAAACATGACATGTTCAACATGTCATATCTAAGTGACATGACATGTAAGTCACTTAGATAACTTAAAAATGTTATTGTTTGGCTTTTCTCAGTGTTTTATTTGTTTGCAGAGCAAATAGGTTTGGCTGAGATTAAAGTTAGTTTCCACACAGCTGAATAAACATCTTCAAACAGAAAAACCGATTAAACAGACGTGTGAGACGGCAGAAAATTTACTCCAATGTCGTGTTTTATATTAGTGAGCGAGGAGCAGACGGCTGAGTTTATTACACTCCACCGAGACAGCTGGTGAAGCAAATGTGAAGGCTAGACCGTCTCATTTCACAGCCTCGCACTTCCGCCCTTCTGAGTCTTCGAAGGACCCGCCCCACGTAGACCACAAAGGCCGGGTCCTCCGAAGGATGTGGCCTAGGTCTTGGTACAGACCTCAAAAGAGTGCTAAGTTATCAGCTAATGCTAGCTAACTTAATTAGCAAACACCTATTAGCAATCTGATAAAGCACAGTACAAAATCGTTGTTTAATTATGTTACGTTTTAAAAACTTTTAAGCACCAGTGATTCATTGTGCTAGCTTCCAGGCTTCCTCCTAAAACCTTGATTAAATAAGTAGGCCCAACAGCTAAGCGGTCATTCTTGCAATACTTTGTTGAAGTCTTTGATGTCTGCACAGATCCTCACATGTCTGCACAGATCCTCACACTTACCAATTTAAGTCATTCAGACCCAAGCGGACCCTAGTGTACCTCGTGGAAAATATAATCGTTTTTGTCACACTTTTAAACTGCAGTACTTGTTTTTCATGGCAATGTTAATGAAATGGGAAAAAAAGGAAACCACCATGAGACTACTTTGGATAGCTTCATGTAGGATTAAACTGTTTTTAGAGGATAAAACCTCCTTTTATCCAGCTAACCAGAACCCTTTTACTGTACCCCAGTTACATCAAATACCCTCTATACAAACACACACACACACTTTTTAATCTGATCCATATTCAAACATAGACTGAATTTTAAATCTAAGAGTGATGTGAAATATCAATACTATGACATTTGAGTTGGTTGTGTGAGAGAATCCCAGCTGATGGCACCAAGGAGCAGACGTTTCAGATGCCCTTCATGTGACTTTTATTCTCCGTTTTCAATTTTTCCCTTAGCTTGTTTGGATGAGGGAAGAGTTTAGTGGTTGGAGCAGTGTCAGACCCTGCTGTGAAGGTCAGCGCTGTGTCCGATAAAAGTAGTGCGAAGAAAACTTTCTCTCCCCCCCCTCACTCCCCTCTGTAATCTCTGAGTGAAGAAAATGCCAGCTGCCAGTCTCATTTGGAGAGATAAGGGCCTAGCCCCAAATGCACCTGTCTGGTCACCCACAGCTGAATAAAAGTGAAAGAATAAATATGTAGATGATAAAAAAAACAGAATAAAGGTTTAAAATAAAACGATCCCAGAGCACAGCTCCACACCGGCAGATCCCAGAGAAAACAGAACCAGGTGTAAACCATTTTATTGTAGCGCGTATGTGTGTGTGCTGGCTGTCGAGTCTTCACTGTTAACTCCCAGTTGGCAGGGTAAAATGGATGGCCTCTGCTATAGATTTTTGGCAGACACGTCCCCCTACAACCGTCTTATATCTTATTACCGACAGCCTCAGACACTCAAATTGATCTTTATCGGTGTGAAAAAAGAAATCCCCCATGGCATAGTCGACCTTTATGGTTCTCACCTTTCAATGGTGATTTTTTTTTAAGCGTTGTGTGTTTGTGTCCCATGCAAGTGGAAATTCTAGGAGACACACCGAAGGGCTCACTGGAGGAATTTCCAGAGCAGCCCCGTCAGTAAGCATATCCAAGCTGAAAATCTTAAAGTTGTACTTAGACTGGACAGGAATGAGACATTTTTTAAATCCAAAATCCAGCCAGTAGTCTCTGCTGTTGCTGTATGAGGCTAATCTGCCTCCTAAAAACTTCCATTAGCATAAATAAGTTGTCAGTGCCACGGGCTTTTTGTCACTAAAGAGAAGAAATTGTACTTCTGTTGACAGTCAAATTATTTTGGTGGAATGGGGATGAGTGGGAGAGACGTTTCTTTCACCAGCTGAAGCACATAGTTATTCAGCACTGGCAGATCACCTCGGCAAGCACTCAGAACATTGTCTGTCATTTTCATAAAAAGCAGGAAGATGCGAAAGCAGTAAACACTCAGCTGCTCATGTGGAGCGTGAAATGTTGTCACTTCTTTTACTTGATTTTTAATGATCTTTTTTGAATTTTTTCTTTTTTAATTGAAATTTTACACACTAGTCTTAGAATGCACTCAAGTACCAAAGAGTACAGAGTAAATACAGATCATTAATGATAACAGCAACACTCAAATAGACCTTCTGCTGTGCCACAACTCTGACCACTCGGAAACAGGAATATGTCAAAGCTGGATAATCTCTTTTTAGCTAAAAAAAAAAAGCGCCTAGTTTTAGACCATTAAAATAGATATGAAGTAAACCTGCAAATTAGTCTTAGAAAACCATAAAAGCTGTTGTCTCTGTAAACTAAAGTGTCCATATATTAATATTTGACTCGTTTGTTTAATCCTTGGTCATCATCTCTTCTCTTCCACGCGAGCTGCTCTGCCTTAATCTTTTCTCTTATCTTTCAGTTGACAGTTGATGAGTCTTAAGTCCAAACTACTGTGCAAATGTTAAAGGAAAATTATCCCTTTAAGAGAGTCTGATAAGATCAGCCACCTGTGGTAAATGGCCATTATAAGTCATTATGGAAATAGCAGTTTTTTAAATGTCTCTTGTATATTCTGCATTTTCTGCGTCATCACTCAAACCATTTTCTAGTACAAGTAGCATTTTCTGCTACTTGTACTACAAAATGACTTTCATTCTTTCCTCATATTCTTTTATTCAAATTCTTTGTGCCACAGGCACCAAAAGGTAACTCGTTCGAGCTGAACATGTGTGCTTCTTTGTTCTGGTTAGCCATCGCACAAACTTCCCCCAGAGAGTCAGAACCTTTGGAGGTTGTACATAAAATTGCGTAAAATTGTGTAGATGTATGTAGGGTTTAAAATCGTGATTCCTTCGGTTCAGAAATACCATAATATAAAAAATTGATTTTAACGTTTTCTTCAAGACAAACCTTTATCTTATCAAAACTGTAAATGTCAGAGAGCTTCAGCATTTGGATGGGGATTTATTATTCACCGTCTGTTAAACAAATGGTGCTTATCCCAGCTGTAAGAGGCGGGGACAGGTCACCAGTCTAAAATCAGATGTCCATATATTCATTTTCTGATATATGTTGGTGTTTCCAGTTCAACTCCAACAGCAGCAGTTTTCATAACAAAAGCTCAGAGCTTTTACATCTTGGTTGTTAGTGCTGCAGGGAAAGTCATAAAGCGCTCCTCCCTCCCCAGATTTTTTTAACTTCCATCCATCCATCCATCTTCATCCGCTTTGTCCGGGGCCGGGTCGCGGGGGCAGCAGCCTAAGCAAAGAGGCCCAGACCTCCCTCTCCCCAGCCACCTCCTCCAGCTTATCCGGGGGAATACCAAGGCGTTCCCAGGCCAGCCGAGAGATATAATCTCTCCAGCGTGTCCTGGGTCTGCCCCGGGGCCTCCTCCCGGTGGGACATGCCTGGAACACCTCACCCAGGAGGCGCCCAGGGGGCATCCTTGTCAGATGCCCGAACCACCTTTTTTAACTTCATTATCTTAATTATTTGCATTGTCAAAAACGTTTTGGGGCATAAATATAATGTTTTCCTGTTGCTATATCTCAAACTGACTTCATTCCTCATAGATTTCCAATTGCTATTTGCGCTGTCATGTGTTTAAAGTGCAGTACAACAGAAATCTTAAATTAAACACCCACATTGAGTCTGACGCTCCGTGTAAAAGTATGTGCAAAGAAAAGGTCCTCAGTCAAAGAAGAGTTGTTTTGTAGCTGGTGACAGATATGCAGGCTTGCAAGGTCTTAGGGAGTGCTGCTTCACTAATGCAAACCTGACCTTTTCTTGTCATGCTTCATGTTGTTTCTCAACCACCAGCCGTTTTTGACATCATTACACCTCATTCAGTTGTCTCTCTCCTGGATTTCAGGTTCATTAAAGCGTCCAAGAGCTTCTTTCATACCGAGATGCAACGGAAACAGACATGAGACCACCATCAGTGAAAAAGCATTTTGCTACACTACATTACTCCAGTCTTCAGAAGTAGACGAACTCACACAGTTCAGGATTATAGCTCCCAACAATTCAAAGATCTGTGAGGGGAAAAAAGAGGTGTTGGTGTAACGTTTGACGGTGGGGCAAGCAGGAGGGAAAAGTAATAAATTGCTCTTGGCGCTCAACATGTCTCAACAAACCCACGGCGCTGTAGGCTGAACAGCAGATGGGGCAGATAAGGATTCTAGAGATAAAGACAATGAGAGCTGCAAGGAGTTAAAAAAAATAAAATTAAACAGCAGACTTATGTTCACAGCAGGGTGGACACAGCCATATATTCAAATATACAGTCAGAATGGATGTTTATGACTCCCATTTATCTAACATACAAATAAGTAAGGCAGTAATTGTTGATAGAGGGTCACTTTGATGATTTATGTACTTGCACCTTGCACCAGCAATGGTGCCCGGCATCATTATAGTGCAGACCACAACCACAAATGGGACAAAGACCTGCAAATCTTGGGAGTAACACGTAACGATAGCGCTAATGACAGAATCAACTAAACAAATTAGAATTTTTAGCTATACTTTCCTGGCCAGCATTTGTCCTTTAAGTTGTGTATTTAAAACACATTTTTACATATTACACTTTCAGAAAGGCTTTGTTAGTGGTAAATAAATGAATTTAATCTTGGTTTTATGTGAGATTCACATTTGGGAACAAAAGTACTTTGTATTAGGGCTATCCGGTCTTTAAGTCTGACATCATTAGCCGTTTCCAGGTCCAAACTCCGCTTCAGGTCCCAAAGTCAAACAAGCACTGTGGCATCACTGAGAGTTAAAAACTGTCTAAATTCTTTCAGCTGTAATAAAATGATCAGTGTTGCTGCTTTACCAGGTGAAACAATTAAGTTTAACATCCAGGCATCCATGAAAACAGAATTTGGTTAGGGACAAATGCAATCACCTGTCGGGATGTTGTAAACGGACCAGATTTCAGTCAGGAAAACAACTGAGACAATCCATCCACCATACAAGGTTAGCCATTAATATACTGCTGCATGGGCTGCTGCAGTTACATCGTAAGGTTTTAAAAACCGAGCTGTAAAATGAACAGTGACAATAAAAACCGAGAGGCCGACAGTGATCCCTGACTTTTTTTAGGGACTTTTTCAGATTAAATAGAACAAGATACAAAGCATTAAAAGCGCAACAGCCTTCTTAAACGCAGAGTAGTTTGGACCCGGAAGCGGAGTTCATATGTCTTCACTTAACCTCCTAGGACCTGGCGCCCACATATGTGGACATCACATTTTGGGTTATTTAGACCAAAATACTCAATTTTGCTCTACATGGGCATTATACTGCTACTGTTCTATCAAAATTTTAAACAAATATCCTCATATGTGGCTCTTATTTTTCTTAAAAACAAAAATAAGGTAAAAAAAAAAAAAAAAAAATCTGGTAATTCTTTGTTTTTGCATTCATCAGCCCCCAATATGCCCAAATATCAAAGAGAGATTAAAAATGCATGTCGTGGAAGAGTTCGGGTCTTAGGAGGTTAAAGACAGGATAGAATTACTTTTGTTAAATGTTAATCAAGTAAGCGTGTATGCACATACATTGAATATTAGCTTTTTACGACAGACTTGTCATTTTTCTTTTTGTTTTCATTTAAGCATTAAAATCGTTTAAAACATGCTTATAGTACAGAAAGCTTGTGAGACTTTAGCAGCATAATCAGCAACATAATATTCAAACATATATGATACTTTTATCTTTTGAAGCATGAATGTAGTTGATTCACCACTGAGAAGCACGATGAGGATTTTGAATCTTTACCTCACAATATAAAGCACCCTGAGGCAACTGTTGTTGTGATTTGGCACCATATAAATCAATTGAACTGACAATGTCTTTAGTCCCAGTTATTAGAGGGCACTTTCTCTGGGACGTATAATAACTTTAAGTATTTGCTTAAATACTTTTTGTTTTTATACACTCTTTTTAGAAATATGAGACTACCCCTGCTGCTTTTGGCTGATTATTGTCAGACGCCAAGTTGTGTGTTCAAATTCACTGCAGAGTTGCTGTCCTCATACAAGATGCAAGTTGGAAATGTAGGCATGTTGAATGAAGGTTGGTTTTTTTTGTGCATCCAGTAGGAACAGTGATACTGGCTGCACTACCTTTAACCCACTGTGATCTATTTTTATTTTTAATGATAATCTAACACACCCCCAAAAGATGATTCACTTTATTTTTAATAAAATAACTTTTTGCTTGTTTCTAAAACCTTCGATTAGAGTTAGGGCCATCACTAATGACCTGAGCGGTTTAAGAAAGTGAATCTGATGAACTAATTAAGACAGCGTACTTTGGATTTGGGCATTCATGAAGGAGATGTCAGTAATGGGTCTGTCAGGCCACGGTCAGCAGCCTCAGTGCACTCTCAGACAAACAGTGTCTGCTAACGCGCAGCGCATACTTCTTTAAACATAAAGGCTCAGTAAGCTTCGTCAGATACCTTGTAGATAACATCTACGTGTGCGTTTGAATCTATGGTTATGTAAGCTGGATGAGCAGGATAGTGCTGACCAAAGGCCTTGCCCAGCTAAGATTGACTATGAAAGCCTGCAAAGGTAAAAAGGGTGCCCGGGCAAGGTAATGCTGCAGATGTGTTGTCGCATTAAAGAGATATTGAACTTTAGGATGACTTTACTTTGTGAGCTTTCCTGACTATGACGTAAAAACAGATATTTCCATCTTCTTTATCCATTGATCCATGCCTGAGCGTAGGGAATAGAGGTTTTTTTGCAAGCCATTCACTCATGCATGCCAAAATGGGTCTTATGTTTATTTGAAATACCCTTTAGACCGGTCTTTATCACGAGTCGATATGTCAGCGATGCTACCAAAAAAGAAAATCGTGCCTGTGATATATTTTCCTCCACTTCAGTTTAGTTTTTGCACAGTATTAAAATAGCTGTAAGTGCAGGTGGTGGGGAAATCTCACATCCAGAGAGTGATAAAGTCTTTTTTTTTCTTCACCAGGTACAATCTTAAAGTCATCACAGAAACTAGGACACTGCTTTTTCTATGATGGCAGAATCACTAACATTTTCATACCTTCTTTTACACTGTGTGAATAAAAGCCTGAGATCTGAGGGTCATTTTCCAATAATGTGTGTCTGAAAAGCCATAATCATAAATACGTTTAATGGAGTATTTTGTCCTTTGATGCGGACACAGATGTTTGACACAGATTTTCCTGTTGAACACGATAATGAGAGGAACCAAATTCATCCTGCTTTGGTACAAAGGAGTAATAAGGGATGTGGAGGTGAACTGAGGATCTATTTTTTGCAGTTACCTGAACCACCTGGTTCCATAACGGTGTTGCGTAATATAGAGTTGGATAAGTTGTCATCCATCAATTTCAGATCGACAGAGTTGCTTTCTTATTTCTCACTTTTGGCAACACTTTAGAATAACTGCACACTGTTAAGCATTCATAAGGTTGATTCTTCAGTTATAAAGCATTATTCCTTCTTAGTATGTTATTTATAACCATTAATATAACTTGGCTCAATCTTGCTTAAAAGGCTCATAGATAACATGCTTAATGGCGGCTTATTTATACTTTATGACTGATGGGTTCAAACTACTGAATTTTCAATATGTTGAAGTTAAAGTAACCTATAAATTAAACTCTGTGTCTCATCTTACAATACATATTTGTATGTTCAGTGTCACACTGTGGTCTGTCTGTTAATTTCTGTTGATCTGTTGCTTTCTTTCTAACTTACACACACACACACACACACACACACAGACACACACACACACACACACAGACACACACACACACAGACACACACACACAGACACAGACACACAGACACACTCACTCTCTGATTAACGAATTACGAAAGTCAAGCTTCAGAATCGAAACACCACCCGATCCAGCCCCACACTGTCTAAATTAAATAATTTCATGTTTAAATGTGTTGTTAATCATTTCCACAGACTTTCTTAATGCTAACATTATGCTAACATGTTTGTAGTTGGTCTAATAGTTTATTTAGAGATTGTCAATCCATCATTTATCATTTAACCAACACTAAACCATTTAAATCCATGTTTATAAATGACATAGTAAGGAAGAGCAATCCTATATAAATGATGAATCAAGTATTAACTTATTAACGTACTGAAGCTTAATAGTGCTGTTAATGTAAAGTCTTACCCATGTAATGATCTGTTACTAAAACAGGTTAGTATAATCACCACATAAAGTCTGTAACTCAGACAAAACCATTCGTTTATTTGTCAAAATGCAGTTTTTGCATCAGTGAATGAGTCACCGCCACTATTCCTTTGACATTGTTTAATCCTAGTTGATGTTTTTGTGCTGAATATTTAGCTCTTCTGTCAGCCTCACAGCAGATTTTAGAAATGCTTCTAGTTTCCTGACAACCTCGCCCTACATTTTCTCACTGACGCTGAATATCTGCAGACTTTTATTATTCTGAGGATAACTGGTATCGTGTATCAGAGTGAATATGTTTCAGATATTTTTTTTTTGCATGCATGCATGCATTTGCAGTTGAAAAGTAGTTTTCTTCCAATGTTTCCACAGAAGGGTAAACGGCAGCTACAGTAACATGAAACAAATGTGAATTTACACAACGCTACATAGAACAGAACCAAAAAGCACGGGGCTGCTGAGTGAACATTTACTACTGTAACAAAACAGTGCTGCGAATTACTGCCGAGCCTCTCGCTCTGTTTGGCCAAAGGTTCCCATCAACTTCACACATAATGCCCCCTATTGCAATGTAACAGGAACAGAAGTAGCATATGGGACCATTCTGTGCACTCTTCTGGCTTCTGCACTGCAACACTGTCCTTACTCTTATACAGTGGGGCAAAAAAGTATTTAGTCAGCCACCGATTGTGCAAGTTCCCCCACCTAAAATGATGACAGAGGTCAGTAATTTGCACCAGAGGTACACTTCAACTGTGAGAGACAGAATGTGAAAAAAAAAATCCATGAATCCACATGGTAGGATTTGTAAAGAATTTATTGGTAAACCAGGGTGGCAAATAAGTATTTGGTCAATAACAAAAATACAACTCAATACTTTGTAACATAACCTTTGTTGGCAATAACAGAGGTCAAACGTTTACTATAGGTCTTTACCAGGTTTGCACACACAGTAGCTGGTATTTTGGCCCATTCCTCCATGCAGATCTTCTCGAGAGCAGTGATGTTTTGGGGCTGTCGCCGAGCAACACGGACTTTCAACTCCCGCCACAGATTTTCTATGGGGTTGAGGTCTGGAGACTGGCTAGGCCACTCCAGGACTTTCAAATGCTTCTTACGGAGCCACTCCTTTGTTGCCCGGGCGGTGTGTTTTGGATCATTGTCATGTTGGAAGACCCAGCCTCGTTTCATCTTCAAAGTTCTCACTGATGGAAGGAGGTTTTGGCTCAAAATCTCACGATACATGGCCCCATTCATTCTGTCCTTAACACGGATCAGTCGTCCTGTCCCCTTGGCAGAAAAACAGCCCCATAGCATGATGTTTCCACCCCCATGCTTCACAGTAGGTATGGTGTTCTTGGGATGCAACTCAGTATTCTTCTTCCTCCAAACACGACGAGTTGAGTTTATACCAAAAAGTTCTACTTTGGTTTCATCTGACCACATGACATTCTCCCAATCCTCTGCTGTATCATCCATGTGCTCTCTGGCAAACTTCAGACGGGCCTGGACATGCACTGGCTTCAGCAGCGCAACACGTCTGGCACTGCGGGATTTGATTCCCTGCCGTTGTAGTGTGTTACTGATGGTGACCTTTGTTACTTTGGTCCCAGCTCTCTGCTGGTCATTCACCAGGTCCCCCCGTGTGGTTCTGGGATCTTTGCTCACCGTTCTCATGATCATTTTGACCCCACGGGATGAGATCTTGCGTGGAGCCCCAGATCGAGGGAGATTATCAGTGGTCTTGTATGTCTTCCATTTTCTGATGATTGCTCCCACAGTTGATTTTTTCACACCAAGCTGCTTGCCTATTGTAGATTCACTCTTCCCAGTCTGGTGCAGGTCTACAATACTTTTCCTGGTGTCCTTCGAAAGCTCTTTGGTCTTGGCCATGGCGGAGTTTGGAGTCTGACTGTTTGAGGCTGTGGACAGGTGTCTTTTATACAGATGATGAGTTCAAACAGGTGCCATTCATACAGGTAACGAGTGGGGGACAGAAAAGCTTCTTACAGAAGACGTTACAGGTCTGTGAGAGCCAGAGATTTTCCTTGTTTGAGGTGACCAAATACTTATTTTCCACCCTGATTTACGAATAAATTCTTTACAAATCCTACCATGTGAATTCATGGATTTTTTTTTCACATTCTGTCTCTCACAGTTGAAGTGTACCTCTGGTGCAAATTACTGACCTCTGTCATCATTTTAAGTGGGGGAACTTGCACAATCGGTGGCTGACTAAATACTTTTTTGCCCCACTGTAGCTGAGGTGTTTAACTGAGCAGCTTCTTCATGTTCACAGCTGCAGCGCTGCTGTGTTTATGTGCTAAAAAAGGTTTCACTCATGATTTGTACCTGTGTGCTCGGTAGAGTTTGACAGTTAGATGGACTATAATGCATGTGAAGACTACACAGTGAAACAATGCAAGTGTATTTTGGAACGCTAACTCGTTTAACTGGAAGAAATATGATCTCTTTGCCTTACAAAGGCATATTAAAAAAAATAACGGTAGACCACTCTGTTTATTTGTTTGTTTAAATTCCAAGAGTATTTGAAAAGAATGACAACAACTGGGAGAAACAGAAATTTAAGCTCCTGAAAACTTTGTTTCAAAGGCCTGATTAGATTTAACTGATGTAGCTTTTTGGCAGCCATAAATTACATCAGCTTTTCCCAGCCAGAAAAAGAAGTGCTCTCGTATGATCCTGAACTGAAAAACTGATGATATCAGAATTGGTTTTTTTTAATTGTGTCTGGTTTTACAGCTGGTTTTATGTGTGTGCAGCACAACACAGAACCGTAAAACAGGATCATTCCTTTCTTTAAGAGTAGCTCCGCCAGTTCAGATGCGATGAGCTCAGAAGATCGTTTAGCATATTCGGCCTGCAGCAAACACACTGGACCTCCTGATGGTGTGCAACGCATCAGTCAGCTCCGCTCACATGTAAAGCCCCTGCCAAATGCCGAGCGCATCCTGGTGAGAAAATCTGATGGAAACTTGAAAACATTCAAGAAATGTTACACTGCAGGAAAAGAATAATCATTGTCGTTGTCTGTGTTTCCTTTTTCCTGGTATATATTACAACACGAATACATCTGGGAACTAATATAGTTACAGCCTTTTAGGATAAATAGCAATGGTGCGGATTTAGGTACAATATGCAGCGTACAGAACTGTTACTGCTATTTGAGTGTCCATTGCGCACCAGTAAACAGGTTAATAATTGCAGGCAGATGATTGAGGAAATTACTTTAGGCTGCTTCTTCAGCTGCATTCGTTCTCTATTACTGAGTGTTTAATGTGAGTAGAGATGAATTCCAGGTTAATGGGCTCTTACCACAGCAAATGAATGATTTGTAAACTGATACAACAGGGAAATGTGACTGTCTGCAGGTCAGCGAGTTAGCAGCAGGAATTCAGCATCTTGCAGTGGGTCGCTTCACATTAACGGTGACCTCTCTAATTGTCACGCCATGGAGTTGCTTCCTGAATTTGAAGGATCATATACGTGTGCACATGTAAAATAACACGCCGTGTGATGCTTTGAGTTGATTCCATGCAGCGTGGGTGTCTGCTCTGCTGACACGAATTCACATGGGAGTTCAAGTGTTGCAACGCTGCACGGCACACGCACGCGTGACAATAACGCACGTCCACCCACGCTACTTGCACTCGCATCTCTATTTGTGTCACTCATCTCAACGTATCACTTTCCCATCCTCCAAATTCGCACTGTTTGCACTCATCCATCCCTTTTCTGGCAAACGCACTGACAAACAAATGCCTTCCCTCTGCCACCCTCTTTTGCTCATATCCTCCGTGCAGAAACAATCTCGCTGGATCTCTCTCAGCGTGGCTCCGCAGCCGAGGAAACCTTCCACACTTTTTATTTGCAATTCGCTTTAGTTTGGATACTGGCGGAGCGTCGCCCTGTTACCGTGAATTATCAGGTACAAGCTGCACGCGGGTACCAGGGACAGTGTTTGAGCGTGTGCACGCTCATATGCACATCAGAGAAGATTTGTCTGTCACACAGATTTGGCTAAGCGCTCTGATGTATTCCACTTCACAGGTTTGGAGTTTAGATCACGCAGACAGACACACAGGATATCTACTGTATTGTTTATCTGCGTCTCATTCAGTTTCCTCTTTGCTGCCTCTAATTCCATTTATCATTTTTCTCCATACAAGAGGCACGATCCCTCCAAAACTCCCCCATGTTTAATGCTTTTTCCTTTTTTTTCCATCTCACGGCTTTCCCATTTACTAAGCTACTGCCAGCTTTAATTTCCAACATTCTCGGCTCGGCAGAAGCGCTCATGATTACGTTCCATAACCATGTAACGTTCATCTCGGCCAGACGCATTTAAAAGGTTGGGTATGATTTGCCCTCTTTTTGTCTGCTGAACAGTGGAGCATGCACATTGGTGTCTCCCATTTGCAGAATTCGCCAAAGTGAGCGATCCGCTTGCATCATCTAGTGGCTGAACGCTAGTATTTCACAGTCACTGAAGTTAGTGGAGTCACACTGAGTGGTATTATTCCACACAGGATGGAGGAGAGAAGAGGTGTCAAGTCAGACATTTAGTTTAAAAGCCTCTGTTAAAAATGAGGTTGATGGTGTCAGGAGCTAAAATCACGGCACTTTGATCACAAAGATGAATGGTGATTTAATGAGTCATCCTTTCACAAAGAGGGCTGATGAAAGGAGATATAATGGAGAGGATCTGTGGGCCCGCGAGAGACAGGAAATTAAGGCTTTCAATCCAAAATTCTGAAAAATATTCACCCAAACAACGTCTGAAGATTACATCCTTGAACAATTCTTCATCCCTTTCTCTTCTCGTGTCGCTCTTTCTTGTCTTCTGTCTCATAGCCATAAACATTTATAAACTTGATATTTTTGTAAACAAGACGACTGACTTGAGTCAGTTAGTCGCAGATGAACAAGAATTATATCTCAGAGAGTGTAGGAGGACAGGGTGGATGGAGAGGTATTATATGAATCTGAATAGCTCTGAGCTCCATCTGTTGTGTACTATAGAGATGAGTCATTCCGCCTAGTACAGCACGGGTCAAAGCAGCCTGAAATCTTCAGCTTCATAGTCGCACACATACAAACACTGACCCACAAATAAACACGTCCACTAATACATGATTGAGTGAGTCTGCCATCGTGCATTTAGACTGTGTCTACAGTTTAGTCAAGCCTATTAAGCCTCAGCTGGTATCCGAGATTGGTTTTCAGACCACATCGATGCTTGGGACAAACATTCTGAAATGATAACACAACAATGATAATATGCAGTAATAAAAGAAAACTCAAACATTAAACTCCAAAATAAGTGTTGAAGGAGACTTACAGTCTTATGCTCATTTTTCAGCTCAAAATTCTTACTCGGGGAATCGAGTAGAGTTCAAAATGATCCTTTTTGTCCTTTACTGCATCTTGATCCAGCCCATTTATTCACACTTTGTCTGAAACTCTTCTGTTCAGTTTTATATCTATATTCACAACAACCACACCTCAAGGTGCGTTAATGTAAAGCGAACCTCAACGATCAGACAACCATGCATGAACAAGCCCTTGGCAACAGTGGGTGAACTATAGGTAAGAGTCAATGCAACGGTGGTGTATGAACACATAGAGTGAAACGAGTGAAGGAGAAATTCCCCAGCACCTGAAGGCTATTGCAGCTTAACCCCTGGAGGGTCTTGGGTCGATTTGTGGCTATTTTCAAATTTTGATTACCTGCCATTTGCACAGTGTTGAATGGAATATAGCGAAAGTCTGCAAAAAAAAGTTCGGTCACATTTACTGTTAAAATTTCAGTATGACTTCCGGAAATTAGCTTCAGTGGCTAAGCTATCGATAAACTTACACTATCGGACCTAGTGGTCGATTTGTGCCCCATTGAAACCCATTATAAACGCTATTTTTCACGGCAAAAAAATTACGGTCAAATCGATCGTGATCGGTAATGCTTCCGCTTGCAGTACTGGCCTTAGAGTTGTAATTTTTTTATTTGTCCACCGGGTGGCGCCCTTGCTCCACATTTGACCCGGGGCTGGAAAACAGCGGGCTGCTTAAAGAGACCTGCGGGGAATGAAGCGTCATTTCCGGCGTGCTGCAGCGGCTTCGCCCGCTGATCGGGCGGGACAATTTTCGGCCCCAGGACCGTTTTTTTTTTTTTTTTTAAATAAACGTTATTTAACAAACAATGAGTATACAACATACGAACAGATGAAGTATACAAAACAACAGAACATGAACACACAAAGCCAGGGGTAAAAGAAAAAGGTAACAATTATAAGAATACACGCAAAAATTCACATACATAAATTGTTTTGAGAGCCTTTTTGTTGGTGGAGTCTGATATTGATTGTATGTACATTTCCACATCCTTAAAATAATGACAGAAATATGGTGTTTTGTTAGTAAACTTACATTTATGGATATAAAATTTAGCTAAAAGTATTAACAAATTTATCATAAAAAAACATTTATCATGCTTCTTGGGGAACTTAAAGAAACAGAATAAAACATTTTCCCATCGTAAAGAAAACTCCCTTAAAATATGGACAATAACAAACCCGCTAAATTCCTTCCAGAATCTCTGTGTAAAAGAACAGTACCAAAAAAGATGTGTCACAGTTTCTGGATGATCCCCACAGAAAGTACAATTAGTATTTATGTCCCTTTTAAATTTTACCATGTAGTGACTGGCTGGATAACATTTATGTAGAATTTTAAATGAGACTTCTTTTACCTTATTTACAATCAAATATTTATGGGGGACCATCCAGACTGTCTTCCACTTGATATCTGGAACAAATCGGTTCCAATAAGATATTATATATGGGAGAGAGACGATATCTTCTTGGAATAAACTACGTATTCTCTTATTGCTATTACCAAGTTCCTGTGAAAAGCAGATTTTTCCTATTGGTGACTCAGCTGGACCAGAGAGAGTGACTGAGGTAGAGATCGAGCTGTCAGTGTTTTTATATAACATTAAAGTCCCTGAGGGTATGGCACCAAGCACCATTGAGAATTCCTGAACACTGATTGGAAAATTATATAGTGCAATAAAGTCGTTGTAAGTAAGTAGTTGTCCCTCTTTATTAACCAGCTGAGCCACCAATAGGATCCCATTTTGGATCCAAGTTTCCAGGAAAAGTGATTTATTTTTCTATAAAATATCTCTGTTGTTCCAGATGAGGTATTTGTGAGGTGAGAAGTTGTGTTTATAAATGAGGGTCCACGCTAAGAGGACCTGCTTATGGAAGGATGAAAGCTTTACAGGGAGTTTCTCAACATTGTAATTACAATTTAAAACAAAATTAAAGCCACCAAAACGAGAGAAAATATAATGTGGTATAAAGTTCCAGATAGAGGTAGGGTTTTTAAGAAAATGTTTAGCCCAATTAATTTTGAAAGTGTTATTTAAAGTAGAAAAGTCTAAGACGTTAAGCCCACCTGATTCGTACTTATTCATCACAACAGTTTTTCTAATATAATGCGTACGGTTTTTCCATATAAAATTAAAGAGCATACGGTCAATATCTTTACTAATTTTCTTATCCAGATGTAAGGAGAGAGCAGCATATGTTAATCGGGATAACCCTTCAGCTTTAGTAATTAACACTCTACCTTTCAAAGACAAGTCCCTTTGCAGCCACTGGTTGAACTTTTTTAGGGTTTTCTGTACAATTGGAGTGAAGTTTGAAGAGCATCTTGATTTTTGGTCTTTGGATATTAAGAGTCCCAAGTATGTGACTTCTTGTTTAACAGAGATATTACAGATAGTATTTGCAGGGCAGTCTTTAATTGCTAGTAACTCACACTTTTTAAGATTTAGGCATAAACCAGAGGCCTCAGAGAAATCACTAATCACAGTAAGGGCTGGAGGGATTTGGTTTGCATTCTTCAAGAAGAGTGTGGTGTCATCGGCTAACTGGCTGATGACGAGCTCCTTATCAGCTATGGTGATTCCTTGTACAACACTGTTTGAAATATTAGTTGCAAGAATTTGTGTACAAAGTAAAAATAAATATGGTGAAATAGGACATCCTTGGCGAATACCACGTTTCAGGTCAAATCTCGGGGTGGAGCCGTTAATCATTTTAATAGAACTATTGCCATTTGTGTATAAGGTTTTGACAGCTTTACAGAAAAACTTGCCAAAGCCAAATTTTTCCAAAGAGTGGAAAATAAATTGATGTTCAATTGTATCAAAAGCCTTATAAAAATCCAGGAAGAGAATGAAACTATTGTCAGGTATCAGATCAGAGTAATCAAGTAAATCCAAAACCAGTCTAATGTTATTAGAAATGTGTCTGTTTCTCATAAAGCCTGATTGTGTCTCATCAATAATTGTTTCCAAGACCTCTTTAATTCTGTTAGCAAGTATTAACCTTATAGTCATTATTAAGCAGGGAGATGGGTCTCCAATTATCAATAAAGAGTAAGTCTTTGTTTGGTTTTGGAATAAGTGTTATGAGACCTTGAGTAAGAGAAGGAGGGAGGATGTTGTTCTCTATACTTTCTGTAAAAACCTGCAGTAAAAATGGAGCCAGGAGATTAGAAAATGATTTATAAAACTCTGCAGTCAAACCATCTGTGCCGGGAGATTTATTGGCCTTAAGTGCAGAAATGGAATTACAAACTTCCTCCACAGTCAGAGGGCTGTCACAATAACTTCTATCTTCCACAACAATAGATTTTAGGTTTTTAATATTATTGAAAAATCCTGTTGAGACAGCCTCATTATATTTTGAGTCGTATAGTGTAGTATAGAATTCGGCACAGAAATGTGAAATTTCTCTAGGATTGTCAGAGACAATGCCATTAATATTTAGTTGATGAATAGAGTTTGTTTTTGATCTGTATTTTTCAAGTCTGAAAAAGTAAGCAGAATTTTGTTCGCCCTCCTCCAGCCACCTCTTCCTGGATCTTATGAAAGCACCCTCAGCCTTGCGTCGATATAAACCGTCCAATTTATTTTGAAGTTCTAGTAAACTTAATTTATCTTTCTCTGAGATTTCTTCTGGGGACTTCTGGTAATAAGAGGCAATTCTGCTTATTACTTCTTGTTCTTCAGCTTTCCTTAATTTAGCAATTTGACTCCCGTATCTTCTCAAGAATTTGCATGCTTCAAATTTAAAAAGTTCCCAATTGGTACAAAAGGACTTCTCTCTGTTAGCTTTGTTCCAATAATAAACAATTAAGTTATTAATCTGCATGTTAACCATTTTATCTTTTAGTAAAGAATTATTTAACTTCCAATAAGAGAATTTATGAGGTATAGTATCCAGTGTAAACATTTGGACGTTAATGTGAATTGCTCTATGATCAGTGAGGGGGGTGGCAAGTATATTAACGGTAATATTATCTTTATCAATACAGTCAGAAACAAGCCAAAAGTCAATACGTGATTGCCTGGATCCTGTCTTATTGCTCCAAGTAAAGAGTCTATCATCTGGAAATTTTTCTCTCCAAATATCCACAAGATTAAATTTTCCCATGAAATTTTTTTAAGTTTGCACTGTATGAAGACTGCTGCCCTGGAGGCCACCTATCAACCGTATTGTCTAAAGCAATGTTAAAGTCTCCACCAATTAAGAGGACTGAATTTGGGTATTTGGAGAGCCAGAAATTAATTCTTTCTTCTAAGGAGTCAAGTAATTTATCATTTTCAGTTTTATTATTGTAACCATATATATTTACTGCAATGAAAGTACTGTTATTGTGTCTGATTAGTGAGCAGAGGTAGTGTCCTAAGGTGTCACAGTCAGAGTGTAACACATCTCCAGAAAAAGAATTTTTAAGCGTGGCAACTCCAGCAGAACGCTCAGAGCCATGGGACAACCAGACTTCATTACCCCATTGTGATTTCCAAAAATTTGTATCAGCAGGTGTGGAATGACTCTCTTGGAAAAAGCAAAAATCTGTTTTAAATTGTTTGGCAAATAAAAACAAAGCTTTGCGTTTACATGTTTGTCTTAAACCCCTGGTATTAAGAGAAACAAATGAAAAAGACAAAGTTATTAGAAAAAAGAAAGAGAAAAAGTAAGTTCTAAACTTCCACAGCTAAGAATAGATCTATAGGATAAGGGGACCGGGTGCTGCACAATTTAGGTAGTAGAACAGTAAAAACCCTGAGTGACTAAGCTTACAAAAATACAGTTTTTAACTATCTACTATGGTTTAAATATAGCTTTTTATAGATAAACACACTCTTCAACACAAAATAAAATTTTAACCTGAGGGTGAAAATATCAAGTTCACCATGCAAACAAGCTCACAGAAATGTCATTTCGGAGACTGAATAAGCGTCTCTATGAAGGAGGGAAAACTTCTGATCCACTGATGAATCCTCGGCCTCCCACGAAATAAGCCGGCTTACCAGTGGCGGCTGGCCCATAGGGGGCGCTCGGGCTCCGCCCCCCCAAATGTGGAGGAGTAAAAATATATATTTTTAAAAAATTCATCAATGATAGTTTTACTATGTGTGTGCCCATATACAGCCAGGCGTATTTTAACATTTTCACCAGCTGACTCATTAAAGTTCAACCAACAAACGGTGTTTTTCTTCTTCTGGGGCGCTCGTCAAAGCGCCCTTGATATGCAGCGAAATAGCCTATCATTAAATGGTTGCCAGGGGAAAATAATAAATATCTGACCTATCAGCGTCGCTGAATTAAATGGTTTGGGGGCGCTTAAAATTGCGCCCCTGCAGAAAATGCGCGAAGATTTGCTGTTCTAGAATTTTACCTCAGTCAGTAGCCTAAGTGAGCTATAAGGTCAGAGAGAGACGATGGCAGCGGTATTGTTAACGGTTGAGGCACAGCCTCCCCCAAATTCGGTTAGATCGCTTCTAACCTACCCTTTTGCCAGAAGGACAATGGCAGAAAAACTGCAAGTTAAAGAGTTGGGACCTGACAAGCCCGAAATTCAACTAACCCAGGCAACGAAGGAGAAGTCAAAAGCATACAACAGGACTTTTTGTCGGAGTTGGTTCCAGCGCAAGTCGTGGCTGACAGGCTGTGGAACAGCTAATGCACTTTTTTGTTTCCCGTGCATACTGTTCAAAAGTGACAAGTGTGATTTGACGTGGACACAATCTGGACAAACCGACTTAAAGCACCTCTCCGAACGAATCAAGAAACATGAAAGCTCACGAGTTCATATGGACAACAGTGTAAAGCTAGCTGTGCTAGGGAAAACTAGCATAGCGGCGCAGCTAGATGATGGACATCGGATTGCTTTAAGAAGGCACAACGAAGAGGTAGATAAAAACCGTCATATTTTATCTAAAATCATCGATTGTATTAAGTTTTGTGGTGCTTTTGAGCTAGCAATGCGGGGACATGATGAAAGTGATTCCTCAGACAATCCAGGGATTTTTAGAGGTTTAGTCGACTTGATGGCATCAATTGATCACGACTTGAGGCAACACCTTGAAAATGCTACTGTATTTAAAGGCACCTCGAAAACAGTCCAGAACGAGATCCTGGATTGCATGTTGGCAGTTCTGAGAGAAAGGATCGTGGAAGAAGTAAAGGCAGCGAAGTTTTTAGCCATTCAAGCTGATGAAACCACTGACATTTCTACACACTGTCAGTTAGTCATGGTGCTAAGATACATTGACCAACGAAACCGTATTCAAGAGCGTTTTTTTGAATTGCCCCCCCTGAGATTTTTTTCAGGAGCCGCCACTGCGGCTTACCCTCCTTACGGGCTTTGTCTATCATCGGCCACAGTTTGTCACGACGTTCTCTGTCCTCCCTGGACAGATCTTCAGCGAACCTCAAATGATTGTCCTGCAGGTAGGAGGATGTTTTGGCTGCTTTCCATACAGCATCTCTGTAGATTCGGGAGGTGAACTGCACGATGATGCCTCTAGGTCTGGTGCTACCTTGTCGCTTGGCTCCGAGTCGGTGTACGGTGTCGATAACGTCAGGCAGCCTACGATTTTGTTCTGGCAGAACAGACTGGCATATCACAGTCACCTTTCCCCTTACGTCTTCTTTCTCAGCCTCCTTGACTCCATGTAGTCTGAGATTCCACCTCCTGGAATATCTTTCCAACTCAGATATTCTCTGTTGGCAGTTGTCCACTCGACCTTCCTCTTTAGTTACTTTTTTTTCCAAGTCGCAAACTTTCCCCTTCATATCTTTCATTTCCGCGCACACAAAATCAATCGTCTTTTTGAGACCCTCAATCTGGAGCGTATTCTCTTTCACCATGTTCGAGTTCTCTCTCACCATGCTCTCAATGTTATCAGACCTGGTGTTTATTAGTGCCGACAGACGAGAAATTATCTCATTTACATCAACTGGGTCAGAGCTGCTGCGTTCGTACATCACCTTCTTCGGAGCTGGCGATTGGAGAGGTGTAACAGGGAGAGGTGGGAACTCATCCATTTCTTCTTCGGCTAACTTGAGTGCCACCGTAGTGGCTGCGTAGTTATGGAAGCTATCCATTAGCACGTTGCTGGACGTAGCACTCTCCTCGTTAGCATTCTCAGGCGCTATCTTAGACTTGGAACTTTCCAGTCCCCTTTTCGCTCCTTTCTGATTCGGCATTCTGCTGCTTCTTGCCCTATGATTGCTGTATCTTCTCTTATTTAGTGAATTGTTAGTGTTAGCAGCATAAAGCTTAGGTTTTACCGTTGTTCACGAACTTTCTGTGCAGAACTCGGTAGAAAGCGTCTACTCACTCCGCCATCTTGGCACCCCCCCCCCGGACCGTTTGAGGTTGGATTTTTTTTTTTTTTAATCAACAGGAAATGACGTATTTGTTGTGACGTGGTACCGGATGTGTGTGTTGGAAAAAGGGGTCCGACGCAACATGCCCCGGTCATCGTCGCGAGTCAACCCGGGAGCATGCACCGATTCCGGCCTAGAGGAGGAGCATTTGCCGCCTGGAGACCATTTTCTGGTCCGGAAAAAAAAAAAAAGGCGATCGAAATGAAGGTTGGTGCCAATCTTTAGTCCATCTAAAGGCCTAATTATAATAACAATCAAATATTACTTCAAATGTTTTTTTTTTAAATATTTCGTTTTGTTTCGGGGGGCTAAAAAAAACGGTGCGCACATGTAATTAAACTGCGATTAAAAGGGTTAAAACCCCCGAAATATAATTAAAACTTTACATGGATAGTTCAGGGAGAAGTAGTTTTAAAAGATTGGCTAATTTAAAGTGGAATAAAATATTAATATATAAATTTTTTATAGCACTTTTTGGGCGTGGTCGATTTGTGGCTCTAGGTCCGATAGCGTATGCATTTTTCTAAGATCCTCCAGGGGTTAACTAAGGCAGGGTTCAGGGTTCACCTGATCCATAAAAAGCAAAATCTGAACATTTTCTTAAGAGTAAAGAGGGTGTCTGTCTCCCAAATCCAAACTGGGAGCTTGTTCCACAGGAGAAGCTCCTGAAAGCGGAAGTCACAAGTAAGCCTGAGAGTGAGGCGCTCCACTAGGACAATATAAAACACTATAGGTCCCATTTACTTTACCACTCCCAGATTAAAAGAAGAAAGAAAACCCACCTTAAAACTAAAAACACACACCTGATACATTGCTTCATATAGCTGCTATGACTGCTCTACAAAATCAAAGAGGAACTGCAAATGTGTACTTTATCGCTTTAACACTGATGCTGACAAGATCAGGTATGCCATTATAAAAATAAAAACGGACTAATCCTTACCTTAATATAATAGAAATATAATAAAAAATGGTACTACATGTAGTTTCCTTTATGTGCTCCCAACACTGAATAAACCAAATATCAAGCTATCAAAAAGTCAGACGCACATAGGCTCGCAAAGGTACTGTGTTCTCTGCCCCTGCTGTCAGACGTAGACCACATTAGGTAGCGTCCTCCAAAATTTACACCCAAAATTGTATTTCTGCAGAGGCGGAGGAGGAGGAGGATGTGAAGGCACTATTTCTCTATTCTGTCTCGTCATCACTTTCCTTCGTGAGACATCTGACTCAGTTAAACATGGATTACTTTTAATGAGGTGTGTGTGTGTGTGTGTGTGTGTGTGTGTGTGTGTGTGTGTGTGTGTCTTTCCCCCAACATGTATCCTCTTCAAAGCAATACACTGCTTGTAAAACAGTTTAAAGCATGTGTGTGTTCATGTGCATTGGTTGAAGTTGACAGCAGTTTAGATGCATGTGTGTGAGGGTACTTTCTAGATTGCGAGCTTGAGCTAAAGACAGAACAAAAGGCAGGAAAAACAGAGAAGTAATGGAAATGGAAATGTAGAGGCGGTGCCAGAAAATGTGTGAGGAAAATGTGATCTGTTTTCTTGTTTTAGCAGAGAGATGCAGAGCAGGGATACAGTGCTTACAGCTTTTCCCTCACACCTACCGCACGTTGTGAAAAAGAGGTGTGATTATGGCATTTTGTCGGGTAAGAGAGTAAAAGGGGAACCACACAGAGGAGATATGGCAAGACGAGACAAAGAGACACTGAAACAGCAAGAAACATTAAGCAAAGTTCAAAGCGGAGCACTCTGCTGTCTTGTTTTTGTCTGTGCGACTGAAAAATACAACATGCATATCAGATGGAATAACATCCATTTCTCACAGCTGCGAGCTGTAACTTACCTTTCAAAGCTTTTTAGAGATGTTCATACAAACGATACAACATCCTGTGCCTCTCAACATATCAAGACTATACTTGCACTTTTGTGTACAAGTAGATTAATGCACACACATCTCTAAAATACATGCATTTGAAGGTCAGGCATTCATTTCCTCGCGTTAAGTAGATTCGAGCCTTTGTGACTCTTGGTGTGATTGTGGAGAGCAAGTCCACTTATCCAATAGGGCGTCTATGCTATGCATCAGACAAGTATGCATGTCAGAGACTCACTAAACAAACAAGCCAGGTTGTGTCTCTGTGTTGCAGTAGTATTGTTATCGTTTCATATGCAAGACATTAGCAGTGATGTCCGTTTATGAGAAAAACGCAATAGTTCCAAGTGGTGCTGGGGTTTGTTTTTTAGCAGAAAAGTCTTGTCGTTCAGCTGATTAACCCTTCTCTCCAGCGGTTGCTTGCCACAAACCTTAGCCATTTTGCATTTGCTGTTTCATTTACTGACTACATGAGCTTAAAGTGATGTAAATCATACGCAGTATAAAGGAAAAGATGATCTCTGGGAAGGGCTACTTTTTCCTTACTAGCCACAGTGTTGGGTTTAATGCATCCCAAAATAACATGTTACTTTAATCACGTTACATTTTTAAGTAATGTAACAAATTACATCAATAAATAGATTTATTACATTATAGTTAGAATTATGTTGCTCGCTATGTTACTCAGGTTGTTCAGTTATCTGCACAATGGGTGGACAGAAAGAGAAAAGCATGAAACATGCCTTTTTCTACTAACGCACTTGGTGATATTGTTCATGTGGAGGGAGAAGGAAAATGTTGGAGCAGTCTGCAACGTTTGTGGATTGGAGATATGGACATTCCTTTTATTTTAATACAAAAAATGAAAATAATGCAATGATAAAGTGTAAACTACTTCTACGATAAAAACTACAGCATAACGTAACACTGACCCTTTGCAGGCGTGTAGCATGCTAGCAAAAAGCCCGCAAAGAACCCACGATCACAGGGTGCCACCCCAGCCCAGCAGCCAGAGGCTGATCTTCAGCTGCTAACAAGTTCAACTGCTAACTTCATATCTGACATGTTCTTAAAGCTGTTAGCTTTAAAATTTAAAATTAAGAGCGACTAATACTTCCTGCTGCAGTAATTTTAGGCAGCATGGCTAATATATATATATATATATATATATATATATATACATATATTCTGAAGCTTCTTCAGTCGTCTACGTGGAGGAGCTGGGGAGGAGGTGGGTTGCAAAGCAGCTTGTAGATGTGCAGCGACAGTGGGCAGGCTGAAGCAGGTTACAGTAAATAGTATGCTCTATTTACCAGCTGAGTCATCATCTGTGGCCTAACATTGAGGTCACCCCCTGGTATTGCAGCTGAGCTTCCCCTCACCAAGGGGAAACCCTGGAGCTGCCGATAGACTCGACGTTATTACTCTGCGTTGTTTTTATGGTAAACTTGAATTTTTCTACAGAATTCTTTGAAAAACCATAAAATCCTAGAACAATTCTTCAAGCACATACTATATGTACCACACTTACTATATCTGTTCTATATTTTTATTTCTTATGAAATCTGTAACGATGTAGAAAGGTCTTGGGGTGATAATATGCTGTTTATCTTGTCTGTCAGGTGTCTTCAGGCCAGGCTGCTAATCCATTTTAATATCCCCCTTGGTCTCAGCTGACAGTGAACACTTCTGAAGTGAACCAAAACTAAACGGAAGTAATCATTGCCAATTTTCTTTGCCCTAAAAGCCACCCGCCTGCCCTAATTTAACTGCCACATTTAATATCCGTCTGCCAGGAGGTGGCAAGTGAAGATAGAGTGATGGGAGCTGATTAGTAAGGCCGTTTGACGGGGATGGATTAAAGTTTGGCAGATTAGGAGCGCAAGGACATCGGTGTCCGTGGTATTATTCACATACGTAACCTGCAATGTTTGATTTTTCCTCAAAGTACTGCCTCCATTCGTTTTTCCTTATCTCTCTGTTTTTGTATTGATTTACTTCTACCCACGTACTTCTCCAGTACAAACAAAAGCCTGATCTTCTATATTGCCTTTGATTAGTCAGGGGAACAGGATGCCTTTATTTTTTATTCATGCACGCACACCATGCAGACATGCCTGTCAGGAGCCGGCATATGTGAACATTCAAAGTTTGATTTTGTACTCAGTCCTAAATCAGACCTCATTTAACTACACGAGCCTCTGATTAGTAAGATTTACCTCATTGACCCAGTTACAAGGAATCAGGGCTGTATGTTAGCATTGCCACTGACATAAACATCGAAGATTCACAAACGTGCAACCAGACCTCGACAGATCTAAGTAACAGAGCTGCATGCTGAACATGGAACGACCTGATCTGAAAGCAGAGATAAAACATTTGTCTTTAGACTGGCACAGTATGTATTTGTAGGCTGTTGGTCCCACTGCTTCTGTTTGACACTTATTACAATTTTGATGTTTTTCTTCACATGTATACAGTTTTGTCTCATAGTTAAAGGGCCATGGTCTGTTTTCCTGTCTCAGCAGCAGCACCTTGTTGTTCAAGATCAAAGAAGAAGACTTGCAATAAGACAAGAAAGATTTTCTTGAATCTTGAATCGTTGAATCTTTTGGTGTTTTTCCGTATGTTGACTGTTACTCAAAGGTCAGACTGTGTAATACTGAGAGAAACCTCAAAAAGCCCCAAAATTACATCTCAGACTTTGCTATAATGCATAGCACCACATATGGAGAAAACCAAACACAGCATATGAGCACAAATACCTCACACCAACTGTCAGCATGGTGTTGGAGAGGTAATAAACTTGACTTTAGTCACAGGACCTGACAGCTTGTAGTCACTGAGTTGACCGTTTGTGTAAAAAAATATTCTAGAGTCAAATGTGAGGCCATCTGTCTAACAGTTAAAGCTTAGCTGAAACTGGGTCATGCAACAGGACAACGATCCCAAGCACACCTGCAAATCTCCAGCAGGATGCCTGAAAAAAACTGTTGCAATGCTCCAGTTAAAGTCCAGAGCTCAACCTGACTGAACTGAGGCATCTTTGTAAAGAGTGCATTCAAACTCCTCTGCAATGACGTCATTAAGAAACATTCAGTTCAATTCAATTCAATAAAACTTTATCGATCCTGAAGGTTGACCCCGAAGGAAATTGGGTTAAGGCTGCCGACCTTTGCCAGCACCGTCTTACCCTTCCGACCATACATACATTACACAGCATCACGTGGGGTAGACAGGTCAGAGAGGTATAACCATAACATATGACTTCAAATATTAGTGAATCAAGGTGTGACGCTGCAGTCCTGTGGAAATGTTCCTTTTCACGTGACTGTCTGTGTTTTTTTCCTCCTTAAACCTCAACAATTCAGATGGTTTCAGACAAAATGAAGTGTGCACTGTATATATTTCACAGATGTGTGGGACAATGTTATCAAATGGATGAGAACTGCATCCATAACAAAGCCACCACTGGTTTGTTACTGTTGCACTTTCATTCTTATCTCTTTGTATTTCGACTCAGGTGCACACACATAGACGTCTATTTGCATAAGCGCAAACACAATCAGTCTAATTCTGCTTTTCGTATTTGACTGTTTTTTGTTCTGTTAACTGAAAGTTGAGATGTTTTTGTAAAAGACTATTTTAATGGAATTGGTGAAACAAAAAGTAAACACTAAGAGGGGGAAATTATTCATATTAGACAATCAGAAAATGGTCTTCCTTCTTGTTTTGCATGTGTGCTGGTCCCCGAGCTTGTGTGCACACTTTTCCCATCTTCCCATGGCTCATAAAATGGGTTGTATTCCATCAAAGGCAGCTCGCACAACAAGCTTATTCCCTAATTGGTGCTTGAGCTTTTAAATTGCCTGTGTTTGCTCACTTCCAAGCAGTCCCCAAAATGCTAATGTGAAAAATTCAGCCTTTTAAAGAACAAAAATATTGTCAAAGTTCTGCATTAAGCATGTCTCCCTCTCTCACTGCTTTCCTATTTCCTTTGCAAGCAGATAACCCACTCTGTCTGAGAGGAAATAACATTTAATGGGGAGTAATTGATTCATATATTTGCATAATACAGAAATTTCATTCAATAAACTTTTGCTATAATCTGCTGGATGTGTATTTTTCTCATTTACACAAATAAAACTCTATTACAATCTTAATCATAGTCAGTGGCAGCTCTCGAGTCTGTTGGGGACCCAGGCAAACAAAATCACAGAAGGCCAGCATTCGTCACCAGTGTTGGTCAAGTTACTTGAAAAAGGTAATCAGTAACTAATTACTGATTACTTCCCCCAAAAAGTAATCCCGTTATTTTACTGATTACTTATTTTCAAACGTAATTAATTACTTAGTTACTTAGTTACTTTTTAAAAACACGATTTACAACCTGAATAGGTGATAAAGTGATAGATCTTTCAGCCCAATTCTACTTTTTCTGCATAATCCATCATACAAAATGTAATCAAATGGAAAAGTCTCTTTTTAAAACTTGTTTTATTGATTTTAATCTTTTAACTTTATGCATCAAGCAAAAATTTTATTATATGCACCATTCTCTGACTGGAAGAAATTAGTTTAGCATTTAAACCTATTTTCTGCACATTCCAGCACATAAAATAAAATATTTTGTGTGTTTACACTCACTCTTTCAAATAGATGCAAGCAAAACACAGCAGAAAATAAATAAAGTCAAAGACTCAGCGGTCCTGTTGCTCTATTTTCACCTGTAAAGCAGGAGTGGGGTAGGCGGAGGTTTACCCTGGTGCAGGTGTGCCGCGGTCAGTGGAAGAATCCGCGAGTTTCTCTGAGTTTCCCATTACGTCATAGCTACTCGGTGCTTGTTGGAAGTTTAGGGGTTTTTTTCGCTGTAAAAAGAAGTTTTCTTCTCACGCACAGCGGACACTAATGTTTTTGTCACTTTTTATGGAACCAAACTCAAAGTAAGATCAGTACTTCCACGCTTTAAACGCTGCAGCTGATACTCTCTCCTGCACTTTGTTGATCTGCACACAGCTGTTGTCACGAACGTCGCACTCGCTTACGTCACTGTCATGAGACATTCTTGCAAAATATCACGGTTTTAGTAACGCAGTAACGCAGCGTTCCTACGGGAAAGTAACGGTAATCTAATTACCGTTTTCACAATAGTAATCCCTTACTTTACTCGTTACTTGAAAAAAGTAATCGGATTACAGTAACACGTACTGCCCATCTCTGTTCGTCGCAACCTTATAAATTTATGTCATAAATAATCTCATGCCAAAAAATAAATAAAAAGCAGTTGCATAAAACGACAGGTAAAACATTCATCCTGAGCCCAAGTTTATGTCAGTAACTGTGCCCTACTGTTAGTTGACTGCCACTGTCCCAAAAGTGACTCTTGGCCGTGCACATTAACACGGTCAGCAGAGCTGGCCACAGTGGGCTGCTCTGTTAGCCAAGTTAACTAATGTTACACACCAAGGTACACAAAAGGAGGAAGGACTTCCATTTGGACATGAAATTTGTTGTTCTGCTTAAAAGGAGTAAAAGCAATGTGGCTTCTAAGGTTGACAAATCACGTTTTTGTCATGATTTTTTCAGTAAATTTCCCAGAAAGACCATCTGGCCTAAAGCTGCATCACTACTGGACTTAACTCAGCTTCATTATCTTGCATTATTCACTTTAGGAGATCTGTACTAGTTCTCGGGTCAGTGTTTCAATCTGAACTCTGGGATCAGGGTGGATGCTGTCTATTTGTCTCTAAGGTTTGTGTCTCATTTCAAAAGAATGACAACAAAATGTTAGAAGGAATCCAGAAGCCTAGGTGGAAATATAAATCTTTCTCTAATGATCAGGTGAAATAAATATGATTTTTAGATTTTCCCTCAATTATTCCATATTATCATTTGATGCTGGGATGCTCTTTAAACTCTTATTTACTTAATGATGTTGTGTCCTCCTTTGCTGGGAACCAGCTGGAGAATTAGGTCCACCGGCTTTTCATCTCAGTGTATCCAAATTCTAAAATAATGTTGTAAAGTCTCCATCTGTAGATAGATAGAAACGCAGTATAAAAAGTAAGGAAATGTGTGTTTGGTTGATTATTTCTTTGTTATAAAAATGCTTCTGGGCAATAAATCTTATACCGTTGGAAAGCCTGTTGACTTCACCTTAAATGATGCTACAATTGTGGGTTGAGCAGCAAAGTTCAGCCCAAAGATAAAGATATCTGATGATAATGATGCATTTTTCTCCAATGCCACAGACTAAGTAGGGAAATTAAGTCAATAATAGTCATATTATTACAACACGTCATCCTTTGATATAACCGTACTTGCTATGAAACATAAAACTCTTGTAGCTGCATTTGTAGCTCAAATATTTACACTCCTGCTCATGCATTGTGCATGTGATGCAGAAAGACTACAGCCTCTCTAGAAGGGCGGTATGGGAATGTGGGAACGCATTACTGCTTTGTGCCTTTGCCTGCTGCCGCAGAAGAAAAAAAATCTCCCAGTTCAGCTTTTTTCATTCCCTTAATCCCTAATCTCATTACCGTAAACATGTGACATCACCATCTCTGTATCTTATGCACACGGCTATTTTTAATAATATTATGAATAAAAGTTCTTTGGAATGACTTTTGTGGGGTTTTTTTATTTGATTTTGGCGTTATTAACCTTCTTTTGATTTTGTTAAGCTCTGGAGAAACGACAGTTAATTAGTGACACAGTTCCCTTCTTTCTGTATATTCAGGTAACTCACCTTCAGAGGAGTCCGAGGAGCGCGACAAGGAGCGCGACAAGGAGCCCCGGACGCTGACCTACCCTGCGTACATTGCCAGTCTGCTGGACAGTGGAGCAAAGCGCATGGCAGCCGGAGTCCGCATGGACTGCAGCAGCCAAGGCCAGTGCCCACGGTCCTGCCACCTCTGCCACATGAGCCCAAGGGCAGCACAAGGGCGGCAGCAGTCTGAGCCGGTGCTGCTGCAGATTACCAAGGCTACACCTATTTATGAGCTGGTATCCAACAATGAGACCTACCAGGTGTGTACAGTGTTTTGGGTGTTTGGTCTTTAATATTTAAACTACACAAATTTATTCTTCACACCCTCTAAATTGAAGGCGGTGCCTTCTTGAAATCCATTCCCTGTGCAGCATCGAAGAACACATTTATTATGCAGTGTCCTTGTGATCCTAAAGGCTTCATTAGGAAACAGGTTATGGAAACAGAAATCCTCAGAAAGAAGCATTTCCCTTCCAGGATGTCACGCCTTTCTTTGCTTGAAGCATCCTGTGCCATAAACTGCCTTATTTGACTCCATCAATACTGTACATCAATAGTGCTTCTACTGCTCCAGCAGGGTCAATACAGTGCTACTCCTGCAGTGTCAGGCCTTTATCCTTAAGCTCAGTCAGACAGCTGCTGTTATTGAAAGAGTCTGCTTAGAGTCTGCTACAGCTTGACTGTGCAGGTATGTGTGCAGAAAAGTTCAACTGTAAAAGTACTTTTTAACTCTTCCCTGTAGTTACCAATATTGCCTTTACTCTAGTGCTATGCAATATTGCAGATTTTGGTATTGATCCAATATCAAGTAAATACTGGGCCGGTATTGCCAATACTTTTAACCCATAAAGGCTGCTTATGTAGGGGAGAGCAGTGTGTGAGATAACGAGTTAACAAAACATACCTTTCAGCTTAAAACTGGGTTTTTTGTGACCTGTATAATAAATATTCCTGTCTCTGCAGGACTTCAGGTCAGCTTCTGTTGTTCACATACCCTGATGCTATAAATAATATGGACGTGACAATCAACACAAAAAGATTCAGACGTTTTTCATAGTGCATGGTTGAGATGCTTTTTTTAATTACCAAAAAATGATTAACACATGCTGAACGTGCAGAATGAAAAGAATTCTATTGTGCTAGTATTAATCTGACACCATTAAGAGCATTGCACCAATATTTACATCTACCCACCTCCACCATTTTTACTCTGAAAGTTTTATGAGCCTTTCAGGTTTTCCACATTTTCTACAGCATTCTGGTAACGTGCGTAATACCAGTTTTTTATGTAATGTTAAAATGTGAAACATTGTCCCTGCCTGGGTTCTATATCCCCAACACTGTGAGACGTCTGGAGGTCTGACAGGGGTTCGGCTGTCTTTTGATAAAATCTCATTAAGTAGTAGCCACTCCAGTCCACCGTTCCTAAAAGCACAGAGTTCTGTGTCCATGTTATCCTCCTGTAAGGTTCCTCCTCACCAGTGAACACTGGCTTCTTGATTTCCTGTCTGACCGAAGCCTGTTTGTCTCTGATTGTTCATGTTTGACTTTGCGCCCCCATGAAGAGTGTTGGGGCTTTGAACCTTGTGTCTCACTGAATATTGACAGCTCTGTCAGCCACATGGATCGGTTTGCACTCTCTCATTTATTGTGGCACATTATATAAACAGGTGCTTGCTTTTCCTAATGTCCAGTGAATTCAGTTCATCACAGAGGGGCATGATTGTAGGGGAGGAAATTAATAAAACACTCTTAAATTCTGTTTCTGATCGCGCGGATTTGTCTGCCGATTGGTGTGGGGGAGGGGGGGGGGGATAGCAGAATTTTTTCTTAAGAGGAGTGTGGAAAATTTAAAAACGAATCACTTTGACCTGATCTGAATGTTGAATAAATGCAGGTTCAAAATTCTTATTTCATTGTTTTTGGTGCCTTAGAGGTGGAGGGATAAATTGAGGTTCCGCTGAGAGTACTCTGGATAGCTCTCTCTCTTTGTCAGCCTATAAACCAGAAAATACTGTCAACAATCACAAAAAGTTTTCTGTAACTCGGGCAGTGAATGATATACAAACCACCCCCTCAGAATGCAGACAGAATAAAAGTGAAAAACTGTGCGTTACTGAAGTAGAAACAGGTGCATCGAACTGAAAAGTCTTTAAATTTATGTAGAACAAAATGTTGCATGTTTATTGGGATCTAATAGATATAACCTGATTACTTTTTTATGCAGTGTTTTATGTTTTTGTTTTTTTTTTACATGTTTTTATGTTTTACCTCATTAGACAAACACCAATTTGCAATAATTTGCAATGTCCAGTGGAGAAAGTGTAGTAAATTAAATAACTTAATGCATATTTGATACATTTTATTGTATTGGTTAAAGACACCCACTTAGGTAATCAAATTTGCCTACAAATTGACCATTGCATGGAAAAAGAAACACACAGGGGTTTTTAACTTACAGTTCCTGGTATAAAAATCGTGAAGTAGAAAAGTTTATGTGAGAAAACAGCTGTAAAAATACAGGTGTTCATGTGTGTTTATCTCTGCCCTCTCGCTGTTTCTTATCGTAGGCTCTTCAGGAGGCAATGATGAGCATGCTGTGGTGCTCAGGCAAAGGCGATGTTATCGATGACTGGTGTCGATGTGATTCCAGCGCTTTTGGCACAGACGGACTGCCCACCTGCGCCCCGCTTCCTCAGCCCATGTTAGTAAAACCTGTATTCTTCCCCTTTCATGGATTGTGGTAAATACAATCAATTGTTTCACAGGCAGAAATTGTTCTCCTGCTTCAGCGGATTTGTGTGCATGCAGTGTTTTATTGCAACATTCCTGTGGTCAGCGCGTTTGTTCTCCGGCTCGGTTTGGGTGCTCTAATCAATCCGCTGAGCTGCCATTCATCGATTTCTTGGCATAAAACTTGTGTGCACAATGTTTTCAGTGACATAACTACAGAAGAGAGCAGCAGAGTCAGTCAGACATTAGCGGATAAATGACTATATTTTCTGTTGACAGAGGTGTTTGTGACAGTGCAGAGCATGTTTTCAGTTGGATTGCAGTTGACAGAACAAGAAGGATAATGTTAGCTGTCAATTACAGTAATGAGGCCAGTGTGCTGAAAACATCTTACAGTAAGTGGTGCGCTTGTATATCTCTGTCATTCTGTTGCCAGGCTTAAACTGTCTTACGCCTACGAACCCAGCAGCTCATTGGTCATCATGGAGTGGAACCACACGGAGCCCCCAATCGGTGTGAGGATTGTTGATTATCTCATCAGCCAGGAGAAGGTGACAGAGAGAACCGACCACTCTAAAGTTGAGACAGGTGCGTCAGTCGAACACAACATATGTCAAGAGTTTGACCATGAATGGCAAAGCCTGCGAGATGGGAAATTGCACAACGTGCTGTGGTGCTAGTTAGCAAACACCTTTAGGTAACATGAATCACATTCATCCTAATATTCCCTGCTTTACTTTTATAGATGGCTTAATGGTTCAATGGTTTATATAGCACATTTAATTACAACAGGAGCGTTGACCAAAGTGTTGTACAAGAATACAACATACATAATAAAATAACTTAGAGTATTGATAGCAAACACCAAATATGAATTAACAAATAACTCTCATGCTGTATTAAAAGCCAGTAAATAAAAATGCGTTTTAAGATAAGATTTAAAAAGATTGACAGTGGGAGCCTGTCTGATGTACAGGGGTAAATTATTCCACAGCTTAGGCGCTACGACTGCAAATGCTCGATCGCCTCTATGAACCAGCCTCGACTTTGGTACAGCTAAAAGCAAAAGATCACTTGATCTGAGAGATCTAAAGGGGGTATAAGTCTGCAAGAGGTCAGACAAATACCCGGGAGCCTGTCCATTCAGGGCTTTGTAGGTCAACAATAAAATGTTAAAGTTAATTCTGAAGCGGACAGGGAGCCAATGAAGAGAGGCGAGCACCGGGGAAATGTGTTCACATCCTTTAGTACGTGTCAGAAGACGAGCTTCAGCATTCTGGACCAACTGCAGCCTTGCCAGGCAGGTCTGGCTGACTCCAGCATATAAGGAGTTACAATAGCCCAGCTGGGATATAATGAAAGCATGAATCGCCCGTTCGAAGTTTTTAAAAGATAAAAATGATCTCACCTTCGATAAAAGCCTCAGTTTGAAGAAAGACCGCTGTACGCCTGAGCTAATTTGTAGATACAAAGGTTTACCACCCCGCAGGTGAACTAATAGTACACTGCAGTGAAAATGTATTTGGCACCTTCCTGAAAGTTAACCTGAGTAAATACAAAATGCAGTATTTAAATGAGGATTTGCCTTGTGCTAAATCATGAATTAATATTTTTTGGAAAGCTGAATTTATCGTCACTTGCCGAACAAACTGAAGTAAACTAAAAGAATCCAAAAACCACCAGATCACCACAGTCTAAAGCAGTGGTTCTCAAACTTGTCACATCGTTCCCCACATGGCAGGAAGAAGTATTTTCACGCCCCATCTAAAGGAAACAACGACAGTAAAGCCGAGCTGCAACTTTCTTTAGATAATAAACTAATTCACAATGAATCCTTCAGTAATTTTTGTTTAAAACAAACAACTTTCATTTCAAACAACTATTTGTGACTTTTGTTACTAGACTGCTGCATTAGTCTGCACCACCTCTTCAAAAAAAGCAACAAGTTAAACAGAATGTGAACATTATAAAGTTCTGTCTTAGTCTTATTTTAAAAAAAAGAAATCCAGAAACTTGTGAACAGAGATGAAAAATAAATAATTTAGTGAGAGTTTAATGCGTTTCACTCTTAGTGGCTGCAGTCAGCCTAGTTTGACTGCGGCGCCGCTACAGGGGATTTGGACGGACCTGAGCGGCATCCGCAATCATGCCAAAGTAGGTATCCCCGACAGAATTTGTTTCCTTGCGCCGGGAGCATTCGCTGGGCAGGCAGAGCGGGTCCAGTTGGCGCCGCCTCCATTGCAACCAGCTAGACGTGGAAGTAATGGACTGTTTTAGTGAAAAATGAATGTTACTGTTACTAATTACTGTTCAGTTTGTGGGTGACAACAGAAAATGATACATTTATTGTTCTGACGTGTTATTGGACAGGATTATTTCAATAAAGCAAGGAGATTTTGACTGATAATTATTTGTATTCTTCTGTAACTGTACAGAGCTAAAACCTCCAAAATGTCAGGAGTAGTGGGTCATTATAAGAAGTGTTTGTGAACTAAAAATCACGAATGTGGGATGTTGTTTGTCCGTGACTTGGACAGCCCAGTGTTTGCTCCCGACGCAGGGGAAACAAATTCCGTCGGGGGTACCTACCTTGGCACTTCTCCGTACACTTCTTTATTGCAGCTGTGGACTTACACATGCGGCTGCAGCTTTTCAGCGGATGCAGAGGAGATGTGCATATTATTAGCAAACTGCCGCAAATTTCTTGGTTCTGCCGTAAAAGTGATTCAGATGTTAAACATTAGTTCCACATGACTTTTCTGCCAGGTGACTTGCGCCCCACCTGTCACAACTCTGCGCCCCGCCACACACTTTAAGAACCACTGGCCTAAAGAAACAGGTGGGAAACAAAGCCACTGACATCTGTCAGTCTAGAAAGAGTCGCAAAGCCACTTTTTAGGCTTTGGGACTCCAGTAAACTCCGATGAGAGCCATTATCCCCAAATGGAGAAAACTTGGAACAGTGGTGAACCTTCCCAGGAGTGGCCGATCTACCAACATTACTCCAAGAGCATATCGACAACTCATCCAGGAGGTCACAAAAGATCCCAGAGTTCATGATTCAACAATAACAAAGAGACTGGGCAAAAGTGGCATCCGTGGGAGAATTCCAAGGTGAAAACCATCGCTGAGCAAAGACAAATGGCCTGTATTTGTATAGCGCTTTACTAGTCCCTAAGGACCCCAAAGCGCTTTACATATCCAGTCATCCACCCATTCACACACTGGTGATGGCAGCTACATTGTAGCCACAGCCACCCTGGGGCGCACTGACAGAGGCGAGGCTGCCGGACACTGGCGCCACCGGGCCCTCTGACCACCACCAGTAGGCAACGGGTGAAGTGTCTTGCCCAAGGACACAACGACCGAGACTGTCCAAGCTGGGGCTCGAACCGGCAACCTTCCGATTACAAGGCGAACTGCCAACTCTTGAGCCACGGTCGCCCCACAAACAACACAAAGGCTCGTCTCCAAAGAACATCCTGACTATCCCCAGAAACTTTTGGAAAATATTCTGTTGACTGACGAGACTAATGTTAATGTTTTTGGAAGGTGTGAGCCCCGTTATATCTTCTGTAAAACTAACACAGCATTTCATAAAAACAACATCATACCATCTGGTCTGAGGCTTTTTTGCTGCTTCAGCATTCTGCTGTACCAAAAAATCCTAAAGGTCAATGTCCAGCCATCAGTTGATGCCCTGAGGTTCGACTGCACTTCGGTTCGGTTCAGAAAACTAAAAAATAAAGGTGGTTGAGTGGACCAGTCCTTTGGCATGATCTTAAACAGCCTGAAAACTGTCCAACATGGCTGAATCATAACAATTCTGGAAAAATGTTTGGGGCCAGAATTCCTCCACAGCAATATTAAAGACTGTGAAATGTGAACCTAACCATAAGTCCACCAATTTAGCTGCACCATATGGCCATAATTTGTGTGGAAGAAACCCTGGTTTAGAGATCAAAAGAAAGAAATGTCATCAAGCTGCAGAAAACACTATTTCCTGAAAAAGGTGCTTTCCATGGCAAAGGTTTATCCTGTTAAACAGTTTGACAAAAATGTTCCATTCAAAAACGCTTTAAGCATTAATAATAATCTAAGTCAAAGTCTGTTTAGGTTTGTCAGCACTAACAGTACAAAGACGTCCTTTTGAGCGCTCTACCTTTGTGCAGTCTTAAAAATCACTCTTAGTTGTTATACAGATAATTGACTTGTAATTTATAATGCCACCACAAGATGGTGCACACTAGTAATAACAATGGAAGTATGTGTAATTTGTTCAGAAGCCTGATTTCAGGACATTTACTTGTGTCTACACAGCTGTGGCTGTTTTGGACACACTGTTGTTTAACTAGCCAGATGGCAGCTAGAGGCATTAAAGCTGCTTCAGTCTGCTTTACCTCTCACGTATATCAACACACATATAACATACAGTACACACACTTAAGCTTTACAACAAAGGTTAGTCGCCTCTTTCTCCAAGCAGCTTTCATTAGTCCCTTAAAATGATTTCTGTTTGTTTTCGCTGTTTAATCCGTAAGGATTCAGTGATTTACTTCAGAGGAAGTCAGTGAAGCAGCTACACGAGCAGCAGGAGTGTGTGTGGCTCTGTCATCCATAACAGAGAGCACAGCTTATTTGGCCCTATATGAGTAGAAGCTGGCAAAACAGGGGCGGTTTATTTAAGCAGTAATGACCCAATCCATAACGGAGACTGTTAGGGTTCCCTGTGAGCACCAAAGTTTGTTGTAGCTTAATGAGAGAATAAACTGTATTTGTCAGACCAGAGAGGATCATTAATCAATACTGCGGGTTCAGAAGGGAGTGGAAAGTGTTTTCTTTATTAGTGGTATTAAAGAGAATGTGAGCTATAGTTTCGGCACTAATGGTTCGTGGCTATAAAAGATTGCATTTAGTCTCTATTTCAAGGCTTCTTCTTTAGACTGCAACTGAGTTTTGCAGCACGGTCGATCTAATGTGAGCGCTCTGTACATTTTACAGTTTACTGAAGGTAGCGAGAGGTGCTTGTGTCCTGCTCTCTCGTATTGGAACGATGCTGCATCTTTTTATTGATCGGTGAATCGCGATGGACCCTGATCACAGAGCATTTTCTTTAGCGCTATCGGAAAAACATGGTTGCCGTAGCTGCATTATTGCAGCTAATACTTAATGCTGTTACTTTACTAGTTTGCACAATTTACCATGTTAAGCATGAAAATATAGAGACTCTTTTCATCCATGCAAATGTACAACCTGCTGTGAGTTTAGATTAGTTTTGAGGTTGAACGTGCGTCATCAGGCAGCAGATGCAGCAGCACCGAAGACAGCAGAGGTGCACATTCTGGACAGATGAAGATTGTGGGGAATTAAAATTAGTTTAGCCGAGGACGAGACACGCATTCATAACAGCAGCTACACTCTGTTGTCATGGGATGATAATTTGTGTACTGCGGCAGAGACAGGTCCAGCAGTCTGAATTAAATCCCAGCGGTTGGTGGCTCGAGCGCTCGTGAAAAAAACACAACAATAAACAGCAATCAAGAAAATACATATCAGTGCCCCAACTACATGTAAAGAAATTCAAATATACAGCGACAGGAAATCATAAATCTATTCCAATATCCTCAATAAACAGACTGAAAATGTCATTTTACTTTTTCAGTGCCTCGGTTGTTTTCTGTAGTTATATTTGTACCACGCAATCATGAATTTTCTTGTGAGTTTTGTATCTATTTTCTTCCACTTATACTTTCACAGCACTTCCCTGCTTCAAGCTGAAGTATAGATTGAGTCAGTGCAGCTGAAACAAACTGCTGATGTCCGTGAATTCAGTTCAGACGTCGGCTGATACAGAGATAAAGAAGAGAGATCATACCCCAAACAAGATGCTAATCTAGCACGCTGACTTGTGGCAATGTTTCTTATGGAAGGTAGCGGTGTAACACAGAGCCTGTGCCACAGGAATGTTTCACTCTTTGGATTATTACAGCCGTGCTCAGGTTTTCCAGTTTCTCTTGCTCTTTCTAAATCAATTGATGCTTGTTTCTGTGGTGTAATGTCAGCCATTCTCATTAAAGTAATAGAGATGACTTTTTTCACACAAGAAAATATCTTTTGTATCCACTCAGCTCCACTAGCACCACATGGGGATAATTTCTTCAGGTTTTCCAGCCAGCTCCATAGCTAATCAGTGGCTCTGTCTAGACCCTTAAGGATGGCATAGATAATATGCTTTGTTCTCGCTGGTGTAACAGACTCTAGTCTCTCATTAATTGCTTCAAAACAAACTCACAAACAGCATTTGCCCAGGAGGTTTAATCCATCACTGCAAAACTGAAGCAGAAAATAAATTTATCAGACTTTCTTGCTCGCTGCCTGAAGTCCCGTTTTGTTTAGTGTCTGCTTGCAGAAAAGCATGACACTGCACTGTTAAAAGAGCTGAGTTTACAAATACTCCGCTTAAACCACTGGAGCCGTCTTTGAGGGTACCTCCTATGTCTAATATGCACTTTAATGTCGGCCTTAAGATTGTTGCAGTTTGTTTTTTTAGCCTTCTGGGGTTTTTTTTTCTTCTCTTTTTTTAATCGTCAGCAGTTATGTGAAAGTCTCTTTCCTTCGGGTATCTTTATTTTATTAAGAAATGGTGTATCTTTATCAAGTGTGATTTAGAAAGTATAAGCGCATATTTTGCATGTGGGTGTTTTGGATGTTTTAGGGGATATGGTTTACATTTTTGAGCTGAATAACACTCATAATGAATTTCTATTTACTGACTATTTTGAGTCCTGCAGATTTAATAAAGTTGGTATGTTATAAAATCCTGTTCAAGTAGTTCATGAACACATCAATCCAGTACATGTATGACGTACTGCTTCTACCAATTAACATTCACAATAGAGGTGTTGAGTTATACACGTATTGATATTAGGGCTGGGCCATATTATACCGTTCACGGTAATACCGGTATAATGTTAGGCAACGATAGGAAAATGAAATATCGCGATAGAATGGGAGTAAAACGCGCATGCGCAGTGCCTTTGTTTTCATACGCACATGGCCGATTGTTGAGTGAAACAGATGAACCAGAATTGGTTTGTAAAAATGGTGCAACTTCCGTGATGTGGAACTGGTTTGGTGTTTGTCCGTCAGATACACGACAAAGCACATTTTTTTGCAGAACATGCAAGCGGCCGTCGTTATTGTCGTATTTGTCAGACTAAGATGCTCTTAAATCTGGGAGTAATCTGGGTCCTAAACTCCGTATGCTTCAGGTCAAACAACACTGCAGCATCACAGAGTTAAAAACTGTCTAAATTCTTTCATCTTTAATAAAACGATCAGCATTTCTGCTTTACCAGGTGTAACTATAAAGTTTAACTTCCAGGCATCCATGAAAACTAAAGTTATTACATTTAACGGAGTTAGACGTTAGCAGGAAGCTAGCGGAAGTTAGCTCGCTAGTTTCGCTAGTTACCTAAGCATGATATAGCATGTTCTGACTGAGAGATTTCTGAAAAAAATCAAACGTACAGCTCTGCTATCACTTCCAACATAAATGAAGACAGGAAACTAAACAGCAGTGACGTTTGTAGGGTTACTGAAGTTGGGCTAGCTGGTATATAATGATGTGCTACGTGATCGCTAGCGACACAGCTATGTTAGCATAACATAAACAGTGAAGCTGGAGGACGAACACTAACACTTTTCCACTTATAAAAGTTAACGTTAAGGTTCCTGATGGTTAGAGACAAATGCAATCGCATGGCAGGGTGCTGTAAACGGACCAAACTTCAGTCAGGAGAACAACTGAGATAATCCATCCACAATACGAGGTTAGTCATTAATATACTGCAACAACATGGGAATAGAGCAGCTGCCAGAGAATTCAACATTAATGAATCAATGGTACAGAAGTGGAGGAAGCAAGAAGAATGAGTTTAATAAAGTTTGATTTATCTGACTGCTTTGTTTCGCTTAATGTGCCTTATAATCCCGTGCACCTTATGGTCCGAAAAATACGTACTGCACACTGCAGTTTAATGTTGCAAAGCACCTCTTTTTAACTTCAGTGGATATTATACATGGTTATGCTCAGGATATGTCAGCCCATTTCTACTGGAAATGCCTTTTGGTTAAACTTTCAGCAAGGAATTTGCATTTGCACTGTTACATTTTTATAAAGCTTTAATGTACATAAAAACCAGCTTCTTGTTTAAGTGGAAATTAAATGGAAGGTTGTCTTTTTGCGCTAGTAATGTTGTGGAGTTGTATTTTGTCTCGCATCAATTATATCGTTGGTTATATCGTTATCGCAAATTTTCAAATATATATCGTGATAAATATTTTTGGCCATATCGCCCTGCTCTAATTGATATGACAGTCATAGTTTCAAGTGTATGAAGGCTCCCGTCCCATGTATGGCTTGGTCCTGCTACAGTTTAAGTAGGATAACATCCTTGTGACTTGGAAAACTTTGTGGTCACTCGTGATAAAAGTGAATTTTTCAGCAACCCAAACAGTTGTGGCAAACAATTAGCCATCCAGATGTGAGTGTATAAGAACCCCAAGCTCTCCATTACCACCTGTGGTTGGAAGGCAAGTAGTGACCTATGCAATTGCTCCTCTCAAACAACTCAGCTGTTACTTTTAATTGCCAACTAATTTATAAACACTGAGCGATTGCTAACAAATTGCAATCAGCTGGAGTCAGTTTGCACTCAAGACTGCAACCTGTCAGCAAAGCCTTTCTTTGCAGTAGGAAACGTGACTAAACTGGTTGCCAAATGTTTGTATTCTGTGCCTTTCTGCAGCTAAATCACTGCCCTGCGTCTACGTCACTATTAGTGAAGGGATTTCAGTTTCAATTCTGTGAGGCTCTGGCTGGACTGAATTTCTGTGGTCAGTAATAGATTTCCAGTTTATGTCTATTCATCACAGTTAATCATTGTATCATCATATTGCATATAATTGCCAGCTTGACCCCATTCAATCACAAACTCAGATTGTGATTGTCTGATTGCATTATAAGTCACTTTGAAGATGGCCACTGACTGTGAGCAGTTGCAGACCTGGTCCCCATTTTCAAAGTCAATGGGATTATAATTTCCTAGGACACTGTAGCAGTATTGTGGTCATGCCATGGTCTCCTTAATGTGACTGAAGCATAAGTTACACAATTAACTGCTTAACTGGAGCTTCAGCTCAAAGTGTCTACACAGTTTCTGGCAAACTAAGCTAAAGTTTGGGCTCAAATTGTGGTCATAAATATTTTAAATTGGTAAATCAAATGCGTATTTGTGAACTGAGTTTTGTAACCTTGTAAACCAAAATATCTGAATATGTTATGTTTGTAAAGATACAAAGCAAACAAAAAACTACGTGTAAAACTCTGCGCTCAACTCCCCGGGCTGTGTGTGACTTTTAACTTGCAAGTACACATTTTGACCCAATTTGTCTTTCTTTTAGCTGATTGGTCAATGTCATGTCAATCACAAATTTAACAATCCAATTAGAGAATAGATGGGTCTGTCGGTGCTTTGCTGAGCTCATCTATAGATGCACAAACATTTTCAGATATTTTGGTTTACAGGGTCACAAAACTCAGTTCACAAATACGCATTTGATTTACCAATTTAAAATATTTATGACCACAATTTGAGCCCGTACTAAAGTGACTCCCATTATCACCGTTAACTTTTCTATTATTGCAGATACTTGTCCTGCACATCTGGGAGACAGGCTGTGGCCTTGGTGTTGAGTTCATTTCATTACTAATTTGTTGTTGGCTTTGGTCGTTGCTCTTTTGCTTTTTCTCTGATTTCCAAGAACCCTGAAGAGCTGCTCCGTTAAAGTATAAAGATACACGTGACTCCATATTTTAAATCTTAGTGTTTTGGCCACTGCCATGTTGGTTTTTTAGAGCCTTATATGGAGTGTCAAGTTATTAGCAAAGGCTAGCTAATTAGCAAGCTGCACAGAGATTCGGAGTATATCCTAAGGTTTATGTTGTTTTGTAGTTATGTGACAGCATGTTTCACGTCATGAGTGTCAAGAAAGTAAGGTAACGAGCAGTGGAATTCATTTTTTTAACAGTAACAACCCCAACACTGCACTTATCGGCCAATTAGTGCTAAGTAAAAGTCTATTAAAATAGTTTAAATTGACAAAACCAAGGCACAAACTAGCAAGCCATGTTAGTCAGATCCAGGAGGATAAGATGTAAAATTAACATGAGATTCTGTGGGGAGCTGATAGACTTCTGGAGGCACTGTGTGGCTTCCTCAGCACTGGCTTCACTTCTCAACTCCTGAAGTTGCCCCTCAGTCCACAGGTGTCTGTATAGTTTCCAGTCGGACTGACTGAGTTGTGTGGCAGAGAAGGACCCACTCACACGGTGTTGCAGGTTGTCATGTGTTTATGGCTAAGTGTTTTTGGACACATTTTACTCTGGCAGCTTTTCAGCTGCGTTCCCTGCTCAGCACAGCACACCGCTCTCCTCCACTGGTCTCAGCAACATCCTCAAAAAGGGAGACACAATTAGACGATGGAGGTCAGGTGTGTCAGTCAGCCCCTGAACCCAGTACTCCACCCCTCCCCTGCAACCAAACCCCGCCATATAGTTTCTTCATTTGTAACCATCAGATTTCTTTTTTCTAATTTGTTGATGCTGATCACTGCATAGTGACAAACTTGTGTTGTGACAGCTCTAAGCCTAAACTTGTTTGATTTTTGCCTAACACTGAAGTGCATGAGAAGTGTTAAGCAGGAAGAGACAAGCTGAAATCCTCTCTGATGCCGTACAGATAGGAGGAGGATGCAAAGAGAGACTGTGATTTCATATTGAAAAAAGCTGCCGGGAGCTATGCAGGCTTCTCCACCCACTGGAAAAGAAGCGCTAAATCTCACCGGCAAAACTCAAATGCGGTTTGACTCCTCAACATATTTGAACCCTTTCACCTCCTTCACACTCAGCAGGCGCATAGAAGCTAACGTATAGGGTCGGGGGATTACAGAGTTTACTGAGATCAAATTCCATATCTTCGGGGCATTTAAGTTGTCAAAACTTTTAACGGCTCCCTCGCGCTGCCATTTGGACTCTCCGATGTGTGAAATTGCCCCGCGCTGCTCTAATTGCACTAAATGAAAGCTATCTAGATCTGGTTGTTGTGGCTTGGCTGTGTTAAGAAAAACACATACGTAATGTTTTATCACAGCTTGCCACCTATGCATCTCATCTTTAATGGATGATTGATTGCTTGGGAGGACACACCCTGATGCGAACACGACTGAAAAGGGTGCCTGGGTGTGGATGTGGAGTTCAGGAGAGCAGAGTGAGAGCAGGGGAGACAGGCAAACTGAAAGATGGAGAGATCTGGAGAGCCCTCTCTGCACAGCGTGGTTTTTATTTCAGCTGTCAGTCTTCTGTCATCTCCGAGAATACATCTCACACGATCTAATGTTCAATTCTTCACAGATCTCTTCTTGGCTGCCTCTACTTTCCTCTTCTGTTTTTTCCTACCAGCTCCCTCATCTTTCCTCTCATCTCCTGACCCCTCCTGTTCCGTTACTTTTCTCTTCTTAACTCTTCTCATTTAATCTTTATTCTAACCACTACCTTTTTCTTATCCTTGCCTCTTTGCTTTCAGGTTTCCAGGGGAAAAAAGAGAGGAGAGGAGGCCAGGGATGGGGCCTCCTTTTTTTATACCAGACTCATATTTCTTGCTTTTATTTTATCTTTATAATCTTCTCCTCCTTAGTCTTTGTTTTTTTCAAAGCGCATCCAGAGGGTAAACCATGGGTCAAACTAAACAACTATCTCATTAGTAAAACCTTTTCAAGCAACCATAGTTAACCTACTGCACTATAATGTACCATAATGTCTAAGTCACAGCTCTCTTATGACAAAGGAATAGTAAAACAGCTCCTCATCACGTGCAGGCTGTATTTACTGCAATAGGTTTTACAGCATGATAAATTAGGAGTTATGATGGATGCATTACAGTATCTTTGCACCATCTTTAATGATACTTTAACAGGCTTTGATATAACTGTGTAATGTGGCATTATAGATCATATTGAATCCCTGTTCTAAATAAGTGACAATGGAAATCCATCAGTGGTAATACAGAGACCTGCTTTACGCAGTCGTGGGCGTATATCCGCAGAATATAGTTTAATAAATAAAAGGCTTGCCAGTTCTGGTGAATGTAATGATGCTCAAACTTTTAATACTGTACAGCTTAAATGAACACCATCAGCCCTCTGGAGACAAATAGATCTGCTGTGTTCCAGTAGTTTGCTAATTTTGCTGTTTTTCTGCCATCGTTCCTGTTTCCCCAGGTTTCCCTGTTAAAACTAAATAAGATATTATCAAATCAGGACCAAATGTTGGACTAAGAGAATCTAATGAACAAGAAGGCAGTGGCTATCTTGACATAGATAATGTGTTTTGGGAATTTTCTCTCTATTCCTGCCTGTCCCTGTTACTCTGTCAAACGCATCACCTCCTGTGGGTGGTGGATAAGGAAAGTTAAATTGCTACATGAAAGGGAGAATTCTTTTAAAAGGTATTAACCAATTGCTCGCATATTGGATTTGCATGTTAACAAGTCATTGGTTTTCACACTGGTAATGCTGCTCTTGGAAAACCCTTCATGCTACTTCAATGGATGTAATAATATTTCATCCCTGAAGTTAATCCTCAAATGTCTTGCATGATAAATTCCAGAAGGACGGTGAAAGCAGAACATCCATTTATGGGAAAAGATCTGCAAAGACAGTACTGCTCATCTGTGCTGGAAACAAAAAAGATGACCACTTGCTTTCTCGGAATGCATAGCAGAAACAGATGTTTGCTACAAAACATCTTTTAAGCTGCGGTCTTTATCTATGAAGCACAGACCCGCTGACAGATGCACGGTTGCATTTGCTGTCCTGTAATACCGATAAATCTACACACAGTACATACAGCTGATGATCAAGAGAGTCCAGGTCTCGACTCGATGTTGAGCTGACAACACACTGTTTGTGCGGTAATCTCTTTCTTAACAAGCTTCAGGCACACAAGGTGAGATCATAGCGAAAGCGCACACATACGCTCACGCATATGCACGGTCCCAAGCAGATGTTTGCAAATAGGAAGTCTGCTTTAAGTCAGAGCACCACTCGGCTGGATCGGTCTCGCTGTGAAAACAAACATCCCCTGAGCTGGAAGCAATCCAATGATCTGACGGCTTTGATCACCCGGCGAATGAGAGGTTTGCTTAGGGTCAGTGGAACTCGGTATCCCCTCAGCAAACACATTACTCACCTGTTTACGTCATACACTTACACACAGACAAACAGGCCGACCGGAACATGTGTGCCTTATCCCCAGACCAAAATTGGGAAGAGCTTCCTCTTAGCGCTGGCAATTTCCTCAGAGCTGCCACTGCTTGACCTTTCCCACCTGCTTTCTCTTTACTGATAACACTGCAGCACGGCGCCATCCAAGTCAGGCCGGTCATTTCATGGGTAGCTGGGTGTAAATTACAATCCATTCGTCAACATGTTTAATGTAGTTTGCATGCTTGGCTTTACCCAACACCTCACTCCTTTAACTGTATGTCCAAAACTTGCCTTGGAAAAGCTTGAGCGCAGAAGGACGAACAAAAAATAATAATTTGAGGATGTTTTGAAAAAGAGCCCACTTCACCCTCACTCCACATGAAGGTTGAGTCTTACAGATTTGATCCAACTCACCGCAGATGGTCATCACTTGACAGCTCTACACTTCTCTGTATTTGGGTGCCCGGCATAAAAACACTTGAGGCTTGGTGTTAACTGCAAAGTTCCTCATCGGTCTTTGATCTGGCAACTTCCTAGCACGCACACTTGTGAAACACCACATAAGTGAAGACGGTGTCGGTAAGTCCGCGCCTGGTATCTGGATCAATAATAAATACCGTTTGATTTTAAAATTCCATTCACTTTATCTTTTCCAACATAAGCATCAGTGTCTCCCTGTGGGTTTCAAATTGAACCCCACCCAGGGATTCCAGCAAGGCTGGCTTCTCTGAATTCATGTTCAACATAGAAACAGATGGGACTTGGAGCTTTCTGCTCTAAAACAAGCAAGATTCCTATAGTACTCAAGAGCAAACATCCAAACATTATAAAACAGCTTCTTACCTTGGATAAAAGGTGGGATGGAGAGATTCTTTCATGCTAATCTTGCTTTCCTGACGTCATCTGTAAAGGACCATAAAGAGTTTCCTTCTTAACTGCAAAGTCACAAAGTTGGAGAAGTAAATGTTTAGTTGATAATTAGCAAAAGCTGTGGCTCAACTGTTCAACACGATGCAGTGTTAAAACCACTCTGCCTCATCACAGCAGCAGATTACTACTGACGTGTTTAAAAAAAGCTTTACTGTGAGAGTGAAATGAATTTAAAAAGCCTTCAGTGGGATAAAAGACACACTATCTAATCTCTGACTAGCTCTCACCAGAATCCTGTTTCGTATGCTGGATTAGGATGTAGGGCCATACGCTTCTTTTCATGACGGCATTGCTGAACTAACCAGTCACAGTGTCCTACTGATTTAACCTTAAGGAGAGCTGCTGTACAAGATTTCATTAGATACGCTTTGATTAAAAAGCATATGCAATTCTAGAGGCATTATAAAGACGCACATTTTTTATGTCAGAAGCTCCACTGATAAGTCAGAGTCTCTGCCAAACGGACATGGGATTAATGATAGACAGTTTGGTGATTGTGTTCAATTCATTTTCCATGTGGATTTGTGGTTCTTCGTGTAATTATAGAGTGCAAGAGTGCAGAGTGTGTATGGAGTTAATACCTACAGTACTTGCAAATGGACAGCAGAGTGCACTGTGTTTGTGTGGTTTGGAAAAATAAGGCCTTTTACTGCATTTACCTCAAGTGGTGCCACAGTTTGAATGGACTCAATTGCTGCAGATTTACATGTCTACACAGTCACATTGCTTGTTTTTCTCACCAGTAACTCCGTTTAGCACAACTAAAGTGAGTCAATTAAAAGTCTGAAGATATTCTTAGAAGTTTTGAGACAAAGAGAGGTGAGGCTGAGATGGTTTGGGCATATGCAAAGGAGAGATGGTGGATATATTGGACAAAGAATGTTGAATATGAAGCCGCCTGGAGGAAACGAGGAAGACCTCAGAGGAGATTGATGGATTTTCTGTTATTTTTGTTTCATTACATTTGTAGTGTGATTGGCATTGCTTACTCTCTTACCATAGTGCGTTACTGGCTGGTTCAATAAAGATCACCTACAATAATATAGAGAAAAGCCCAGTCAGAGACCCACTATGAGCAAACACTTGGCAACAGTGGGAAGGAAAAACTCCCTTTTAACAAGAAGGAACCTGGGAGGAGCAGCCATCTGCCACAACCCACTGGGGGTGAGACAGGACACAAGGCACACTGTGGAAGAAAGCCATCATGGGAAATCCCCCAGCACCCTAATCCTGTTACAACGCGACTAAGGGAGCCAGAGATTTATAATAATTAATGATTTAATTAGAATCAAATGCATTAATTGTGTTAATTCAATTATTAAACTAGAATAAGATAAACTCAAGATGTCCCATCAGTGTCTGTCAACAATGTTTCATAACACTTGATTATTTTCTCAATGGTCTTGGTACCTAATTGTTAGTTTTGCAAGTGAAGTTCCAGGTATTGTAACCCTGTAAGCTTATTTGTAACATCAGAGGATTCGATGCTGAACTTCAGTGCCTTTTTTACAGGTTTTTAAAAATTATTTTCTTTACGACTATTGTAATGCATAATGTAACCATTGTCCTTTTTTTTTTATTCTACCAGTTTTCTGCAGTCACCCCAGAAAAATCAATGCTTGAAGGCCACAGTAGGATGAAAATGATCATGAAACTGCAGGACACTGATTTAACCTTTATGTTATGTTAACCTTGCTTTTATAGACCAATAATCAGAACGCAGCAAGATGGCAACCAGCTGAGTCAAGTTCCCTATTGCAAAGAGACGTGACACAAAGACTTGCACCCAGCAACGCAACTTGTCAGCAAACTGTGTTTATAAATTTTAAAGCAGTTAATTGCAAACTTTTGCAATTCTCAGAAAGAATGTAGTCAGTCAGTATCAGACTACAACTGTTTAGAGACAGGTTGCCAACTACATTGGTCGCCCAAAGTTTGAGGGTGTTTTATGCTCAACCATTGGGTTACAACAGATGCTTGAGTTGTAGACCTGAAACACCGACTGTGTGTGAGGAAAGTGAGCTAAATGAAATATTTTGAGCCTATCCCACCTTTGACAGGAGAGACAGCTGACGCCACACTGCAACCCTGAATTGGATAACTGGAAGAAGATGGATGGAAATGAAAATAGCACGGATAGAAAGTAAAAACATTCTCTGCGTTGCTTCTGAACATTTCTCCTGTTTACAGAGCTAGCTGCATTTTAATCAGCAGCGGGGTCTTCACTGTCTAATGTAGCTGAACCCAGCAGTCACATAAAACAGTCATTAAGACAGAAAATAGTCGGTGTTCTGAAGCCTCAGTGAAATGAAAAAAGTTCACACCAAAAAGCAAATGTTGCCCTCGATGAATTATTTACTTTTATTTATTTCTTAATTTTTGGCAAGTTCATAAAAAAGTGGGAAATCTGCGTGATCTGGATGACACAGCATCAGGATTCAGCTTCGCTAAACACGCAAGGAAGTAAAGCATTTGGCGCAAATCGGCGTGGATTGACACATTCGTCAACATAGAAGCATATCCGTTGCGTGAGACAAACACCTGATGGACAGCCTGGATACTGAAGCACTTAAAAATGTCGTCAGCACGAACTGTCCATAAGAGACGGCAGTTCTCTCGAGACAAACTGGAAAGAGAAAGATTTGGACTTGGAGAAGCTAAACAAGCCAAAAAACCCTCCATATAAACCACATATAAAGCAATGATGAGTGAACATGCAATGACAGGAATGACACGCATGGAGCCTTTACTTAAGAACTCCTGTTGTGTTGTTGCTAGGCGCATCCGCCCTAATCCAAGGTGTTCCATTCTTTTATTGATTCGGCCAAATCGAGTTTTAGCGTGCAAAGCCCTCTCACGGTAACTGCTATCAATTTGGTCAACCTCACTTCTATCAAATTATAAAACAATTTATCACCCCTTTGTAGATACAAATTACACCGCTGTGACGCAAATGCAGCTTTGCAGCATACATATCAAACACAAATTGAGAGAAGGCAGAAACAATTTGGAGAGCTGTTCCTCCTTTTTTTTCTTCAACATGAGGCGGTTTATATAATTAAGCCTTCAGCCGGTCTCATACTCTTCAACCTCATCTTCCTCTTTCTGTTCTGTTTATTTAACAATTACCCCTTTATCTTCAATGAAATGCTGGTCTTTAGAAGTTACAAACAGTCCCGTGCATCCAGCCAATCTCCACGGTCTGGTAGTGGTTGTGACCGCCGCTGGAGTGCCAAAAAATAAAAATGAAGGGCCCGTCAAAGATCAGATTTTGTTGTGTTGTCGGCCGCTTTTCCTTTTATCCAACGGAAAGGTAGATGACCGAGTCCAGATGTTATTTGTTAAGGGTGTTGCTGCCAGTTGTGTTGGTGTGGCTGCCAGCTGCCAATTACAGCTAGTTACAAGGAAGCTGTCTGCTTTAACAGAAGTGGATGAAATTCCAGACAGCCCTTAGTGAAACCTGTTATAGGGTGGAGAAAGGATCTCATTTGAGTCTTTACCTTTACAGGCAGAACCTGTGTGTGTTTGTGTGCACATATGTGTTCTTTCCATGGGCTTCAGGGTCTCACGTGTCTCTCTATAAACCTGACTTCACATTAACTATCACGGCACATTTTAAATATCATTTCAGTTGAAGCAAGTTGCTTCCACAGCTCCACAGTCACATGCCGCACGAGTCACTGGCTCTACTTCGACTTGTGAATGAAGCATCCCAAAAGAAATCTACACTTTTTGGCTTTATAAAGAAGTATTACTGTTGAAAATACACTTGCATCTTTTTGCTTATGAATTGAGGTAATTGGTATTACTTCAGTAATACACTTAGTACTGCAGAGTTGCAACAGTTGAAATAGTAGTCCTAGATTTGATCAAGCCTAATCGTGATGGCTTTGTTCCACTTTACGTGCTCAAAATCAAAATCTGTTAGCACAGACTCAATCTAGCTGCTGCTCCTTTAGCCATACGCGCGATTCGGAGCTACTAAATCCAGATAGGCAGTGAAAGCTGCAACATACTTTTTATACTTACAGTATTTCTTTCTCACTGGATCAAACTGATAGGAAATATCAGGTTGAATTAAGCTAATGTTATAAGCCACAAGCAGGCTGTTTTTTATTTTGGAGTCAGAGCAGCAGTATATGATGCAAAATTTAACAGAACCTAACATGCAGAATTTCATGAAACGTGGCAGAGAGGTTTAGCAGGGTTAAAGAGAGACCAGCTAAATCTTGGTGCAAATCTGGTTCACTTTCATTAGGACTTCTAAATAAGTCAGTCGTTGCTATTTGCTGCCAGGTGCCCTTCTAGTTTTCAGATCAAACTATCTGATGTTTGACAGACATTAAGTTTCCACAGTGAAAAAATTATCAAGCACCTGTCCTTTCCATTAAGAAGCAGAGAAAAACAGCCGTGGATTGGCTGCATAGGTCTACACACACATACACACACTTGCACACTAAGGGTCCAGGCCTGCAGAACTGAACTGATGACAGCAGGCATGACTTCAAAAGGTGAGACATCCCATAACTCACATCATTCTCCTGGCAAACCTTGATTTTTCCAGCCAATCATACTCTAAGAATGCTGAGTAAACAATTCCAGCTGAATGACAAGTTTCTCAGAGCACCTTGATTAGATCTAAAACGGGTTCTTTGGAATCTGCATGCAGCGTGCACGGTGACTCTACTTGACCTACGAAGCCGCACCTAAAGTGTCCTGTGTCGATGGCTCTCCGTGTGGATGTTCGTGCTGTAAATTTGCACCTGAGTGGAAGGTCTACCAAAAAAATCCAACTTTACTCAAATGATCACTGCGATCATAGAAACGTATTTGAAAAGACAGCAAACACAGAATTTGTGCCACTGCCAAAACCTTTAGCCATGACGGTAGTTTTCCATTCATGTTTCATTCATCCATTCAGCGGATCCATGTCCCTGGGTGTATATGTAAAATAATCAGCAATAAAACAGAAGATATATTTTATCCAAAGATTGGTGAGATTACTGTATTACAGAAGTAGCTAGCACATGAAAAACTATGTAGCCAAAGAAAATCAGATCTAAGAATACAAACAGAATCGCTCAGGAAGGTAAAAAAAAAGTCAAGAAATCAGATGTAATGCAATATGATGTGGAGCTTAATATGCAAAAATCAAACAAATAACCACGGCACCATGTGGCAGCCACGCTGAAGCAGATGTTAGAGAAAGTATTCAGCTCTAGTCATCATACTCTAAGAATGTTGCAGACCCACCTGCAGAGGGTGGCGCACAGTTGGCGATGGATAATCCACTTATTATCCATCGCTATTCACCACAGCCACGGTTGTTTGATTCACCTCTGTGGCGTCTGATGGATACAGCAGAGGAACAGTAAGTAACGTGGATGAAGTGTCAGGGCCACAGAAGTCTTCCTTCACAGTTGCACAACTACTACTAATAATGTTAATATTCCATTTATATATACTTGCATACTCACTACTGAGAAACTCTCCCGCAGTGTCTGTTTACAACCTTTGCTGTGTATTCAGGAACTACCGAGCTATAATTTCCTGTTTCAGGCTGATTTAGTGATTTTGCTAAATAGACAAATTTACAGCCCTTCCCAGCTGAACCTAAACCGTCTATCAATGTCATCCTAGGATAAGCCGGTTGGCCTTCTCTACAAATAAAATGCAGGCTCATGTTTCTCAGATACTGGGAAATAAACGCTGTTGAGAGACAATACATCAATGCATTGTGAAAAATCAGAGTTGACACAAATGTGCGCGATTTCTCTTCTTGCCAGCAGCTTCTTTTATTTTATATTTCTGTGACAGCCATAAATCTTTGTATATCCATGTTCCAATTTTTATTTGAAGCATCATTCACCTCCTGTTTTGGCACAATTTGTAACCTATTACTTATAGCGAAGGCATATTTCTCTTTATTCCACTTTTTATTGCACCAAATGTTGAGCAACGCAGACTTTAAGGACTGTGATTGACAACTGCTTTGGAAAGTGTTCCACAGTGGAAATTGGCTCTTCTTTATGTACTGTGCCTCATAGTAAATCAAAGATTTGCTCTCTTAAACTCAGGGAGTATTGCGGAGCTATTCGCAGAATGTTGAATCATAACCCTGGAGCAAACAGGTTTGCAGCCTAGGAGGAAACTTTAATGAAATTGCTCAGGACTCACGCTAATAGATCAGATAATGAGCTAATATCATGTAAAATGGTTTTCACGTACACTTTCCCGTACTTAGTTTCATAGTGGCCGAGCCAGCAGTTCTCCAGCATCCAGAATCAGTTTCATCTTCATCTGTCAGCAATCATTTTGTTTCTGTGTACATTTTTATTCCTATTGTGTTGAGTCATGTCCATAAATGCCATGGCAGCACACAGTGTTACCGCTCTCCTTTGACTGAGGCATTTGTTATAGATAATTTAGGTGCACGTTTTGTTCTTTTGGCCTGCAGGCCACCCACTTCATGCATTGCTGTCATCATGACAGTGCACCGTGGGGTTCCCAAAAACTGGGCTGTATCTATTGGGCTGCAGTTCTGCTGCTTCAGGTGGTAAACTGGCAGGACGGCTACAACTCAGAGGGAAAGATTGGGTAAAAAGTAAATGGCAGTGCTTCAACCCACATCTTGTGTGTCTCAGTCCAAAGCTAATTCAAAGTGTCTATGGCATCTTCATACTTTCAGACGTTCATGTCACCACCAGCTCTGAGTTTTAATGAGCTTTTGTCTTTTGTGTGAGCAAAGGTGTGTTAAAGGATTCATGAACTGTTGGCTCGGATCAGGTCTCCTCCTCCTGCACAACTTTACAACATGTGAGAACGGCAGTTTGGGAGTAAGAGTAGACAGGGATCTGAGGACGTGAGAATGGATCACCAGTACGGACTTGGCTAGTAATTTTCCAATCACAGGAGACTGACACTGCCAAAGGCACCTTGAGATCAGTGATTGAGTTGAGGCCAAATGTGCAACATAGTTCAAAGGAACACTATGTTTTCTAGACTAGAATCATTCCTATTTATCACAACGTGGGGTCCTAGAGTTTGGAAATACCTTTGTTCAACTTTGCTCTGAGCAGAGTCCAAAAAGTACAAGAAACATGAGCAGTGTGATGTTTCAGATGGGTTGTAAAGTATCAGTCAGTATAGCCAGTGTATCACTTTATTTGGGGCTAAAATTACAACTAGCCCATACACAGAGAAAAACCCAGCTTCTCACAACTTGTGTGTCGATCTCTTTTAATGAGACTGCTCTTACAGACGAGCATTGGACAGATACTGGCATTTTGAAGAAGAACGTCTTGTGGATAAAAAGGAGAACATTGTTATATTGTGACAGGGATTTTTGAATTATGTATCCTGTCATGATCACATTATTTCTCAATGTAATTATCTCAACTAAATAAGTACTGGTTTAATAAGATTTACTAAGGAGACTTTTTAAGAAATTCTCATTTGTGTTTTCCCTGGATAGGATTTCCTTGGTGGACCACAGCGGTGGGATATATCCTGTTATCTGCATTTTCGGGATGGTGCACCTGCTATAAACCTACAACTCTGTAGCTGTTTATCTACTCGCATTCCCTCTAATTCAGACATCCAAAATGAAACACTGGAGGAATGATTGGCTGAAGTGCTGAAATTTATCATGACTGGACTTGGTTTCAAGTGGTGAACTTGATACAAACAATAACAGCTGTTTTCTACACCGACGTAACATTTTGTAAGCACTTTTAACAGCTGGGGAACTGTCACAAGCAACAGGTTCTCAGTTCAACACAACTTTAACAACTTTGCCAAGCTAACGGGATTTAAGATGCTGCTCGAAGAACACCAGCGGCTGAGTTTGTGTTCTTCCACAATTTGAAGTTTTGCTTTCATCGTGTTTGTTAAGTTTAGTTAAGTTTAGTTGTATTTGAAAGCTACGTGTTCTAGGATATGAATGAAATTTTATTTATAAAGCACCAAATAACAACAGTCACCTTAAGACTTTTTATAGTCTAAGGCAAAGACCCAACGATAACAGAGAGAAAACAGAACTAAAGAGGATTTGAAATGAATACAGTAAAAGTTTTGGTTTGTAGGCCAAATGTCAGAACAAGACTCAGAGTGTGATTCACTCTGAGTCTCTCCTTTTTAGCATCTACATGGGTGTTAAGATAAACAAGTAGAATTATAGTATCTGAACTGACGACTATCTATCACCAGGCGGATGATAAATAAGAAGCCTGAGTCTGACAGAAGACTTTCGGATGAAATAAAATGTTGTCTTGGTCCTTGGTTGATTAATAAGCTAGAGTGGAAGATTGCTGCTACTCCTCCTCCTCAGCCTGTGACTCTGACTCCGGTGTTGACCTTAACAGGTGACTATTGGTTATAAATAACATCTTACACAATGATCTATGGGGTTGTTTTCTGTGGGAGTGCAGACTTGTTATGATGGATGGCTAATTCTGAGAATTCATATTAATATGGTATTGTCTGGTTATATCAGAAATCTTCTTTCAGTATTTGATCCATATATTTAGCACTTTTTAAGATAGAGCCTCTTTTAATGTGTCTAAAATGTCTTTGCTATGTTTCTTCTTGCTGTAAAAAGCAAAGCAACTAAAAGGGGATGTAAACAGTACCGCCAGTGATATTCTTTCCATTTCTCCAGCCACTAAAAGGCAAACATGGATAAAAGTGAAAGTCACATTCAGTATTTTTTAATTTGAATGAAATGCATTTCAGTTATCCTCATAAATGCCTCCAGTATTAGACAGCTGTGGTAAACACAGCCTGTTTGTAGCACAGTAGTAAATCTCCACTGAATTATAATGTTTAGACAGACAGTAACTGTACATGAAGATTGATGTTGGATGCAGGTTCCCATTTAGAGCATTACTCGCACAGAGATTGAGAGAATTACTTCACATATTCTCGAGCTGCATCCTCCAGAGAAGGTTCAAACACTGTTTCCTTTTCATATGCCTCCTTACGGAGGAGACAGATATAGACCCACAGTGTCACTTTTCATTTACATCTCCAGCAGCGGTTATGTCTTTCGTTCAGTAAACCCCTGTTTTTCCTCCTGCTCTGTCTCAGTCTCACTTGTTTACTAGCTGGT